>NC_090328.1:42740683-43069255 GCF_035084215.1 Heptranchias perlo | reverse complement strand
TCTTAGGGGTTTTTATGTGGGTGTTTGGGGAGAGATCAGAGTCTTAGGGGTTTGCATGGGGGCAATTGAGGGGGGTGGTGGGGAAGTCGGACGTCACGGGGTCTTTAAAAGGTTAGCTTGGTGAGCCGCGAGGAAGCACTCCTGCTCCTCCTGGCCCACAAGCAGTGCAATAAAGGCACTTACATCATGGACCCGGCCCTTCCTATCTCCGTTTCACTGGCGAGATTCACGAGCCCCAGGAAACCCATGCTGGAGGCGATGAATTTGAAGGACTCTTAAAATCAATTTTAAAAGACCTAATTAACGTCTCATATTGACATTAATTGCTCCGATAACTACCCGCCTGCCTGCACTAATTAGGGACCCGCCTCCAACGAGTAGGTTACTCGCACACATCCAAACGCGCCTCCGTTAAACCCGGAACTGGGCGCGTTGGAGCCGGGATGCGGTTCCGCTGGAAAAATCATTCATTTTAACTTCTCACCCGTCCCCAACCTACCAGTTCTTGGAGGTTAAAATTCCCCCCATGTGTTTGTAATAAGAATGATCAACTGTTTATTTTGAGGCTAGCATTCAAACGCAAATTTAATAAATGGTTCAAGAAGTCGTCGCCTCCACAATATCCACCCAATAATGAAAAAAATAAAATCTTACTGAACTGTAATTATTGTCAGATTTTAAGAACACTTTTCATTGATGCAAGTAAGAATTGCTCTATTTCCTGCCATTCAATCGCAGTTTGCAATCACTATAATCATTATTACTTCTGCAGTGCCTTATTTTCCTGTGACTGCCTATGTATACTAACTGAAGTCTGAAACATCTATTAGTGTACCTGTACTCAGTATGTACTGCCCCTGCTGTCAAATGACACAAAAAAACTGGCACAGTGTAAAAATATATAAGGCTGTAATATTCAACAACTAATAAATTCATAGTCAATCATTAAACAAAGTGCTTTTTAGTTTTTCTACATTATACACATCGCAAAGTTAGACAGACAGACACTGAGTTTAATATTCTCATTGTTTATATGCCCAGAGGTATGCAAATAATTTGTAGGCCGAATAAAAATAAAATATATCACCCTGGGGGGTGGGTTGAGGGGAGGTGCTGGCAGAGAGAAAAAAAAGGAGACTGCAGCTGCCTGGGCTCATACTAATTTAATCAGACGGGGTCGATATTGGATAAACTTTTCTAAACTTCTGCAGTACAACTTTTGGCAGACAGAAATAGTAAACCCGTAATGAGCGCTCAATAACACCTGCACCTAGGACATCAATTAAAATGGTACAGGTAAAATTTCCTTCAGCATTTTAATAAACTTGTTTTGATGAAAAGGCAGGATGCTATTGCTGCAGACAAAAAAAATGAGGTATAACTTTGTCATTAGGCAGGTCATTCTAAAATCCACTCACTATGGTACTTAATTTTCTCTAGCAATGCACTTGTGTAAAATTCCATTTATTTGGTATCTTAAAACAGCATTTAATTGATTTCAGGTTATCACTTACATTAAAGTAGTGCAAAAGCAACTTTACACATATAAGTTACTGACATCAAAATTTAAACTCCCCCTTTACAAAGATAAAATTTCATACCTTGAACTTATTTATTCATATATTGTATTTAGAGGGAAAGTTATATTCTGTGGTGAGAGGGACAGGAAGAAAATGCTACGGAATCAATCAGGCCTTGGTGTCCGAAACCTACATTGGTAAACATTGAGGGGAATAAAATATTAAAAAGGTAAAGTCTGATGATTATTTATACATTATTAATAGGCTGCATTTCAGGCTATATTCTGTTCTACCTGCACAACCATAATTGTTGTGTCTCACTTTAGGTGATCTATGGGGATCATTTCCTCTTGTTACTATGTCAAGCAATGTAATACACAGACTCAGGAAGCTATCCTCAGGTCAGTATTTTTAGAAAAATCATAAACATGTTCAAAAAGAATGTGTTTCTGATTTCTCTGACGAGGAAGTCACCCCCACAGATTATAGGATCTTTATTGTATGTTTTTAGCTGTATAATAACTCAATGTTTTTTTTAAAAATCATAATTATTACAGCATTCCAGAATATCATTAATTAATTCCTGACTTTCCTTTTTGGTGAAATTCCTACTTTATTTATCCATGGGAAATGGTCTTTGCTAATCTCCTGTTCTACGTGATGCCTACAAAGCAATGGTTACTACATTTTGAAAGTAAATTCATTAGTTTTGAAGTGCTTTGACATGCTCTCAGGATATGAACATCATTATATAAATGCAAGTTGTTTCTTTTGAATTAACAACGTTATCACATTTTATTAGAATTGTGGAGGAAAAATGCTCAACATTATCATTACAAGTTTAACATCCTTTCACACTGTTACCCCCAGTGATACTGCTATCATTTACTATACTCTATGGGGGTGATTTTAAACCCCAAGAATGGGTGGGTTGGGAGCGGGTGGAAGTTGAAAATAGTTTTTTTTTGGGCCGCAAAATTTTCGGACTTTGCATTCCCAGTGAGAAGCCTGTACTTTTACACGCCGACGTTA
Organism: Heptranchias perlo; assembly: GCF_035084215.1. Lineage (NCBI taxonomy): Eukaryota > Metazoa > Chordata > Chondrichthyes > Hexanchiformes > Hexanchidae > Heptranchias > Heptranchias perlo. The sequence goes on along the minus strand of NC_090328.1, from coordinate 43,066,703 downwards.
AACCCGGAAATAAAGCCAGGTTGCAGTCATGACCCAATAAACAACTATTTTCAACTCCCACCCGCCCCCAACCCACCTGTTCTTGGGGTTTAAAATCACCCTCTATATGTTGCTCCTCATATTAGATTTTATCATTGGAATTAGTCACATTCATAGTATGAGAACATTCCTGATATGTACAAATTGGTAACTATATTTAATTTCTGCCTCACATAGTTAAAGGGAACATTTCGATTTTCACTGACCAATAGACACGTAGCAGAAGCCCACTGTATTCAAATAATCTCACTCCTTATTTTTATGTAATTTTCCTTGACTTATGATATAGTTGATAAATTTATGAAAGCCAGTGTTATTAATCCTAAATGCTGAATGTTGTCAAGATATTGTATCAAAAATAGCAATGGACTTAATTTCTACATATGTTAAAAATATATTACATGTTCAGTTGTTATAATTGTTGAATACTTAAATTGCAGACAGTTAAAAGGATTAACTTGATTGTATTTTTAAAATTTTAATAATCAGTGTTACCAACATTAAATTTGGTGGTACAGTGCTGAAAAGCTACTGTTAAGCTTGAACCTCTTCACTAGCTTATGTTTTCTGCAATGTTTTCAGCATCATATCACGATCTGGCTTCTGTTATACCAGATTTAATGTCTGTTATTAACTGGTTTGTGTTCCACACCAGGCCCTCGTCTCTGATTTGAAAGCCTTTTCTCAAGACTCCCTTCTGCATCCCAGAACTTTGAACCATAAACCAAGCAGTTCTGGAGCACAAGCAAGATTTTTTTCTTTTCCTCAGACAGTATAGAAACCCAGGAAGAGTGTATGAGAGTTTAGCAATCCCCCAAATACCAACAAGATCACTTTTCACATCCCATTAGTATTGAGCAATTTCTTCTAATTATACCTTACATAAGTGCAGTGTTGGCCCAAGTACAATATAAAATGTTAAAAAATGGTAGCAAGATCATGGGCCCTAGTGACCTGAATGTCATGTGACATTGCCAAATGTACTTCTGGAGTCACAAAATATTCAAACTGAAACATGTGATCAATCTGAATGCTGACGTTCCCACAGCTACTTGTTTTATTTATAAAGAATACTACAGTGCCAGGAATAGCAGAAGTTATGGGCTCCTCCAATCCTTCACAGGAGATTTGTATTTATTCCATCATATGGATTGGTTTAAAATGTGGTTAAAGTGTAGACTACCAGCCTTTACGGTAAACAGAGAAACACAGTGACATCTTATAAAGGTCGCTCCTAAACAGTCACTGGTACATCACCCACAATCTAATTCAAGTTGATTTTTCAGAACGATTTATAGATTAGCTCACAAATATCTTAATGAAACAGTACCGATTTCACATATGACGTAGATTATTACAAGGATGTCAACTTTTTTTATATAAGTGTTTTGTTATAAAATTCACAACTGAGTAAAAGTTAAGGCAGTCCTGGTGGCATTTCATTGAAAGCTGAATAGAAGTTTGTAGGGAGGTGAAAATATTAAAGGGAAAGTACATGTTTGTTTAAAACAAATTCATTATGGTGCATCAGGAACTGATGACACATGTTTAAGGGAAACTGATAATAACAGACTTTGGTTTGAATTAGAATTACCTAGCTGCTTCCTGTTGCTTCCTAGATTGTTATTCTGTGCTAAGGATAGTTGCACCTTCTTCAATTATGCAGAAAAATTGATGTGTATCATTAATTATGTTAGTAAAATCATAAATCATCTCCTAATACTGTAATTAATTATTTGCAGAATATATTTTTAAGTCATGTTGGATAAATGACAACATAAAATGAATACACAAACATATAAGTCATCTCTAGATCCTCCCAGGAAAATAGATGATAGCAGCAATGCCAACACACAACAGAATATGAAGGAGCAGTGCCACGTTTTCAGTGTATAAACAACTGAACGTCCCAGAAACATCGTGAATGCGGGAAAACTGAGATAAACAGAAAAAAATACTGAATATACACAGCAGGTCAGTCAGTATCAGAAAAAGGAAAAACAAATGAGTGTTACAGGTGAAACTCTTCTTCAAAACACTGATCTATTTTTCCCTTTCAGATGCTAACAGACCTGCCGTGTATCTCCAGTATTTTCTGATTTTTGCCCAGAAATTTAAATGTTTACTGCAATTAATTGATTTTTTTTTTCAAACTAATAAACTGAAAAGCTAATAAGGCTAATAAATAATAAATACAGCAGTCATAATTACCGTAAGCAAAGCTTCAAACAAAGTTTGAAAACAGCAAGACACTGCCAAAATTCTTTGACACCCCTGGAGTGTCCCCATTAAAATTACAGCAATAAACATTTGCTTTTCAAAGTCAACAGTTTAACTTTGAAAGTATTTTACTCCCAAGCTCCCATTATCTTGAGCCCTGTGCTCATAAACGAATTGAGTTTACATCAGCATGACATGATAACTCAAATACTTTTTTCTTACACCAGAGGCTGAAATCCTTTTCTGCATTATTTTAGTTAGCTTGTTCACTTTAAATTTCTGTATGCACTATTTTAATAAAGTCATCAACAGGTTAATGACTTTATTAAAATAACACACAAGGAAATTCGATGCAAGCATGTTAAAAATAGCAAACAGAGGAATTTTAACTCCAGGAGTTCAGTTGGTGCAGAATTATGTAGATGTTGTTGGTATTTTTTTTAATTACTGATGAGCTCAGAAAAAAATAAATGAGTTTCAGAAACTTGTAGTACAGAAATATATTTAAGTTTGTCTAAGCATTGTTTTTATCCCTTAGAATACTGAATTCTGGTTGCAGCTAGCAAAATGCAAGTCAGCCTTCTGCAATCCAATATCTAAATGTCTCTTTGAATAATCACTTGTGTGATGGTAGTTTTTAAACACATCCAGTAGTTTAACAAAGATGTTGAACTATTTATTTAATGCTTTGATGTGCTTCTATCACACAGCGCGATTTCACCCCTTAGTTCTAAATACATTATTCAAGTGATTTTACAAAGTTGGTATGAAGCACTAGATGCAATAAGAACATTCTTTTGGTGCTTCATCAGGTCTTTATACCACTTTATATTTATATTTTTTTGTTTTAAAGCTAAAATACAGCACTCGTGGTTAGCCATTTTGCAAATCTAAAATGAACTAAGATTTGCTTGTTACAATATATTTAATTTTACTGTGTTGTTACAAAAGTAATCAATAATGTACTACTTAATTTGAAAAAACCATTTCTAGATGTGATTTGTAACACAAGTGCATTTTAAATGTCAAAACCAAATAATATAAAATCTATATGAGATATTTTACAAAGGGTTTATTACTGAGAATTAAACCTTAACCTTCTTTAAAGTCTGGCGTTGAAACTAAAATTAAACCCCATGGAATAGCGAAGATTAAATTGTTTAGCATTGATGAAAATAATGTAGACATATGCCCTTTTTATTTTTAAACTTATTGGACACATATTTCCTAATTGAAACTGAATAAACAAGTTGCTATTGCATAATTAAATATGTGAGCTTCAATTCCTTTTTTATAAATCAGCAGAAAAATAATTAATACTAAAAACTGTCAGACATTCCAATTTGAAACAAGTAGCTACAGATAAAAAGAAAAATTGTGAATGGAGGAAATCTGAAATTAAAACAGAAAATGCTAGAGCTGCACAGTAAGTCAATCAGTGCATGAAAGGGATAAGATAGATTAACATTACTGCTTTAACCCTTCATCGGAACCATTAGGTGCAATGAGGAGAGGGTCTCTAGTAATAGAAAATCCATTATGGCCAATGATCTGATGTATGATGCCTTAATAAGGAAGGGACACTGCATAAGGGGTTAGATCACCACTCCCCCATTTGACTATAAGTAGGTGGGATTCTAGCCCAAAATCACTGAATAGAATATTTATTGCACTAAGGAAAAATAATTCATAAACACAACCTTATAAATGCAAGGCAGTTATGTTGAATTGAAACAAGACATTGGTTATACCACAGTTGGAGTATTTTGTGCAGTGAGGACATTCTATTACAGGAAGGGGATGGTGAAAATTTATTAGAATGTTGCCTGGAATAAGAAGTTATCGCTATGAAGTAAGGCTTGAAAAATTGGGTCTTTTTTTCACTGGAACAGTGAAGCTTTACAGGGGATCCATTAGAGGTTTTGAAAATTATGGAAGGCTTTGAGAAGATAAATAGTGAAAGATTGTTTCCACTGGTTGGGGAATTGGTGATATGGGAGAAGAGACTGAGGATTATCATTAGAACAACAAAGCGGAAAGTTAGAAGAAATCTTCACACACACAGGGTTTTTAGAACTTGGAATACTTTACTGCAAGTGGCTATTAAGGTAAAGACTTAAGGAGGGTAATTTTCACTTTCAGCCGGGTGGAAAACTGGTGGCTGTGAATCAGCCCATTATACCATAGAACCGTAGAACCATAGAAAAGATACAGCACAGAAGGGGGCCATTCAGCCCATTGTGTCCGCACCGGCTCGAAGAACAACCAGGTGCCCATTCTAATCCCATCTTCCAGCACCCGGTCCGTAGCCCTGCAGCTTACAGCACTTTAGGTGCGGGTCCAGGTACTTTTTAAAAGAGTTGAGGGTCCTGCCACTATCACCAATTTTTTTTTAATTCATTCATGGGATGTGGGCGTCGCTGGCGAGGCCGGTATTTATTGCCCATCCCTAATTGCCCTTGAGAAGGTGGTGGTGAGCTGCCGCCTCGAACCGCTGCAGTCCGTGTGGTGACTGTTCTCCCACAGTGCTGTTAGGTAGGGAGTTCCAGGATTTTGACCCAGCGACGATGAAGGAACGGCGATATATTTCAGGCAGTGAATTCCATACACCCACCACCCTCTGGGTAAAAAGGTTTTTCCTCATGTCCCCTCTAATCCTTCCGCCAATCAGCTTAAATCTATGCCCTCTAGTTCTTGAACTCGCCACTAAGGGAAACAGGTACTTCCTGTCTACTCTATCTGGGCCCCTCATAATTTTGTACACCTCAATCAAGTCTCCCCTCAGCCTCCTCTGCTCCAAGGAAAACAACCCCAGCCTATCCAATCTCTCCTCATGGCTGCAATTTTCAAGCCCTGGCAACATTCTTGTAAATCTTCTCTGCACTCTCTCCAGAGCAATTACGTCCTTCCTGTAATGTGGTGACCAGAACTGCGCACAATACTCCAGCTGTGGCCTTACCAGCGTTTTATACAGTTCCATCATTACATCCCTGCTTTTGTATTCTATACCTCAGCTAATAACGGAGAGCATTCCGTATGCCTTCTTGACAACCTTATCTACCTGTACTGCCACCTTCAGGGACATGTGCACATGCACTCCAAGGTCTCTCACTTCCTCCACCCCTCTCAATACATTCCCGTTCAACTCTATACACCCTGCCCGATTTCCTGTACACTGCATCAAAATAAAAATTACCCCAATAATGCTGAAAATGGAATTGGATAAGTATTTGAATAGGAAGAATACATAGCATACAAGGAAATAGAATTATACCAAGAATTAGCACAGGTGGAGTCATGATGGGCTGAATGGCCTCCTTATGTGCTGTAATTTCTGTGATTTTATGGTTCAATAATTTGCCACCTGCGCAGAAAAGCTGGTTAAAATCAAAGACGGCAAGATCCAGGCCATGAATCAAAGTGAAGTCACAGTTGTATAATAAAGAATGAAAGAAAACTTGCATTTATATAGCGCGTCTCACGACCTCAGGACATCCCAAAGCGCTTTACAGCCAATGAAGTACTTTTTGAAGTGTAGTCACTGTCGTAATGTAGGAAACAAATAGAACAAACATCGTTATCAATAATTTTGAATGCAATACACTATTTATATAACATACGTTATTGGGAGTGTTCACAGTATGGAAAGAGGGCAAGTTCAGGGCAGGGGAGGCCTAAACTTTCCTCATGGGTCCTGAGGAGCACTACTGTTCCTCCTGGCCCCATAAAGGAAAGTAAAAAAGTTAAGTTGACTGGCCCCTTCTGCTTCTAATCGTCTTCTCATTTGGCTTTATCTGGTGTGAAAGCCACAGAGGCTTCCACACTCAGGTCAGAGTTAAAATCGTGGTCGGGGCCCATGACCTCATTGGACACTAAACTGCAAATTTAAATACGGGCCCCCCTGGCTTTAGGCGGGTGCCTTTGCCACCTGCTCAAAAAAACAAGTTAAAATCAAAGACAGCAGGATCCAGGCAGTAAATCACCTGGTCAATTTTAACTGCTTACCTGCCCAGTTTCTGCCGGGCAGGTAGGGTTAAACTTGACCCTGTACGTTCAGTACATTATCATACCTACACTAATCTATGCTTGCAGCAACAACAACAACAACAACAACAACAACAACAACTCGCATTTATACAGAGCCTTTAACATCTTAAACGTCCCAAGGTGCTTCACAGGGGCCACAAGACACTGAGCCACAAAGGGAGACGTTAGGAAAGGTGACCAAAAGCTTGGCCAAAGAGGTAGGTTTTAAGGAGTATCTTAAAGGAGGAGAGAGAGGTAGAGAGGCGGAGAGGTTTTAAGGAGGGAATTCCAGAGCTTAGGGCCTAGGTAGCTGAAGGCACGGCCGCCAATGATGGACAATTAAAATCGGGGATGCGCAAGAGGCCAGAATTGAAGGAGTGCAGAGATCTCGGAGGGTTGTAGGGCTGGAGGAGGTTACAGAGATAGGGAGGGGCGAGGCCATGGAGGGATTTAAGAACATAAGAAATAGGAGCAGGAGTAGGCCAATCGGCCCCTCGAGCCTGCTCCGCCATTCAATAAGATCATGGCTGATCTGATCATAACCTCAAATCAAGGATGAGAATTTTAAAATCGAGGCATTCCTGGACCGGGAGCCAATGTAGGTTAGTGAGCACAGGGGTGTGCGAGAACAGGACTTGGTGCGAGTTAGGATATGGGCAGCAGAGTTTTGAATGAGCTCAAGTTTATGAAGGGTGGAAGATGGGAGACCAGCCAGGAGAGCATTGGAATAATTGAGTCTAGAGGTAACAAAGGCATGGATGAGGGTTTCAGCAGCAGATGAGCTGAGGCAGAGGCAGAGATCGGCAATGTTACGGAGGTGGAAGTAGGCGGTCTTGGTGATGGAGCGCACATGGAGTCGGAAGCTCATCTCAGGGTCAAATAGGACGCCAAGGTTACAAACGGTCTGGTTCATCCTCAGACGGTTTACAATAAATAACATGGTCCCTTAAACAGGGTTTATTTAGAAATTATAGGGTGTTTTTTAAGGTTAAGCTAAATGTCTCTGCACACTTAAACTATGCCAAAGTAAAAATATTAATGTACTATAATTTACAATGTGACATTTCACCAACAAAATACACATCTAGCTAATATAGGTGTGATGCTTTATCATGGTATACATTGATGTATTTACTCTCTTTAATTGCATGACGTAGTATATGGCAGCACCCCAGAACGTTAACACCGCAGAATGCTAGCAGTAGCCACGGCAGGGGAATTGCATGGGAACAGCCTGGCACTTGCTGATAATAAAAGTGAGCGCACAGCTGTTTGATATACTTTTGCAGACATATAGTGGAGGTCCATTTGTTATCAGATAAATATTTTTGCATAACTCAAGATTGTTAATGTCAGAATGGGGTTATAGACCACCTCACTAGTAGAGATATTTATCATATTTATCTCACCACTAGCAAGAGCATATTCTATTTATAATGCATGCTATGTTTTCAACTGAAAATAATGAATTTTAATGAGTATTTTTGTAGTCCAAGAAAATCCAGTTAGTCACTGCAATGCCATACAAGTATTATTAATCTGTTTTCACTCTATCTGCTAACATGCAGTGGTTTATTCTGAATTACTCAGGAAAGATCTGACAGCACTGCTGTCCCTGTAGTAAGTTATCATATTTACAAGCATATGATAAATAAGACAACTTCAAATCTGATGCAACTTTATTTTGATGTGCGTTAAATTAAAATTGTAGCACTTACATGTTGCTCCTCTTGTATGTTTTCACAAACACAAAGCAACCCTCACAGTCAGTTCTATGATTTCACATGCAGGCAGAAGATGATTTGAAGAATGTAAAGCATCTAATTAGTTTATTGACTTGGCAAATTAAATCTGGTGTGCAACATCTTTACATTAGCTAAGTCAGATTGAAGTTGTTGCTATTTCAGGCAGATTTATCCATCCGTGTAAACATGGTAAGTGCCTGAGATAAGAACTCTAGAAAAAAAATGGATGAAACACAAGGTCTCAAAAAATAAGTTGACCAATATATCATAAGTAGTTAATCTCAGCATTCCGATTTTGTGATTTTTTAAAAACCAATTGTGCATTGCTGGTGAATGATAATTTCTGAAACTGTAAAACGAATAGCTTGGTTTTCGAAGCAATTTCTATAAGATGTATTAACGCGATAAAAAGTGAATTAAGAAATGACGCAGTAGGTCTTCAAAGTTTACCTTAGTGCAAACATTTTAGCAAAATTGTGCATTGGTTCATTTCATCGTTAATAATTGATGGGCAGTGCGGCAGTGCGGAGTGCTGGTGAACTGAAGAACTGTGTTACAGAATAGCAAGATGTGGATATACCACCACAGTCCCTCGTATGCCATGTTCTCAATCTCACCCATGCTGTCAGGGAAATTCCAAGTGTATGCCAGGCATTTGTTTTTGCAGCCAGGGAGGAAGGGAAAAAGGGGAGAACAAAAGAAGAATGAAACACTCCTGGCAATGGGTATAAGAAGGGGTATGTGAAGCATTCCATTTTGTACTAATTTATTTCAGCATCGTCTTGGCAGCAGCAAGGATGAATTTACAGAGTTGTTCACTGTTACTGTAGCCTGAGAATAGGAAGTATGGTGATCTCTACAAGACTAGTGTCTCCATTCATGTCCCAGAGATAGGGGAGGGAGGGAGCAACAGTCTAGGAGAGGTCGTGAAGGATAAAAAACAGCTCTGCACAATTACTAGCAGACAGCAGAATGTTACAGAGCAGGACTAATACAGCAATGATAAATTGGATTTACATAATGCCTTTAACATAGAAAATGCCCCAAGGGAAGGGGAGAAATAAATAAATAAATAGAATAAAAGAACAGACAATAAACTGTAGTATAAGAGTTGGAATGGCTCACTAAAAACCATGTCAAAAAGATGACTTTTGAGAAGGTTTTCGAAGGTGGAGAGAGAAGTAAATAGGCAGAATGGGTTTAGGGAGGAAGTTCCAGAGAATAGGCCAAAGCAAATGAAAGTTCTGCCACCAATGGTAGGGCAAAGTGAGAGGGATATACTGAAGGCCGGAGTCGGAATATGCAAGGGTGCAGGAGTGATACAAGTCTGGAGCAACCTGCAGAAGCTATGGAGAGATGTGAGTTGAGGATTTTAAATTCAATATGTCAGGCATTGGGAGTCAAAGTGAAGATTGAAGTGTAGTGGGCGGGCGGGAGAGAGAGGACTAATAAAGGTGGCTGAGTTTTGGCCTAGCTGCAGTTTCTGGAGAGTGAAGGATAGGAGATTAGCAAGGAGGACTCTGGAGAAATGGGGGGAGATTTGCACATATAGTGTATATCAGGCAAGCAGCGAGTGGGATGCCCACTCCGTCCCCCAATGTTTTTGACAGGAGCCCGATTATTTTTCGTGGTCAGGCCTCGTTTGGGTTTCCAAGTCTGGTTCGATAATATTCCTGGAGGTTTCATCACATGATCTCCTGCCTTCAACTGCCCCGCCCAGTAAAACAGCCTTTTTCCCCATCTACCAATATTTTTTATCACTGATAAATGAAAGTGTTCAAAGAAAATGAAAACAACACACATTTTTTTGATGCCCCTTTGATTGTTTTCATGGGTTGGTCGCAGCAATGTTCAGGAGATTAATCTTTTAATTCCTGGAGACTCCAGGACAATCCTGGAGGGTTGGCAACCCTAGGCCTCGTTTGCATTGACTAGGTAATCTGTCAGTGCTAATCGCACTTAGTAGCTGTTAGGGAGGGTGGGAAATTGGGCAGGGCAACTGATCATCATGGGTCTGTCGCAGCACCTTAAATGGAAGGGAGGCAAGCATCAGGATGAAACAGAACAGCAATTTCAGCAGCAGGGAAATTTTTGTAGCACCCACAGCAGCCAAGGAGATGAATTAATGCTCGCCTTTAAAACACACAAGACATTGCAAAAAAGAATGGGTGCCAGACTTGCTTCTAGCTTTCCCTAACTGCAACTCAGGATCCCTTTAAATACCGCTGGAAATGGTCACCTCATGACCTGTACTACTCATGGTTTGTAACTGGGTTGAGGAGGTAGCAGTAGCAATGCAGGTTGAGACCAAAATGGCATTGGGGATCGTGACAACATTTTTTGACCCTATGTGCATATATTAATGAGGCCCCTACCTGTTTCTGGTTTTAGGCATAAATGGGACAGTCGAATGATGAAAATCGGCTCAATTGAGCCTAGAGGTGGCAAAAATATGCATAAGGGTTTCAGCTCAGGAGAAAATTACTCGCCCACTCTCACTTAAGAGAACTAAAGAAGCTGAAAATGTTTTAAAATTGGAAATGAAAAACAGTATAAACAATGGCTTAGAAATTGGATCGCGCTGCGCCCATTTTAAAATGAGCACCTAAGGGTCCAATATCTTGGGCTCGCGCTCATTCCGCGCCACACGCCACATTGGTTATCACAGGCATCCAGGGTGCACACCTGAAACTGGTATTAGGCCCATTGCATATGCAAATCGGGGACCTAATGCCTGTCTTAGGCCCCTTTGCAAAACTGAACTACAAATGACCGCAGCAACCAAGCTTTAAGCTGCTTAACGGGACCGCTGGAGGCTGCCACCCAAAAGGTAAATTTTAAGTTTTTTACTTACCTTGTTGAAATTACGGTCTGCTGCCAGCCTCCACTCATCCTCCTCCTGATTGCACCCCCCCCCCTCCCCAGGGTGTCTTGAGGACCTCGGTCAGTGTCTGAGTGGGCTGATCTTTCTGCCTCACCTCCCGCGACCGTCGAGCTGTCTCTGGGGTTGCGAATGTGCCGCAGCTTGCCTGTACTATACTAATGAGGTTGGTAGACCAGTTTGCCATGGTCTTACCATTGGCCTCCTTAGGCATATACAGCATGCGCTGCACCAGAATCGTACCCCGATTCGGGCATGATCCAATTTCTAGGCCAATATTTCAAAAATGATACTGTCGCCTTAGTTCATCTTTTGTTGTGCATTAATATAATAATAATGGAAAGCGTTTTGAAAAGGTATAAATGTATACAACTAAAATGTCTTTTTCTTATACATGATATTCTATATTTTGAGTACTTTCTGATACCAGAAAACATAATTGAAAGGCTGCACTATAGCTGATACTCCCCTACATCACCACATTTTATAGCATTGTGTAGCTGCAGTAAAAGATATGAGGCTAGAAATGACTATTGGTGATATTAGCAGACAAATGCTTAGCACTTAAACAGATTACTGCTTCCATTTGCCACCTCCATTAAAACAGCAGAGTGATGATGTACACATGCGTTAAGCATTCATCTGTCAATATCATCAACAGTAATTTTCAGCCTATAGACTCATATGGATGCGATTTACTTAAAAACAATAGAGTGGTTCATATGATAAAACTCATTATTTATGTACACTTAAAAACAAGCTAAAATAAAAATAAATACAATTATAATTTAACTTTACATCATTAAAGACATAGAACCAGTTAATTTTGGTGCAATATTTTATTGTGTCTTTGTTAGTCTACTTTTTATACCCATTATCTACAAATATCTGTAAGATTTGTGAATCCTAATATCCCAGAAAATGGATTTCCCTGTAATATAATAGATGCACATAATTGTATGTAATATGTTTTGCTTTACAATAAATTAATGATCCTATTTAATTCTAATTTTATTTTTTCTTATTTTGTGATAATTTCTACTTGTGATTTCAGTGAAAACGGCACCAGAATGGGTGTAATCTCGTGTAAGATATCTATTGTCACACAATCAGCTTGCTTCTGTCAATATATGACAGCCAAAGATGATGGCAGAAGGATTAGGATAACATTTACAAATCTTCTTTTAATTAAGTAGATCATATTATTTAGAGTAATGTACTCCTAGTCTTGTGCTTAATTCTATAACACTCTGTCATCTGAAGTTGTTTAGTTAGTGTAAATATTAACATTCGTAATCTACTTTACATCAAATGATCTCTTCAAATCACTAGAATAGATTATGTGTTGTAGAAGGATTGTTAAAATGTGATTATGCTTATTCAGATGAAGCTTGATAAAAACAGAACTATTTGCATCCTTGGACCAGGATTGTGCTCAAATCAGGATTTTAAAATAAACTACGGTACAAATGAACAAATTGTTCACTTCTGTGTCCCCTCACTAACAATGTAAAAAGTAATTCTTCTAAAAGGTGTTGGTACCTCTTTAGGAACGTATTGATTTTATTAAAGGCTGAATTCTACTGAGTGAGCAAACATCTCACAGTGTTTAAGTTATTCAAGTTGCAGCTTTCAGCATTGGCATGGATTTCAGGTTACTAGAATTCCACATGGAGCATCAAAATGAAGCAGAATTGCACAGTACAAAATGCTGCAGAAGTTTCCTTTCCAAGATAAAAATGCAAGGAAGCACTTATTTGGAAATTAACATTTAAGCCATGGAGACCACAACTACAAAAATTTGAGGAGGAGTGAGGCAAAGGGGCACCTGAAGGAAGACGTAACATGTAGAAAGTCCACAGAGTGCAATATTGTGCTGGGAGAGGATGGTAGAAGTAGATGGGGCTGCACCTGAGTATAAGACTAAATAAAGTCTTTGTTCCCTCCTCTGCAATGCACAATACAACAGATGGGCTTGGCAAGTTGTGTGATGAGAAGCTAAAAGAAGATTGAAGGGGACATGATCTAGGTCTTTAACATAATGAGAGGCACAGATGATGTGGCAGTAGGCAGACTATTTAAACTGAACTGTGAGTGCAGAGTTCAAGGACACAGACAAGCTCACCAGGACTAGATATAAAAAGAATTATTCTTTTGCCATATAGGACTGGAAATGCAGAACCAGCTGCAAACCAGCAGTTGATGCTGCATTACTTAGCTCCTTAAAAAAAAAAGAGCTCAACAATTATCTTGTTGTAAGGATATGTGTAGACCATGATGGTTTCAACTCACACTGATTCTGAAACAAACCTTAATATTACAGTAGTAAAGTTACTCAGGTTTTATTGCTTGTTACAGTGTCAGTTTGACTTAGTTGATAGCATTCTTACCTTTGAGTTAGAAGGTTGAAGGTTTAAGACCCATTCCATGATTTATGGAAATAATTTCAGTGCAATCTTTTGGATGAGACATTAACCAGAGGCTCAGGTGAATATATAAGATCCTGTGGTACTGTCGAAGAAGAACAGAGTTTTCTCCCAGTGTCCTGGACAGCATTCTTCCCTCAACCAACATTGTCAAAAAGAGATTATCTGTTCATTTATTAATTTGTTCCTTGTGGGATCTTGATGTGTGATGTCACATTTGCCTACCTAAAAACAGTGACCGCACAAAAATAATTGATTGGTTGTGAAGCTTTTTGGATATCCTGAGGATGTAATGAGCTGCTATATAAATACAATTTTTTTTTCTCCACATTGCTGAGGAAGTGCTGCATCATTGAAGGTCTATCCTTCAGATGAGAAGTTATTCTCCTTTTCTCTATTTTAACTTGTATTTGACATTATTCATCACCTAATTGACTTTATTTTTGTCTTGCATGTTCTGCAGTGCTTCCTCCATCCTCTCCTCTGAATCCAGCTCTGTACTAACCAAGTTAAAAAACGTTCCCTAAATGACCAAAAACAATTTACAACGACAATGTTTTAACTCAAGCAGGAGACTGAATGCCATTGTTTAACCTGGTTGCATTACTGGACCTCAGTCAAACCATTATGGTAAATCAAGCTATCAGTCAGAACTCTGAATTGACCTGAGCATCTGATGAGATAACTCAGTAGCAGCACGTGCACTACAGAACAAGTTGTATCATCCTTAGTGCTCAAGGGTTAAAAGCCAAGTATCTTGGGAACCTTCTATGCTTACATCAGCATTTTGCATTTACAGGGGCTCCATGGCATGGCAGCGAATCGAAACAGTTTTGTATAGATAGTCTACAGTTTGTTACTATGCAGTAACACTTTGAGAAGTTCAGATCAGGCCATAAACAGTGGTCTGAGCTATCATCTCAAACAAGTGGCATGTTAAGTCCTCAAAGCACACTGTAGCCTGTGTTATTCAACATAATATATGCAATTGGAGCTCATGCAGGGGCAGAATACTATATTTTTAACGAGATGAGTACTTTTTGCAGTGTCAGTTGTTATTGATGATAGATGATAGGCTTCTGGAATTGAATCATGTGATTTGAACTGAAGTGATATCAGGTTTCATTTCAATATATATCCTGTATATATAATCATGAAACACCATGCTAGGCTCAGAATTATAGTGAGGTTATGTACACATTAGTCAAGTGTTGACCATGATGTTGCAACAGTACAAGGGTGAATTTGATACAGAAAGTTGCATATTGTGGCACACTTCTTAACAAACTCAAGAATTATGGTCCACACCCAAACACAGCTGACAAATCTACACACCTTCTATGAAATCAGGTCAAAGGCCCTGTGAGTTTTTAAGTGTGCATAGCAAATCTGATGGGATTTTACACAGTGCTTGAAGGGTTACATTAAGGTCAGTAAAACAATTTATGCCTGGAACTACCATGACAGCATTAGTAACACATTGTGACCCCTCACCTCAGGTGATAGAGTACACAGGTCAAAATCAACAATACATACTTATAGCCGATCATGGCAGTCAGTTATTGATCTGTGGAGAAAAAACTTTGCAAGAAAACATTGCTCTGAATTACAAACATGCATTCTCCTGAGACTCAGCTTTCTCCCCTGGAAGTGAAAAACCAAGGCGTGAGTTCAGCCAGTGTTTAATATCAAGTGAATGTGGTGTTTAATCAATACTATTCTGCCTTTGTTCCATGATGTGGAAAGCAGTGTCTATTCATTCAGCAAAGGTTAATGCCAGGGGTCAAGTGATTTCACACTCTCTGTGGGATCCAGAACAGTTCAGCGGTTCAGATGTCTTGGACAATGATGACTCAGTTGGACTGATTTATTACTTCTCCAAGACCCTGCTCGCACTGAAGTGCTACCTTATGGTAATACCTCAGAAAATAGGACTGATAAAGACAGAGGTAGTAATTACCCACAATTTTGGACTGTGTCTTTATTCCTACCACTTGCTTTTCAGCCAGCTTTCAGCCGGAAGGGAGCTAGCAGTAAACGGAATGGCCTGGTGCTGAAATACATGCTACATTCTAAATAACAACATCAGGAAAAATGTCATTATTTGCAACAGAATGTATTTACTATCATAAACCGGTTAATATTTTATACTGTGATAGTGTTCATGAGTTTTTTTAAAACTGACTGCACATCTAAGTTTATTTTTATTATAAGCAACAAAAATACCTGGTGAGGAATTAATTTGAAGCTTCATCATAGGAGCGTTATAATTTATAATCCTGCTGCCCCTAACACATTGTAGGATGATGAATAGAATAATAAATAATTGATGAGATAAAATAAATTCAGCAAATTTGACGGGAAACATCCCATTGTAATGTGTGGGAGGGCATTTTGTAACCATATATTAATATAGTGTTGCTGGTTAGATTTGCAAGATTTTATTCTTCCATTTACTTTTTAGCGCTTTTTAATTTCTTCTTCCAAAGATATGTTTTCAGATAAAATACAGAATATTGCTAAATATAATGTCACAAATCCTGAAATTTGTGCTAGTTTATTTTTTTTTAAATCTAGCTGTATTCTGCCAAACATTGGTTAAAAAGATGACAATGTTTTCTTTCAATTTCAAAGGGTGTTAGTTGCTTCTGTTCTTATGAGTTAGATTAGCTTGCAAAGTATCATTGCTATTGCCTGCGATTTGCAGGTGTTGATGGGATAGGCCTGTGTAAATTGGTCTCTGACATTCAATTCAGAATCAGCAATTGTTTGTATAAATTTCAGCAATGTGTAACATTAATCTCCAATATAGTTTCACTGGGATAAGAATTCCTCTGGTCGCTGTGTGGAACAACATCGTAACTGCATTTGTGGAGATTTTGGGGTAGATTTTCATCTTCACTGCCTATGTGGTGAATATAAAAATCTACCCCTTCCTCTCTTTGCACATTCTAGCAATATTGTAAACTTGCTCTAAAAGAACATGGTAGAATTTCCGCAAGGGTTCCTTGATCTCCCACCATTTGTCTAGGCGTTCCACCGATCTCCTGCTAAAGTCAAGTGTGAGATCGGGAGAACCTCCGCAGAATTTACTGGCAAATGTGTTTATAATTTTACCAGAAATACTACGCAGAGGAGATCTTCACAAATCCATTTGCAATATTACAACACAGAATGATCAGAGTAATTATGGTTGCTTATTAAGACTGGCTAACTGATATACATGAAAGTCTTTGTGGACTGTGCTGAAGTTATTAAGTGTTATTCCATTGTATTTTGATTGAAAAGCCATCTAATTTCCTTCTTCAAAAGAAATTATGTTAATAAAAGTAGAGTCTATCTTCTGTTCTATAGTATTTGCTGAATTCTGAGGGCTGTTAAAGCCAGACCTCTATGGGCAACATGCAGTGATACAGTCTGAGATGACAGTTAGTTTTCAAAAGGACAATAAACCTTCACTATGAACATTTAGTGTGCCACTTTTCAGAGCTCTGCTTTATTGCAGGAGACTGTTTTCATTCCAAGAGTCTGCTAGATGTTAGAGATGGGCTGGAATGAACCCTGATAAACAGTGTGCTACAAATCCCATTTTTAAAATATTCATTCATGGGATGCAGGCGTTGCTGGCAAGGCCAGCATTTATTGCCCATCCCTAATTGCCCTTGAGAAGGTGGTGGTGAGCCGCCTTCTTGAACTGTTGCAGTCCGTGTGGTGAAGGTTCTCCCACAGTCCTGTTAGGTAGGGAGTTCCAGGATTTTGACCCAGCAACGATGAAGGAACGGCGATATATTTCCAAGTCGGGATGGTGTGAGACTTGGAGGGGAACATGCAGGTGGTGTTGTTCCCATGCGCCTGCTGCTCTTGTCCTTTTAGGTGGTAGAGTTCGCGGATTTGGAAGGTGCTGTCGAAGAAGCCTTGGTGAGTTGCCACAGTGCATCTTGTAGATAGTACACACTGCAGCCACAGTGCGCCAGTGGTGGAGGGAGTGAATGTTTAAGGTGGTGGATGGGGGGCCATTTAAGCAGGCTGATTTGTCCTAGATGGTATCGAGCTTCTTGAGTGTTGTTGGAGCTGCACTCATCCAGGCAAGTAGAGAGTATTCCATCACACTCCTGACTTATGCCTTGTAGATGGTGGAAAGGCTTTGAGGAGTCAGGAGGTGAGTCAAGAGGTGAGTCAGGAGGTGAGTCACTCGCCGCAGAATACCCAGCTTCTAACCTGCTCTTGTAGCCACAATATTTATTTGGCTGGTCCAGTTTAGTTTCTGGTCAATGGTCAACCCCATGATGTTGATGGTGGGGGACTCAGCGATGGTAATGCCGTTGAATGTCATGCGGAGGTGGTTAAACTCTCTCTTGTTGGAGATGGTCATTGCCTGGCACTTGTCTGGTGTGAATGTTACTTGCCATTTATCAGCCCAAGCCTGAATGTTGTCCAGGTCTTGCTGCATGCAGGCACGGACTGCTTCATTATTTGAGGGGCTGCGAGTGTCAGCAAACATCCCCACTTCTGACCTTATGATGGAGGGAAAGTCATTGATGGAGCAGCTGAAGATGGTTGGGCCTAGGATGCTGCCCTGAGAAACTCCTGCAGTGATGTCGTGGGGCTGAGATGATTGGCCTCCAACAACCCCAACCATATTCCTTTGTGCTCGGTATGACACCAGCCACTGAAGAGTTTTGCCCCTGATTCTCATTGACTTCAATTTTACGAGGGCTCCTTGGTGCCACACTCGGTCAAATGCTGCCTTGATGTCAAGGGCAATCACTCTCACCTCACCTTTGGAATTCAGTCTTTTGTCCATGTTTGGACCAAGGCTGTAATGAGGTCTGGAGCCGAGTGGTCCTGGCGAAACCCAAACTGAGCATCGGTGAGCAGGTTATTGGTGAGTAAGTGCCGCTTGATAGCACTGTCGACGACACCTTCCATCACTTTGCTGATGATTGAGAGTAGACTAATGGGGCGGTAATTGGTCGGATTGGACTTGTCCTGCTTTTTGTGGACAGGACATACCTGGGCAATTTTCCACATTGTCGGGTGGATGCCAGAGTTGTAGCTGTGCTGGAACAGCTTGGCTAGAGGCGCAGCTAGTTCTGGAGCACAAGTCTTCAGCACTACAGCCGAGATGTTGTCGGGGCCCATAGCCTTTGCTATATCCAGTGCACTCAGCCGTTTCTTGATATCACGTGGAGTGAATCGAATTGGCTGAAGACTGGCTTCTGTGATGGTGGGGATATCGGGAGGAGGCCGAGATGGATCATCCAATCGGCACTTCTGGCTGAAGATGGTTGCAAACGCTTCAGCCTTGTCTTTTGCACTCGAGTGCTGAGCTCTGCCTTCATTGGGGATCGGTATGTTCACTGACCATCCTCCTCCCGTTTGTTGTTACATTGTCCACCACCATTCACTGGATGTGGCAGGACTGCAGAGCTTAAATCTGATCCATTGGTTGTGGGATCACTTAGCTCTGTCTATAGCATGCTGCTTCCGCTGTTTAGCATGCATGTCGTCCTGAGTTGTAACTTCACCAGGTTGGCACCTCATTTTTAGGTACACCTGCTGCTGGTCCTGGCATGCTTCTCTGCACTCCTCATTGAACCAGGGTTGATCCCCTGGCTTGATGGTAATGGTAGAGCAAGGGATATGCTGGGCCATGAGGTTACAGATTGTGCTGGAATACAATTCTGCTGCTGCTGTTGGCCCACAGCGCCTAATGGATGCCCAGTTTTGAGCTGCTACATCTGTTCTGAATCTATCCCATTTAGCATGGTGGTAGTTTTATACAACACGATGGACGGTGTCCTCAGTGTGAAGACGGCACTTCGTCTCCATAAGGATTGTGCAGTGGTTACTCCTACCAATACTATCATGGACAGATGCATCTGCAACAGGTAGATTGTTGAGGATGAGGTCTAGTAGCTTTTTCTCTCACCACCTGCCGCAGGCTCAGTCTGGCAGCTATGTCCTTCAGGACTCGGCCAGCTCGGTCAGTAGTGGTGGTAACGAGCCACTCTTGTCTTGTGCCATAGCATTAGTCTAAGGTTTTATAAATAAATTTGATTCGTCATTTTAGCCTGTCGAGTCTCTGGTCTGTGTTCACAGTTCTGTCTGGGTGAGCATGGGATCCTAGCATGGGGCTATGCATAAACCAATTGCAGTACCACAACTGAGATAATTTGTAATTCCTCAGTCCACACCACTGTGTGAATAGATAATGAAAAGAAACAGATTTCAAATCATAAGGAAACTATTGCCAGGCTGTCAAACAAGAAAACCATACAAAATAACCCAAAAATCTAACAATTATGAATACATTGGTAAATAATTGATTAAATAAAATAAATTCAGCAAATTTATTGGAAACATTCCGTCAAAACGTGTGGGAGACGTTTTGTAAATTGGATTAAAAGTCACTATTAATAGGTTTAGTTAATATAAATTAAAACTGGATGTTACTTTAAAATAAATTGATTGAAATAGCCAGGTTCTTAAGAGAAATCCATTCATCTTTTTTTAAATCCCTAAATGGTGAACCAATATTTCCCAACTGGGTGCTTCTTATTAACATCTGTCCGAGGGGATATCTCATCCAGTACCTCACAGATAGATCAGAGAACTGACATTGAAGGGTACAGTGATTTTCCTCTGTGACCCCGTCTGATTTTAGGCAAAATTGTAGTGGAAATGACAGGAGCATGGTGCAGGCAGGTGTTTACGTTAGGTGTAATATGTGGCTAAAACGATTTCATTATTGTTCTGGCATCCTTACCTTGTTGTAGGTGACACCACATTTTATTTAAATTAAAGCTAAAGGAGCTTTGCATCAGACATTCATAGAAGACTGATACAAATCTGCTACTTTGCATTCCCAGTCAATTCTGTGGTCAAGTAGTGACTCTGAGTGTTCATATTCCAAAATCCAATTTGACTAAATAACTTTGTACTATTATACTCGACAGTTGTGGTGATTTCGCTACAAATTCACAACAAATACAAATTTGCAACATATGTATAAATTGGCCACAAAAATGTCAACAACAGATGCAATCTTTGTAACTGATTTAATGAGATGAATCCTTTTCCCTGCCATGTTGTTTACACTCTGTAAAGCCATAAGAAAAAAATTGGTAACCATTTTCCATTTTCAAAAGACAGGTTATGTGGGTGTAGGATCTGCTTGAGCATAGAACTTTCTTGGCAGAAAACAAAGATAACTTATTGCTGAGGAACTTTCCTCAATCACAGATTATTCCTCTAGGAGATATCTTATTTTTGAGTCTGAAGTAGGTAACAGAAAGAATTATGGGAGTACCAGAGCAAAGACTTTGAATTAGCTCAGATCGTGGCTGCTAAATGTCAGTGAAATCTTGGTAATCAGACTCCTGTCCTATCAGAGATCCTCATTTGTTTGAATTAGAAAATAATTTTGTCCGTCTTTTATTTAGCAATTGCTGTTCTCTTCAAACTAACACAATAGATGATTGAAAGCTTCATGATCATATTTATTATACATTCTGGAGACATCAAGAATTTGCTATTATTCTTAAGTGTTGGGTCAATCTACAAGCAAATTTTAACACAGCATTGTCACCTTTCAGGGACTTGTCATGCAGGCTCAGATCCTGGAACAGTCAAGAACAGTAGATCACAAGACAGTAAACAAATTTGCTGACCAACCTCCATTACCCGATTCTGCCTTTCAATAGTAAGTCAATATCTGATCATCAATGTCAATATGACCACCATCGAAAAATACAATTACATACACAACCAACTGGTCAACAACTTAGTGATGAATGGTAATTTGCTGATACAAAGTAATTTAGATGCAGTGACAAAATCTGTTGGGCTGATTTTCATTCAGCAGGGGCAGAAAACTGGGGGTAGCAGACCGACTGCCCATTATACACCCCGTTATAAACACCCCGTTATACACCTCGTTACACACCCCATTATACACACCCCATTATATGTCCTGTTACATGCCTCGTTACACACCCTGTTATACGCCCCGTTATACACCCCGCTTGATTTTTCTTTCCAATAAAGTCAGGAAAAGAAAATTGGGCAGAGTGTATAACGGGGCATAAAACAGGGTGTATAACGGGGCGTATAACGGGGCGTATAACGGGGAGTATAACGGGGAGGATAACGGGGCGTATAACTGGGCATCTAACTGGGAGTATAACGGGGAGTATAACTGGGCGTATAACCGGGAGTATAACCGGGAGTATAACAGGGAGTATAACGGGGAGTATAACCGGGTGTATAACTGGGAGTATAACGGGGCGTATAACGGGGAGTATAACTGGGCGTATAACGGGGCGTATAACGGGGCGTATAACCGGGCGTATAACGGGGCATATAACGGGCAGCCAATCAGATGCCGCCAATTTTCCGCTCATGGCCAAAATATTATCCCCTTTATATTTTTGTTTAAATTTTGACTTAGTGGCTGTTTCTTTAAAAGTTGTTTATTGTGCCAGGAGTTTAGCAGCCAACTATACCAGAATCTTGTGGCAAATCTGTCCAGATACAATGTTTGAGGTTTGTAAGAAACTTGAGAGGAACATACATTTTTTTAATATATGCAGACTTTGAGATTGGTTCATTTTCACTTGCAGTTCCCCTTAAATTTGAGAGGTCTGATATTCAAAATACAGGATGTCAATCTTCAATCTTCAACTAATTCGAATCACTCCACGTGACATCAAGAAACACTGAGTGCACTGGACTCAACAAAGGCTATGGGCTCCGACAACATCCAAGCTGTAATGCTGAAGACCTGGCCAAGCTGTTCCAGTACAGCTACAATAGTCCCATCTACCCGACAATGTGGAAAATTGCCCAGGTATGTCCTGTCCACAAAAAGCAGGACAAATCCAATCCGGCCAATTAATGTCCTATCAGCCTACTCTCAATCATCAGCAAAGTGATGGAAGGAGTCGTCAACAGTGCTATCAAGCATCATTTACTAACTAATAACCTTCTCACCGATGCTCAGTTTGGGTTCCGCCAGGACCACTTGGCTCCAGACCTCATTACAGCCCTGGTCCAAACATGGACAAAAGAGCTGAATTCCAGAGGTGAGATGAGTTGACATCAAGGCAGCATTTGACTGAGTGTGGCACCAAGGAGCCCTTGTAAAATTGAAGTCAATGGGAATCAGGGGGAAAACTCTCCAGTGGCTGGAGTTATACCTTGCACAAAAGAAGATAGTTGTGCTTGTTGGAGGCCAATCATCTCAGTCCCAGGACACCGCTACAGGAGTTCCTCAGGGCAACTTCCTAGGCCCAACTATCTTCAACTGTTTCATCAATGACCTTCCTTCCATCATAAGGTCAGAAGTGGGGATGCACTCTGATGATTGCACAGTGTTCAGTTCCATTCGCAGTTCCTCAGATAATGAAGCAGTCTGTGCCCGCAAGACCTGGACCACATCTAGGCTTGGGCTGTTAAATGGCAAGTAACATTTGTGCCACAGAAGTGCCAGGTAATGACCATCTCCAAAAAGAAAGATTCTAACTACCTCCCCTTGACATTAAACGGCATTACCATCGCCGAATCCCCCACCATCAACATCCTGGGGGTCCCCGGTGACCTGAAACGGAACTGGACCAGCCACATAAATACTATGGCTACTCAAACAGATCAGAGGCTTGGTATTCTGCAGCAGATGACTCACCTCCTGACTCCACAAAGCCTCTCCACCGCCTACAAGGCACAAGACAGGAATGTGATGGAATACTCTCCACTTGCCTCAATGAATGTAGCTGTAATAATATTCAAGAAACTCAACACCATCCAGGATAGAACAATCCACTTGATCGGCAGCTTATCCACCAGCCTAAACATCCACCACCGGCACACCATGGCTGCAGTGCTTACTATCTATTGTACTGATTTAGGCCATTGTGCCATGTTTCTGGAAATGCACGGCACTGAGGCACCCAAGCAACAATCCTCCAACAATCAAAATGAGGCAGGAGACCTAGAACATCCCTTCCTACCTCATTTGCACAGCTCAGATGGTCCTGAGCCTACTTCAGGCAGTGGCCAAACTCCAACCCACTAGGAATGGCCTGTAAATCCCAGGGCAACATAAAAGGGGCAGGGACCTAGCAAACCAGGGCTCCATCCCTTTCCTTGCAACCTTTTCACCTGGGAAATAGGCATTCTCCTGGGGCAAAAGTCAGGAAAACCTACCCTAATAGGCGCATTCATCACTCTTGTGGAATCAAATACAGGCAAAGAAAATGTTTTGGTATCCATGTTCCAAATTTTTGTAATAATGAAGTGAATCAATAACATGAATGTAAAGAGATGCTTCATCCAAAACCTGGATTGAAGAACAATAAATACAAGCAAGCAAAGCCATGCAGTAAACAGCTTGAGGAATAATTTTTTTGTGCTTACAGTAATTGGGATACAGAACTAACTCTCACCTAGTCCAGTAATTACTGAAATAAAAACAGAAAATGTGAGAAACACTCAGCAGGTCAGGCAGCTTCTGTGGAGAGAGAAACAGAGTTAACGTTTCAGGTTGATGACCTTTCATCAGAGTAATTACTGATCCTGCTAAAGCATTCATAAAAGAATTGGATGGACTCCGGATTCAGAAAAAAGTAGTGGAATAATGGAATAGGAGGGGATAGATGAAAATAGGTCAGATCATGTTTGAAGTCTAACGTGAGTGATGGAATCAGTTAGATAGCATCAAGTTGAAGGCCCCACCCTTTCACTTCCTGTGAATACTCAAGGGAGCATATGCAAAAAGAGACATTTAGGCAGTCCGTCTGGATTTTAAACAAGAGACTGCAGGATGTAGGTCTGGGGCCCGAAGCTGGAAGTTAAAATGCAGGAGGTCAGTATTCTGCAGTTAAAGTTGTCTAGAAAGAAAGGGAATGCCAAAAAGAAGTAAGTTAGCCCACAAAAAGTACAGGCATGTGTTTATTATTTTGTCTCATTTTTCAAGAAGAGAAATGAGACTAAGGAGAGGAAATGGGGTTTGTTCTGATTGCTACTCTGTATGCTCGCTTAATGATTGTAAAATAAAGCAGCTTAATGATTCGCATCAGACTTCACCTCACCAGTGCTTTTTAGTTCTCTTACTGAAAGATTGGAGATGAACACTTGTGAATAACAATGGGCTAGAAATTGGGCCGTCTAGCGCCCGTTGTTTCGGCGCTATGCAGCCTCTCAAAGTGCCAAGATGGCATCTTGGCTGCGCACGCATGTTTCTAACGTGACGTGCACTGGACGCCATCTTGGTATAGGTATTAGCGCATGCACAGAGAGCGGATGCCGGAAGCGTGTAAAGTAAGAGAAAATGGGAAGAATCAGTGTGCAACACTGATTTAAAGTGATAGACACCATTTTGGGACTTAATGCTCCACTCAACACCCAGGCTTAACCGCGACCATCTGAACGTGAATTAGAGTGCCTGGAGGACCCTCCCCCCCCACCAGCGCTATTTAAAGGGATCATGCAGGATTTAAAGTTTAGTTGCTGGATTATTGCTTCTGGCTGCTGTTGCATTTGTAACTATTTTTGGAGGTCTCCTATACTTAAATACTAGGACGAGGGGACATAGCCTAACATTTAGAGCCAGGACATGCAGGAGTGAAGTTAGGAAACGCTTCTACACGCAAAGGGTGGTAGAAGTTTGGAAAGCTCTTCCGCAAACAGCAGTTGATGCTAGCTCAATTGTGAATTTTAAATATGAGATTGATAGATTTCTGTGAACCAAGGATATTAAGGAATATGGGGCTAAGGCGGGTATATGGAGTTAGGTCACAGGTCAACCATGATCTCATTGAATGGCAGAACAGGCTCGAGGGGCTAAATGCCACTGCCACTTGCTGCCTCATGTTATGCGCCACCTTATCCTGCAAGAAAGCGGGACGTGTGTCTGGGTGATGTGCCTATCATGGTTGAATAGCTGCCTTTGTGTGTAGCCTGTGAGTTGTGGGTGGGCGGCTTACAACAGTGAGAATGTGTAAGGGTGAAAGGAAGCATCTGATTGGCAGAGTTGAGTACTGATGGAAAGAATCTGTTGGTATGTGGGTGATGGGGGGTGCAGTGCGTGGAGCAGTGGATGCGGCTAGTGATGCAGTTGGTAGGAGATACCACTTGACAGTTGACCTCACTCACCTTGACCATTCATGTCAAAGCATTGAATTTCATCCTGCACTACATCCATATTCGTGGTGCTATGCGCCTGGCATTCACTTTGTCGCCCGCTGCCTCCCACTATTTTTTGAGCACATATCTGGGGGGCCTCTTGCCCTCCCTGTGGATATAGGATGTCCCTCCTTCTGTCCACCTCTTGCAGCAAGGCCTCTAGTGCATCAGCAGAGAACCTTGGTGCACGCACTCTCGCACAAACTCAGATCGGCAGATTGATGAGGTCTGGCATGCAGATTGGAGGATGTGGGATTTAGTAGTGTGCAACCTTTATTCAATGTTTTAACATAACTCATCAGTTTGTAAACATGGGGACGGGACCTGCATCTGTGTTTTACATGTGTGGTGTCTGACCTCCGTTCAGACTCCGTGCAGACAGCAGACTGTTATTTTCAGCAAATAACAGGTACGGGCTACCTTAAAGAGAGTTTAAGCAACATCCTCCCTTGAAGAGATTCGGGCTCCCCCTGCTGGTGAAAAGTGCGCGTGTCCTTGAATCCTTGTGTCAGGCCTGTTTTTTAACACTGCTGTCAGGTAAGTACTCAAGCTGGACAAACGTCTCGTCCTGCCTGCGCAGGAAGCACCAGACGCGGTTTAGTCATGGATCGCGCTACCCGCACCCGATTATTGGCCTTGTCCAATTTAACCCGCAAAATATTCAGTTCAGATCAGAAGGGAATCCTATTGGTCCACCTTTCACATAATTAGATATTGGACAGTACTTGTACATACCTCGGACCACTGATGGGAGTGACCAGCACTGCTGTATCTGATAGAATATCCAAGGCAGACCCAAAACTTGAAACTGAATTGTATTGATCATTCCTATGTTCTGAAGCTTTGTCTTTAAAATATAGAACAGGGTATTTATGGGTATTTCCTGTTAAACAATGCAGTGATTTCACTAATGTTACATGCACACGCATGTTGTCGGTAAATGCCTGGATTCATTTCAGAGCAGAGGCAAATAAGTCAAATAGGAAGTAAGCTGGCTAACTAGTTGAGATACTGGATGGGCTAAAAATTGATAAAGAAGACCTACTAGAAAGGCTGGCTGTACTTAAAGTAGATAAGTCACTGGTCCAGATGGGATGCATCCTAGGTTGCTGAGGGGAGTAAGGGTGGAAATTGCAGAGGTACTGGCCATAATCTTCCAATCATCCTTAGATACCGGCCAGAGGACTGGAGAATTGCAAATGTTACACTCTTGTTCAAAAAAGGGTGTGAGGATAAACCCGACATCTGCAGGCCAGTCAGTTTAACTTCGATGGTGGGGAAACTTTTAGAAACAATAATCTGGAACAAAATTAATAGTCACTTAGACAAGTAATAAAGGAGCCAGCACAGATTTGTTAAAGGCAAATCGTGTTTAATTAACTCGATTGAGTTTTTTGATGAATTAACAGAGGGGGTTGTTGAGGGCAGTGCAGTTGATATTGTGTATGTAGACATTCAAAAGGCGTTTGATAAAGTTCCACATATTCCATGGGCTTGTCAGCAAAATTGAAGCTCATGGAATAAAAGAGGCAGTGGCAGCATGGATAAGAAATTGGCTAGGTGACAGGAAACAGAGAGTAGTAGTGAAAAGTTGTTTCTTGGACTGGAGGGAGGTATACAGTGATGTTCCCAGGGGTCGGTACTAGGACCACTGCTTTTTTGGATATGTATTAATGACTTGGACTTGGGTGTACAGGGCACAATTTCAAAATTTGCAGATGACACAAAACTTGGAAGTGTAGTAAATAGTGTGGAGGATAGTGATAGACTTCAAGAGGACATGGACAGGCTGGTGGAATGGGCGGGCACATGGCAGATGAAATTTAACGCAGAGCAGTGCGAAGTGATACATTTTGGCAAGAATGAGGAGAGGCAATAGAAACTAATTAGTACAATTGTAAAGGGGATGCAGGAACAGGGAGGCCTGGGTGTATGTGCACAAATCTTTGTAGGTAGCAGGACAGGTTGAGAAAGTGGTTAAAAAGCATACAGGATCCTGGGCTTTATAAATAGAGGCATGGAATACAAAAGCAAGGAAGTTATGTTGAACCTTTATAAAACACTGGTTTGGCCACAGCTAGCGTATTGTCCAATTCTGGGCACCGCACTTTAGGAAAGAAGTGAAGGCCTTAAAGAGGGTGCAGAAAAGATTTACTAGAATGGTTCCAGGGATGAGGGACTTCAGTTACATGCATAGACTGGAGAAGCTGGGGTTGTTCTCCTCAGAGCAGAGAAGGTTAAGAGGAGATTTGATAGAAATGTTCAAAATCATGAAGGGTTTAGATAAAGTAAACAAAGAGAAACTGTTCCCATTGGCAGAAGGGCCGAGAACCAGAGGACACAGATTTAAGGTGATTGGTGAAAGAACCAAAGGTGACATGAGGAAAAACTTTTTTACGCAGCAAGTAGTTATGGTCTGGAATGGCTGCGTGAAAGGGTGGTGGAAGCAGATTCAATCGTGGCTTTCAGAAAGGAATTGGATAACTACTTGAAGGGAAAACATTTTCAGAGCTATGGGGAAAGAATGGGAGAATGGGACTAACTGAATTGCTATTACAAAGAGCCGGCATGGGCTCGATGGGCTAAATGGCCTTCTTCTGTGCTGTAACCATTTTATAATTCTAACAAGCAGCTTTGCTGCCCATTTGAGACAATCCCTGTTTTGATAGACTGCAGTACATAATAAAAGAATCCTTTGATATCAACAAAGATGCCAGTCTGTAGAGCAAAGCTGCAACGTACCAAATGACAGCAAAATCTGACTAAGGTTCTTCATTCATCGATTTTCACATAGAAATTGTTCAAAATCATCTCTAGTCAGTTTGACTGATTTTCACCCAAAAAAGAGGCAGGCTTGCCAACTCATGTGATTTCCTAAAATGTTGTTTCTCATAAGATTTGCTTGTTTTTGTCTGATTACGTGCCTGTGAAGCACCTTGGGATGTTTTACTATGTTAAAGGTGCTATATAAATGCAAGTTGCTGTTGCTTTTGTTTGCCTCTTTCATCTTCAAATGGAGAGTATCTTGTGTGGTCTGTAGTTTTAGTTATTACCCATTCTCCAGTACACCACCAAAATACATAAAAATATTTGTATGACCCAAACAAAATAAATCTAGAAATTATATTCATGTAAAAGAGATCTTGTGACGATGTGCAAAATATTGTTGAAATTTTTGTGACATTGGATTCTCCCTCATACCCATTTTTCCTCTAGAAAATTTAATACTATTCTCTGCAGTCATAAACTGAATTTAACTTTTTAAGCAATGATAGCAATATTACTGGGAATCTATTAAAGTTAAAAATTATAATGCCAAGTATTGATATTTCAGAATTTTACAATGATACAGACTAAAGAGTGTAAGGAGTGAGTTAAATCCACCTGATTGCACATAATGACAACTACACCTCAGTCGACCCATATCCTACAAAGGTGTCAGCCGTGGCTCAATCATGACTGCATATAGTGACACCACTATTCCCGGCCAGAATGGAGATGATTGAGTAATTCCCCTGTCAATCATGCCTGGAGACCACACTGCTGTAAGTGAGTGGGATTGATTTTACACACATAATTTGTATTATGTAACTATCCTCCACTTGCTGCTGGAGAATTTTGCTGCAGAAATAACCTTTCTTTTATCGGGCGACGTTGCTGTAGTTTCGGTCATGAGTTCTGTTTGCTGTAGTTCATAGAAACTCTTTTTAAATTGACTCTGTTTGCTAAGTAAATAGACTGTTTGCTGAGTAAATAGACTTTGTTTGCTGTAAAATAGACTGTTTGTTGTAAGTCCTGCCATAAGTGCCGCCCCACCTCAACTCATTGACTGACACAATGAGCATAGTGGTTATGTTACTGGACTAGTAATCCAGAGGCCTGGACTAAAATCCAGAGTCATGAGTTCAAATCCCGCCATGGCAGCTGGCGAATTTAAATTCAATTAATTAATTAAATTCAATTAATTAAATAAAAATCTGGAATTAAAATACTAGTATCAGTAATGATGGCCATGAAACTACCGGATTGTCGTAAAAACCCATCTGGTTCACTAATGCCCTTTAGGGAAGGAAACCTGCCGTCCTTACCCGGTCTGGCCGATATGTGACTCCAGACCCACAGCAATGTGGTTGATTCTTAATTGCCCTCTGAAATGGCCCAGCAAGCCATTCAGTTGTAAAATCTCGCTACAAAAAGTCATAATAAGAATAAAACCGGACGGACCACCCGGCATCGGACCACTAGGCACCGGACACGACAACGGCAAAACACCAAGCCCAGTCGACCCTGCAAGGTCCTCCTTACTAACATCTGGGGACTTGTGCCAAAATTGGGAGAGCTGTCCCACAGACTAGTCAAGCAACAGCCTGACATAGCCATACTTACAGAATCATACCTTTCAGCAAACGTCCCAGACTCTTCCATCACCATCCCTGGGTATGTCCTGTCCCATCGGCAGGACAGACCCACCAGAGGTGGCGGTACAGTGATATACAGTCAGGAGGGAGTGGCCCTGGGAGTCCTCAACATTAACTCTGGACCCCATGAAATCTCATGGCATCAGGTCAAACATGGGCAAGGAAATCTCCTGCTGCTTACCACCTACCGTCCTCCCTCAGCTGATGAATCAGTCCTCCTCCATGTTGAGCACCACTTGGAGGAAGCACTGAGGGTAGCAAGGGCACAAAATGTACTCTGGGTGGGGGACTTCAATGTCCATTACCAAAAGTGGCTCGGTAGCACCACCACTGACCGAGCTGGCCGAGTCCTGAAGGACATAGCTGCGAGACTGGGCCTGCGGCAGGTGGTGAGCGAACCAACACGAGGGAAAAACTTACTTGACCTCGTCCTCACCAATCTACCTGTCGCAAATGCATCTGTCCATGACAGTATTGGTAGGAGTGACCACCGCACAGTCCTCGTGGAGACGAAGTCCCGTCTTCGCACTGAGGACACCATCCAACGTGTTGTGTGGCACTACCACCATGCTAAATGGGATAGATTCAGAACAGATCTAGCAGCTCAAAACTGGGCATCCATGAGGCGCTGTGGTCCATCAACAGCAGCAGAATTGTATTCCAGCACAATCTGTAACCTCATGGCCCGGCATATTCCTCACTCTACCATTACCAACAAGCCACTGGATCAACCCTGGTTCAATGAGGAGTGTAGAAGAGCATGCCAGGAGCAGCACCAGGCGAACCTAAAAATGAGGTGCCAACCTGGTGAAGCTACAACTCAAGACTACATGCATGCTAAACAGCGGAAGCAACATGCTATAGACAGAGCTGAGCGATTCCACAACCAACGGATCAGATCAAAGCTCTGCAGTCCTGCCACATCCAGTCGTGAATGGTGGTGAACAATTAAACAACTAACGGGAGGAGGAGGCTCTGCAAACATCCCCATCCTCAATGATGGCGGAGTCTAAGCACGTGAGTGCAAAAGACAAGGCTGAAGCGTTTGCAACCATCTTCAGCCAGAAGTGCCGAGTGGATGATCCATCTCAGCCTCCTCCCGATATCCCCACCATGACGGAAGCCAGTCTTCGGCCAATTCGATTCACTCCACATGATATCAAGAAACGGCTGAGTGCACTGGATACAGCAAAGGCTATGGGCCCCGACAACATCCCAGCTGTAGTGCTGAAGACTTGTGCTCCAGATCTAGCTGCGCCTCTAGCCAAGCTGTTCCAGTTCAGCTACAACACTGGCATCTACCCGACAATGTGGAAAATTGCCCAGGTATGTCCTGTCCACAAAAAGCAGGACAAATCCAATCCGGCCAATTACCGCCCCATCAGTCTACTCTCAATCATCAGCAAAGTGATGGAAGGTGTCGTCGACAGTGCTATCAAGCAGCACTTACTCACCAATAACCTGCTCACCGATGCTCAGTTTGGGTTCTGCCAGGACCACTCGGCTCCAGACCTCATTACAGCCCTGGTCCAAACATGGACGAGAGAGCTGAATTCCAGAGCTGAGGTGAGAGTGACTGCCCTTGACATCAAGGCAGCATTTGACCGAGTGTGGCACCAAGGAGCCCTAGTAAAATTGAAGTCAATGGGAATCAGGGGGAAAACTCTCCAGTGGCTGGAGTCAGACCTAGCACAAAGGAAGATGGTAGTGGTTGTTGGAGGCCAATCATCTCAGCCCCAGGACATTGCTGCAGGAGTTCCTCAGGGCAGTGTCCTAGGCCCAACCATCTTCAGCTGCTTCATCAATGACCTTCCCTCCACCATAAGTTCAGAAATGGGGATGTTCGCTGATGATTGCACAGTGTTCAGTTTCATTCGCAACCCCTCAAATAATGAAGCAGTCCGAGCCCGCATGCAGCAAGACCTGGACAACATCCAGGCTTGGGCTCATAAGTGGCAAGTAACATTCACGCCAGATAAGTGCTAGGCAATGACCATCTCCAACAACAGAGAGTCTAACCACCTCCCCTTGACATTCAACGGCATTACCATCGCCGAATCCCCCACCATCAACATCCTGGGGGTCACCAGTGACCAGAAACTTAACTGGACCAGCCATATAAATACTGTGGCTACAAGAGCAGGTCAGAGGCTGGGTATTCTGCGGCGAGTGACTCACCTCCTGACTCCCCAAAGCCTTTCCACCATCTACAAGGCACAAGTCAGGAGTGTGATGGAATACTCTCCACTTGCCTGGATGAGTGCAGCTCCAACAACACTCAAGAAGCTCGACACCATCCAAGATAAAGCAGCCCGCTTGATTGGCACCCCATCCACCACCCTAAACATTCACTCCCTTCACCACCGGCGCACTGTGGCTGCAGTGTGCACCATCCACAGGATGCACTGCAGCAACTCGCCAAGGCTTCTTCGACAGCACCTCCCAAACCCGTGACCTCTACCACCTAGAAGGACAAGAGCAGCAGGTACATGGGAACAACACCACCTGCACGTTCCCCTCCAAGTCACACACCATCCCAACTTGGAAATATATCGCCGTTCCTTCATTGTCGCTGGGTCAAAATCCTGGAACTCCCTTCCTAACAGCACTGTGGGAGAACCGTCACCACACGGACTGCAGCGGTTCAAGAAAGCGGCTCACCACCACCTTCTCAAGGGCAATTAGGGATGGGCAATAAATGCTGGCTTCGCCAGCGACGCCCACATCCCGTGAACGAATAAAAAAAAACAGTGGTGTCAATAGACACTCTGCTCAATAGTAGCACGCTTGCCTCTGAGTCAGAAGGTCAGGGGTTCAAGTCCCACTCCAGAGACTTGAGCACAAAATCCAGGTTGACACTCCAGGCTGAGTGAGTGCTGCGCTGTCGGAGGTGCCGTCTTTCGGATGAGATGTTAAACTGAGGCCCTGTCTGCCCTTTCAGGTGGACATAAAAGATCGCATGGCACTATTGAAAGAAGAGCAGGGGAGTTCTCCCCAGTGTCCTTGTCAATATTTATCCCTCAACCAACATCACTAAAAACAGATTATCTGGTCATTATCACATTGCTGTTTGTGGGACCTTGCTGTGTGCAAATTGACTGCTGTGTTTTCTACATTACAAAAGTGAGTACACTTTAAAAGTACTACATTGGTTGTAAAGCATTTTGGGATGTCCTGAGATCGTGAAAGGTGCTATATAAATGCAAGTCTTTCTTTCTTTTAAAGCTAAAAATTCACATTGGGGCTTGAACTACCACAATAAATTCACAATGTTTCAAATGTACATTGCGCAGATGTCGAGAACAGGTGTGCTAGTTGGAAGTGTTCAATCCTGAGACGTTTCTTAATATAGAACATAGTACAAGCTGGAATTTATCTAAGAACATTCTTTTATCCTTTCTACAAACTTGCCACAGACCTTGAAATTGCAGTATCTGTTACTACTGTTTAAATGTTGGTGTTAGATAAGGTTTCAAGAAAATCTATAGAGTAAAGAGATTAGTTCAGTTTTCACCGAATGATAGGAATAAGCACTCTGTTAAATTCAGACATTAAGGGGTTCTTCTCTTCCTGCTCCAGGGGTTTCAGGGCAGGACTTCTGTCTGCCATTCGGATCCCGGCCCAGTTTCTTGCATCAGGGGTCATTCACAACAACAACAACAACAACAACAACAACAACAACAACAACGACTTGCATTTATAAGGCTCCTTTAACATAGAAAAATGTCCCAAGGGACTTCACAGAAGCATAATTAAACAAAAATGGACACCGAGTATTAAGTATGTAGAGTGGACTCCCGGTGGGAAACCTGCCAACATTGGTTGAGGGAGAAATGTTGGCCAAAAGACTAGAGGATCACCCTGCTCTTCTTCCAAGAGCACCATGAGATCTTTAACATCCACCTGAACTGTTCAATGTCTCTGACAATGCAGCAAACCCTCAGTAGTACATTGAGGCATCAGTCTAGATTATGTGCTCAAATCCCAGTATGGGGCTTGAACCCACAACTTTTCTGAGGCAAGAGTGCTATTAGTTGAGCCAAGCTGACACTTATTGATATGAGGATGGACATAAATGACATGCACTGCTTAAATTCAGCAGCCTTCATCAGGTCTTCTTTATTCCTATAATCTAAAGCCTCTATCCTGACCACCAGAATACTCAGGACATTTTTTTCCGAATACCGTCTTTGAAATTCAGCACACTGATATCAACCACCTGCAGAGTCCGCTGGAATATGTAGCGGATTTCATTTTAATATCATTTCTGTGTCTGTAATAGTCTTTCCTCAATTTTCATGAGGGACAGAAACTGACTTTTATTAGTTGGACAAATCCATTGTCAATCAGTAAATCTTCCAGGTCAATTAAAACTCGGCTCCACCTGGATATAATTCATAAACTGTTTAAGAATTCTAACAAAGGCAAGAGTGTGGAATCGGAGTAAAAAGAGCAATGTGTCCAGTATTATTAATAGATATTTTATAGTATATTGACTGCTGAAAATGGATGTTAGAATAGAGACCGCAAACAAAATCACAAAAGACTAAATCATCCTGTTTGTGGACATAAAGGCTATTTTTGCCAATAACTGTACAAAACTATGCATAGTTATTGCTGATATCGAGTTAACTGGCTACAAACTGTACACTTAATCCTTATACATTATCGCAAGGCATGGCTCGCTATCGAGAAAAATTGTGACTTTACTGAGCAAATTTATGAAACTAAGTTTATAGAACAGGATGTCAGTTTTATCATGATGGAAGTGCTGAAGAGTGCCCAGAACTCCCATGAATCCTCCGAATCTCAGAGCCCATAGAAAAGCGTTGCATAAAAGACTGTTAAGTCACTGAATGCAATCTCTTGCTCCAAAAACGAAACTTGGCAGGATGTCAGAAGGCAGTTCAATGATGCTAAGGAGACTGCCAAGGAGCAGACCTTATTCAACAGGCTCACAACACTACTGGAGAAGGACCACCCAATGACCAATACCTCTCGAGAGGAGACTGTTTGAGTTGGTCTTATGGACTGCTTGGAGGAAGCCAGTATTTATGATACTAATGTAACACCATTGACTCAAGGAAGTGTCTCTAAGTATTTGTTTTAATGTAATATCTTATAAAGTAAGCATTTTAATTCATATGTAAAGTACAAGTCAACATAAGTTGTGATTTTCCATTTTATACCAAATATTGTATGAATGCTCTTTCATTGGTGATGTGATGCATAAAAAGGACATTCAAAACCTGCATGAACAAGTTACTTCATTATATTATTCTCATGTCCTTCACTGGTTGCCGCTACAGATCGGTCTATATCACCAGCAATTCCAAAGGGATAAATATCAATCACAAGGAATCATCAGTACTGTGGACACCACAATCTCGGCAAACATCACTGGTACAGGCACTTGGGAATGTGTACAGTTACAGCTCAATCCATATCATCTGCACCTGGCTTTGCAGCCCTTGAGAGTCATAGAGTCATAGAGTTATACAGCACGGATAGAGGCCCTTCGGCCCATCGTGTCCGCACCGGCCATCAAGCCCTGTCTACTCTAATCCCATATTCCAGCATTTGGTCCGTAGCCTATAGAGACGGAACAAATGCTATAATTAGTCCACTCTGAAGTTTGGTGCTGCCAACTCTGGACTGCTCTTCATTTTGCTCTGTATATATATATATGTACCAATCACAGTTTGCTCTGCATGTTGGTTCAGCTTATGTCAATGAGGGCCAACAGTCTGCATTGCCTGTGCGATTATAAAATGTTTGGGGTGTTATACAGACTGGTTTCAGCCAAGTAATAATTCCCTGACTCTGCAAACCACAACACAGTTATTCTTGCAACACCACAGGCCAATGGCTTCTCTCATTCTGTGATATGCCTGTGTCTGTGGCAACTCCAAGTCATACATCATCTGAGGCAACAAAGGAAACTATTTTTCATTTCCGTAAAATAGCAGAAGACATCAGTGCATCATCTGTCACTCCTCTTTACAGTCTCTCGGTATGGAATGAATGGGGGAATTTTAATCCCCCAGAACAGGCAGGAGAGGGTTGGGGAGGGGATTAAATTCTTAAAAATCTGAAACCTGACGCCAACCCACCTCAAATGGGCCTACTTCTGGTGTAACTGGGCTGGGTTGGGAAGCTGGTGAGTAACCTGCTCTCCAGAGGCAGGTCGGTAATTTAAATATGTTAATGAGGCGGCATGCCTCAGATTTTACCAGACATTTACATTTAATGGCTGCAGGCCGGGGTTCCCTGGGCTCGGGAAACCCGGCAGCTGAAGGAGGTGAGAACGGCTGGATCCTGCAGGTAAGTGCTTTTCCAGCACTGCTTGTGGTCCAGGAGGAGCAGGAATGTTTCCCCCCGGCCCCCCCCAAGTGAACCTGCCGCGATCGGCCTCCCTCCCCGCGATCTGACACTCCCCGCATTCCGCCGAAAACGCATCCCGCATTC
Source organism: Heptranchias perlo (assembly GCF_035084215.1). Lineage (NCBI taxonomy): Eukaryota > Metazoa > Chordata > Chondrichthyes > Hexanchiformes > Hexanchidae > Heptranchias > Heptranchias perlo. The sequence goes on along the minus strand of NC_090328.1, from coordinate 43,030,297 downwards.
TGCCGACCCCCCATCCCACGCAATCCGATGCCCCCCGATCTCTAGGCCCACCCACGATCTCCTCCCCCGCTACAACCTCCTCTCCCACCACCATCTCTTCCCCCAACCGTGATCTCTCCCTCCCTCCCTCTCTCCTCTCCGTTCCCCAGCTGCAGCCTTCTAGCACAAGCCTTCCCACTCCACAGCCAGCCAGCTTCTCAATTTGGCCGGCTGCCAGCCAGGAAACGGAGAAAAAACATTCAAATGATGCTCCCCAACCTGTCCCAGTTACACCAGAAGTAGACCTGATTTAAGTGGGTTGGGGTCGGTTTTCAGATTTTTAAATTCGGCAGGACCTCCCCGTCCCCCGTATTTCCGGGTTTACGGGCTGCTACAAGTCATCCCCCCCACCTTCCTGTAAATATCGGGGCCAATGCATCTGCCCATTCCACCCATGCACTACCACTGGTAACACGAGGAACACAAACACAGTCAACGAGCACAAAGACTGAGAAAGGAGAAGACAAACCTTAACGGGTAGTACCACTAAATACAGCAAATAAATCTCATCACAGATCATTTTCTGGGATTAAAAAATCTGCACTAAATATGTTTGTGCTATTTTCATTACACTGTATGCAATTGATACAATTTGTCCAAATTGTATTTAAGAAAAAGTGATTATTTGAAATCAAAGGCACTTGCATCAATATAAAGTGAAAAGCTTAAAGCAGCTTGTGGTTGCTTCACAAAGTATGTTTTATTACATGTTTTGGATGTTAATGTTGACATTAGGGCGTCGTTTCTTTCAGAAAATCATTCCCTTCGAGGAAGATAACTGTACTCATTTCCGCTGAATTTCAGCCCTCAGATATTTCATACATTTACACCTTCAGATAGTGTGCATTTTAATGATCTCAGATATTCAAACATTTACTGGGGTCTGGGTTCTAAGGCTGTAGTTAAAGCATCACTTTCACATTGGTACAAAATGGTTTCAGGTGTGCATCATTGTAAAAATGACAATATAATCCGGGAATCAGGTCAGCGATCTGACTCCCAAAACACGAAAATGAGAGATGTGAGGCCACCTCCAGCAGTTATTTTCATCATGTGAGTTTGGACCAGCTTCAGTATAACCTCAAGCTGGCAAGAATCATATTTTAAAAGTGCCGTGGTGTCTACTGCACCATTTGGGAACTTTATAAAATGAGTTACAATGTTTTTAATGCTCGTAGAGGGCTGATGCTGCCACAACCCCTTGCTCTCTTCCACCCATTAAAAATGAGTCACCCAGGGCAGAACACATGCATGTTCGTGCATATGTCAAATCACGCATGATAGAGTTTCTTGTTAAATTCAGTACTAGATGCAGATGTTAATATCATCTAAGTCTGCCCACTGATCATCATATTCAACAGATATTGGTATAAGCTGATATGTTGTATATAATTACAGCATGTACATCAAATTCTCTCTGATTTCCCTGACCACTGCCAAGCAATCTACTCCTCATGCAGGTTGCTGAAGATCTTCTTTATCTATAGCTGAGACTTGTATCCTCTCTTCACAAACCTTGAGACTGATGCCTGGATTGTGATACTTAGTAACATATAGCATTCATTAAATTTTACACTACGCATACTTCAAGGAACCCCCTCATGTGTTCAAGCACTTGGGCCTAGAAATTTAATCGTGCCTGAACAAATACAGAGTGGGAGGCACACACTTCATGCACCTGTTCACAAAGGCGCTGAGACAATGTGAAATTGGTGATGGGACCTCATTATAATCGGTCAACGCTATCCGCACTGCTTATTGGCTATGCGCTTGTTTGGGGGCACAGGAAATCGGGTGTCTCTGCCGCCACTTGAAGGCAGCCAGCACCTCTTAAAGGAGAGGTACACTGTGGCTGCAGACAGGAGGGGATGCTTTTGAAGAGAGACATTTCTGTACATCTGTCCCCCAGGTTCTCCGATGCCTCTTTGGAGGCTCTAGGTCCAGGTGGTGGACAGGAGGGGGGAGATTCTGTTTCCCCCTGCCCCTCTCCCCCCGCAGGAGGCAACACCTGCATCTCCAGTGAGAAGAAGTCGCTGAGGAGGTCAATGAGAGGAGCTTAGCTCCCAAAACATGACTGCAATGCCAAAAGAGGTTTACCGGCCTCTGCAGAGTTGTCAAGGTAAGAAACTTACCTCTCATCTCAACTATTCTCTCCTCACACCTGCAGCTCCACGACTGTCAATACTTCCCTCCCCCACTTCCCTTCACTCTCCTTCAATCACTGCACCACACACCACTGCACTTCCTTCTCCTCCTACTCACGCACTCTGCTCCTCCTACTCTCAGCACTATTGCAATCCTCACTTCCCACACTTCACATCATGCACATATTATTCGACCATGACAGGCACATTCTCAAAACATCTCACAAGGATGTCACTAACACACTCCCTTCTTTCTTGCAGAAGAAGGTTGCACACAACATGAGGCAGCCGATGATGGCTGAAGAAACCAGATGCCACCAGCACACCCTCTCCCCATTTGCAGGGGTGAATCATGGCCTTGGTGTGTGGTAACACTAGAGGAGACATCACGTAGGGTCCTTCACCCATTATCCCCTTTTTCCCTTCTCACTTCTATCTCATTGTACACACTCTGCATAACATATGTCAGCTGCATTCTGCAGCCACATATCTCTCTTTGCTCTCCCTTCACAGTAAAAGCCAACCCTTGTCCCTATCTTTCATTTTAAGTGCTGAAATTGTTGACGCTCTTGTGCCACTTCAGGAAGAGGAGGACAGTCTTCTTGAAGTTTTCATAAGGCTGGACTGAAGGAATGCAATCGGATGGTAGTAGTAAAGATGGTGGTGATAAGGATTGCAGGACTTTTGGTGTATTAGGGATGGAAGGGATGGTTTAGGTGATGTGTTCTTGTTCAGTTACTCTCTAAGAGCTCTAAAGGTTGGGGCACTGGTGGCTCTGATGCTGCTCCTGCTCTTCCTCTTCCTTATGCTGCTCTTCCTCCTCCACTTCTTGCTGCCCAGGTGGTGGTAAGGGCTTGACCCTCAGTATAGCAAAATTACTCAGCATGCATTACAACACACGGCCAAGGCTGTACTGCAGAGCTCCTCTCAAATGGACTGCTCAATTATATTTCTGGTGGTGGCATGGCTCTCATTGTAAACATTATAAGCATGTTCTGCATTTGTACCCAGGTTCCTGACAGGAGCCATGAGCCATGTCCAGAGGGAATAGTCCTTGTTACCAAGTCGCCAGCCTGTGACCTGATGGCCTGATTGAAATAAAGACAGCATAGAGGACTGGTGCAGGATCATCGAATCATAGAGTCATAGACTCTTAAAGCACAGAAGGAGGCCATTAGGCCCCTCGCGTCTGTGCCGGCTCTTTGAAAGACCTGCCCAGTTTAGTCCCACATCCCAGCTTTTTCCCCATAACCCTGCAAATTAGTCCTCTTCAAGTACATGTCCAATTGCCTTTTGAAAGTTCATTTGGAATCTGATTCCACCACGCTTTCAGGTAGTGCGTTCCTGATCTTAACAGCCCGCTGTGTGAAAACATTTCTCCTCATTTCCTGTCTAGTTCTCTTGCCAATTATTTTAAATCGATGACCACTGGTCACCGACCCACTTGCCAGAGAATACAGTTTCTCCCTATTTGCTCTATCAAAACCCCTCGTTATTTTGAATACCTCTATTAGATCTCCCCTTAACCTTCTCTGCTCCAAGGAGAACAATCCCAGCTTCTCCAATCTCTCCACATAACTAAAGTCCCTCATCCCTGGTATCATCCTAATAAACCTCCTCTGTACCTCACACAAAGCAGGAAATGCCCAGACTCCATCTCCGGCCTATGCTGAGTTAGCCGATCTCACCAGGTGTGGTGCCAAGGCCCAGACAGTTTATATATAGAATAACGGATGAATAAATCAAATCTGCTGCTAGGAAGTCAGGCACTGGCCTGCATGATGCCTGTGGTCACAGACAAGCTGCACATTCATGTATCCCTCACTATTGACAAAGATGCCAGGCTGGTGATAGGGCACCTTGGACCCTGGGAAAGCTTGCAATGCTGGCAAAGTCTAGTGTTCTCTTGTCCATGGGGAATGTAATGTATGTGTTCCTCCCGGTGAGCCGAGAGCCTCGGTCATCTCCCTGATACAGCGGTGCACAGCAAACTGTGATATGTTGCAGATGTTACCTGTAGCAGCCTGGAACGACCCCGTGGCGTAAAAGTTAAGGACCATGGCGACCTTGACTGCCACAGGCAGTACTGTCCATGCCCTGGTTTGAGGCTCCAATTGTGGCTGCAGCAGATGACATAGCTCGGTGACAGGGTCCCTGGTAAAGCACAGGGGCCTCACACATTGCTCCTTGGTGAAGTTGAGGTGTATGAAGTGTTCCCTGACAACAATCTGTGGATTTGACCTTGTGCGCAGTTCCTTCCTCCTGCCTCTTCCCCCAACTGTTCCTGCTCTCTCCTGGCTTTTTCACTGCTCCCCGTTCTCCTGCAGCCCCAAAGCCGACCTACCAGACCAGCTATGGCTGCAATAAAACTGTTTCCAAAGTCGACAATAGCAGTCCAGCACCAGCATAAAGTTGATCCCAGAAGTCGGAACAGGCCCAGAAGTTGACCAGCAGCCTAAGAGAACAAGTCAGCAGCTAACCTGTACGGAGGAGATGAGCCCTTTAAATTGCACTCCTGCAGGCTCCTTGCCGACTGTTAGTGCCATGATTTGCTGGACAAGTTTATCACATGGTAAGTCAGGTGCTGAGGCAGACCAATTTCACAAAAGGATCCTACAACCAACCATAGGACCACTATTTAACTAGTATAATGAGCTTCCTGAATCGTTCTGACACATGCCCTGGACGCCTGAAGCAGAGCCCCATCCAATATGGTGGAGTGCACACTTCCGGCGCAGGTTGGGTAACTGCACACTGCCTGCCATATTACCCCTTGGGTGCCCATTTCACGCCTGAAAAATGGGCATGGTGCAATCAAATTTCTAGGCCTTGAATTTTAGCACTGTTACCCTTGTAGATAATTGTCTTAGGTATCATTCACTAATCGACTATGGTTCTGTCAACTTGAAAAGCGTGAACTGTAACAATGATAAAAGTAGCTGCCAAAGGAATCATATAACCATAAATGGAAGGCAAGCAGCAACACTATTCAGACATGGAATAATTCCAGCCAATTGATTTATGTTTAAACTTTACCAATGTAGGCCAACTTAAGAACCTTACTTCTCCTAAATTTACTGAATTTGACAAAATTTTTATTCAACATTACTTAATCTATCTTTTTATTAATATACCTTTTCCCCCCACATTTTCCTTACTGCATAAATTTAAAATCTTGTCAAAATATATTAAATTTAATGTCAGTATTCTCTTACGTGTAATAATTGGGTTTATTATCCTACTGACACTGCTAAAGTGAAAACAATATGCCGGTAAAGGGGGACTAAAGTAAGCAGTTTTATTGCTAGTTTTCTTTTCAAAGAAAATTAATTACTTCTGTTTGGCCTATTTACAACATGCTGTTTATCAAAGGTGTGGAAATGTAATGTTACCGAACACTTTCCCAACCTCCTACAGGTTACAATCAGTTTCTTGAAATATATTTTAATATTCTAAAGTAATATAACTCTGTAAATAATATTTAGATATGACAGTGAAAGTAATATTTTACTATTGAAATGAAACTTTGTAATTTCAAGAGCAGCTAGCTGGCCCTATTAGTGGTTATACATTTCCATTTGAATTCCTGTGTCTTTTTTATTCTTTGTTATGTTTCTTAATGTTTGTGATAAATTTATGCTGAGCAATTTAGGCTGACCTATTAATTACTGATGATTTAGTAAATTAAATTATTTGCTGATCTTCAATACATTGGAACTGTACCCCAGTTAGTTAAATGCATTAGTCATTTCTTAACTGTTCATTTTTAAATAAATGAGTCCTGATAACGCCATAAGCAAAACAATGTCATTTGAATGATATAATCATAGAAAATGGATCTTGAGCTGCCTTCTTCTCTGCTACAAAAAAAAGTCAGAGTTAGCAATTAAAAAATGGCCTTTTCACATCGATTAAAACTCTTATTGCATAACTTTAATTCTGAAATAAAATTAGTTACATCACTGAACAATTACAGAAACAAAACAGCATGGCAGTTGTTCAACAGACACAAAGCAGTAGAAGGTTTCCACAACCACACCAAGTCCTGCAGTACAGATCCATTCATCTGAATCAGCCATGTTCAAATTCACTAATGAACCCATTATTGATTCAGTGAAATACACAGCCTAGGATCTCAGCAAACATTGCACAATCCACTAGGAGCTCTTAAATACTGAATGTACGTAACTAGACATCTCAATTTAACAACGAGACATACATTAAACAGCATTAATAGCCAGGCACTTAATGGATCAATTCCCACTGTTTGTGTAATGTGGAAATAAAAACGCCTTATTAAATGACAAGCTTTCCCTGGTTTGTGCTAATTAATTATACACTGCCTTTGACTGCTAATTTGGTGGAAAAATGCAGCCCAAAACCAGAGCTTCTGGTTGAACTTTGCCTCAGAAGCACCTAATTCAGCAAAGAGTGCAGCTGTGGTCTTCCTCTGAACGGCGACAGTATTAAATTAGTGCACAAGGCCATCAATTTAATAAGTGCTGTATCGGATAATTTGAATAAGGACAGTATTAGTATTCTACCAGTGCACAACTAAAAGCAGCTGACCTTTCAGACCAGAGAGGGTCCTTGAACACATCTAGCTGGTTAGGAGAGCCTAGTAATAAGCTGTCAATGTTAGAGTGTCAAGAGAGACTTTTTGAACCCAGCACCCAGAATCTCAGTAATTTTCCCCCTTCTGCATTTGAACATTTCATGTAAGTCGATCTATAAATAGAACAAAGACAAAGTAATGGCTTTATGTGCTATTCAGATTACTCCAGATGTTGCCTTGATTTTCACTGAAAAAGATGTAAATTTGATCACTGAAGATTCAATGCCAACATAACAATATCTGCCTGAGCATAACACTATCATCCAATGCACAATGCAAACAGCATTCAACTGCACACACATAATACAATACTGATTTCTGGACATAGAAGCAATTTCTCTCATCCAATAAAAAATAATTCATATTTCCCCTAGCTGCTAAATCAAATGCTAGATTAAAGGCTAATCTGTGAATTTAAATTCTCAAAAATATTTTGATCTATAAATAAAATGAAGGCTGTTACATGGTAAACTTATTTTTTTTTTAAAAAAGCTTCATATAATGGCTGATCTTTGTAAACAAAAATGCATTGACTTAATAGCATATATTTTTGAAGGGGGGGAAGGGTGATTTGCTCTTTTTACCAAGATTTTGTCATCTTCGTTATCCCCTTTCATGCTTTCACTGAACCAGGCTCCAATTGTATTAAGGGAGAGATGGGCAATTTGTTTCCAGGCTTCAACCAATCGCCCTCTAAAGCTGGCACGAGGATGTCTATCAAAACAGCCCAGTATCACCATTACATTCACAATACCTCTGTGTGAAGGAGTTTACAATAAGTAAAAAACAAAGTGCACACTTATGAAGCTTAATATTAAAACTGTAGCCTGGAAATTACTGTTGCTGATATTAAAGGACAAATGCTTAATGCATTCATATAACATTCCAAGGCTGACTGTTCTAACACAGGTATCCAACTGCTAATTTCCCTGAATGAAAAAAATGTGCAGGTAATCTCCTCCCAAACCTGCAGTCTGTCACCAGCTGGTAGGAAGTAAGGGAGTGTTCCTGTGTGTCGAGTTAGCACTATGGGGGAAGCCAGCTAAAGAAGTTGCAGATGGGTGTGTGGGTGTGAAATTATCTTTTACCTCAATACCAAACCATCCAAAATAGCCCTGTGGAGCAGTTAAAAGATCTAGTAGAACATCACTTTGAGGTCCCAAATTCAAAACCCATTCTCAAATGTCATTCAGAATCAATTCTCCACATTCCTTGCTCAACCTACATCTTCTGGCAAGAAAAGACCTTGTCAATGAGTATTGTTACCCAAACATAAAGGTTTGTGCATAATAAAAGGAAATCTTTACAAAAGTATGATAGTAAAATTTCCACAATAGAATAAAAACATCATTTTAGAAGGAAAAACTTTAATGGAATGGTTTGTGGTAACAGGTGTTTCAGAGTATATCATGTAATTTCTTTGAGGCATGGAGATCAGCAAGTCAGAACATATATTTTTGATTTATTCTCACGATGTGGGCAAAGCTGACAAGATTGTATTTATTGCCCATCCCTGGGTGTCCTGACAAGGTGGTGATGGGCCTTTGGCTTGAACTGCCGCAGTCCTCGTGCCAATTGTGCTTCCACAATGATGTAAGGTAGGGAATTCCTAGATCCTGACCCTGCGACGACACATATACTTCCTGTTAACAAAACCTTGTTGTCGTGTCTTTGTCACATTTTTGCATCAACCTTTCCATCATAAATTCCTATGTCCAGATTTATAACAGAAATGACCTATGTTTTTTTTTATTCGTTCATGGGATGTGGGCATCGCTGTCAAGACCAGCATTTATTGCCCATCCCTAATTGCCCTTGAGAAGGTGGTGGTGAGCCGCCTTCTTGAACTGCTGCAGTCCGTGTGGTGAAGGTTCTCCCACAGTTCAGTTAGGTAGGGAGTTCCAGGATTTTGACCCAGCGACGATGAAGGAACGACGATATATTTCCAAGTTGGGATGGTGTGTGACTTGGAGGGGAACGTGCAGGTGGTGTTGTTCCCATGCACCTGCTGCCCTTGTCCTTCTAGGTGGTAGAGATCGCGGGTTTGGGAGGTGCTGTCGAAGAAGCCTTGGCGAGTTGCTGCAATGCATCCTGTAGATGGTACATACTGCAACCACGGTGCGCCGGTGGTGAAGGGAGTGAATGTTTAGGGTAGTGGATGGGGTGCCAATCAAGCGGGCTGCTTTGTCCTGGATGGTGTCGAGCTTCTTGAGTGTTGTTGGAGCTGCACTCATCGAGGCAAGTGGAGAGTATTCCATCACACTCCTGACTTGTGCCTTGTAGATGGTGGAAAGGCTTTGGGGAGTCAGGAGGTGAGTCACTCACCGCAAGATACCCAGCCTCAGACCTGCTCTTGTAGCCACAGTATTTATGTGGCTGGTCCAGTTAAGTTTCTGGTCAATGGTGACCCCCAGGATGTTGATGGTGGGGGATTTGGCGATGGTAATGCCGTTGAATGTCAAGGGGAGGTGGTTAGACTCTCTGTTGTTGGAGATGGTCATTGCCTGGCACTTGTCTGGCGGAAATGTTATTTACCACTTATGAGCCCAAGCCTGGATGTTGTCCAGGTCTTGCTGCATGTGGGCACGGACTGCTTCATTATCTGAGGGGTTGCGAATGGAACTGAACACTGCAATCGTCAGCGAACATCCCCATTTCTGACCTTATGATGAAAGGTTAAAGTGTAAATGTATAACGCTGTAATTACACCTGCCTGCCGGTTGTGGTGCTGTGGCAGTTTTGTGTCCCAACCCAAATCACACAAGTTTTGCTAAAATCAAAGTATTCTATAAAAAGGACAAAATGTATGTTTTTAAAGTGGGGAACGAAATCCATCTGCATGGCTTGTTCACATTATCCCTCACCCTCTATTCTTGTTTCACTTCAACTACACTTGGTCTTGACTACCCATGTGCAACACCATGGAGGATCAACTGATAATGTCTATATTCACAATTCTTACACAGTTAAAGGAAAACTGCAGGCATGAAGCTACTTATATGTAATACATGCAGGGGGTAATGTTCAACTTACCACTGGAGTATGAAGCCAGTATTGCGTGTCAGGTGCCCATTGTAGAAAACACTCAATTTTTCCTTTCTATTGAAGCCAAGAAAATACCCCCTAGCATTTTGTTCTTGCATTTTAAACCAAACTGGTATGTCTAAAATCCTGTCACTTTGATTTAGGATTATGAAAATGTATGGTGAAACACGATAGTGACGATTATGTTGTTAAAGAGTTTGATAAAGAAAAGAAAAAAGGTGGATAGTATCTAATTATAAAATATTTTAGTTAAAGACAAAGTTAAAAGCTGGAAATAAAAATTTTAAAAACTTGAAACTGCAAATATTGGGAATCTGAAATAAAAACAGAAAATGGTGGAAAAGCACATCAGGTCACTCAGCATCTGGAAGTAAAAGATATGTTAACATTTTGAGTGGGAGCGTTCATCAGGGCAATCTTCTTTGAAGCATTTGGGCACAAAGCTAACCCTTGCTGTGTTACATACTATGAAATGGATATGATTATGGCTCCAGTATCACTTTTCTAGCATTTCGCAAGGATCACATAAATTCTTGATGATGCACATAGCTTGTAACACTGCAACAATGTTCAAATATGCAAAGTGATTTTGATATGCAAGGTTTCATTAATTAAGAGAAAAAGTCTGATTTTTAAAAATTTTGTACTGCGCAGATTTATGGACAAGTCATTTTACAAGTGTCACAGATTCACTCTGATAATTGCACTCTTTTGAATCATCAGTTATTATCACTGTCAATACCATGAAGATTAACGCGGTTATAAAGCTGGATAAAATGCTTTAAGATGTTGTGAAGCTTGTAATTGCTGATGCTGCAGCATTTTCACTGTAAGAAAGAATTGCTATTTAGCTGGCATGAAGTGACAAAAAGGTGTTGGCGTTGTAAATTACAATTTTTAATATAAACTTCCTCTGGCACATTAAGCAGCAGAAACAAAGATTCTATTGTTGCTTTCCACTCCACCAAACTTGCAGGGATAATCAAAACAAGCTGCACCAGTGACCAAGCGCAAGATTTTCTGACCGCAAGTTCTGAGCCTGCTACTTTATTCCCTTTGATTGTGGTCCAGGTAATTGGTCAGCCATAAATATTTCACTTACTTATCTACCTCAAAATTAGAAAAACACACTTAACCTTCAGGAATCTGTAATGTCACTAACCTCCTCTTAACATCATAAGGAAACAATGTTGTGTAATTGCCTCAATTCTGCGAAGATTTAATCTGACAGATTTATGCAAGAGGGACATACGCAGACATATGAAAGCAATTAAAAAGTTTGATTATTAAATGTCACGCACATTAATGTACATGAACCACAAATAATAAGTCTAATTTTCAAGTGAAACGGTTGACAAACTTGTGCAGAAAGAATGTTACAAAAAAAATTATAATGCCATCAAACCATTTTGTTGTAATTTTATAGCCAGCTCTGACTAACATCACTGAATTAATAGCCTTATAAGAAGCTGTCTTTCTTGCATGTAAAGAATAATTTAAACAATTTTTTGCTTGTTTTGTTTATTAATCTCACCATGGGATCTGACTGGCACCCTAATTAAACAGATACTAATAGACAGACTACAACTATTAACTTATCAATGTCCCATTGCTTTTGTGGAAAGAATCATACAAAACTTTACATTAAGACCACTTAGTTACGATCATCTCTCTTTCAAGATTGGGAGTTTTACAGTTAACTTTAAGTCTCTTTTTATCAGCCTTCTGCATACTGCACATTCTTTATTTCTTAGTCTAGTCATTCGAACTATTACATATAGTGAAACATTATTAAATTAGTGAATCTTATTAAGCATTCTGTTTCTTTATCCTCTTCTTTAGTTATGAAAACTGTTTCAAGGTTTATTCACTTCATTGATGCTCTGGAAATTAAATATTACTTTTGCTCCCAAGATTTATTCTCATCATCAGTGACAGGAGATGACATTTTCTGAGATCCCACATCACTGGTGGGAAATTTGGGAACGCAATGCCCATGATATTCTGCCCCATTGACATTAATTGACCGAAAATCACAAGTAATGCACTTACATTTTCCAATAAGCAGACATGTGCAAGGCCCCTTGGAAATGTGGGGCATTGGAAAATTCCAGCCAGACAATTAAAACCATAGGAAAGGTACAGCGAAGATTCACTAGAATTATATGCGGAATGAGAGGTTATAGTCAGGAAACAAGGCTCAAACAATTGTAGCTTTCTTCACTGAAATGAAGGTTTTCAAAATTCTGAAAGGTTTTGAGAGAGTAAATAGTGAAAGGTTATTTTCACTGGTTGGCAAATCAGTAACAAGAGAACATAAACTCTGAATTATAACTCAAAAAATGAAGGAGAAAGTTAGAAGAATTTTTTTTCATGGAATGCTTTACCACGAGTGGCTATTGAAGCAAAGGTCATAACATAATTTAAAAGGGACTGGATAAGTATTTGAAAAGGAAGAATATAAAAGGATACAGGGAAAGGACGGGGAAATGGGATTATAGGAGTTGAAGATTTAGCACAGGCATGATGGGCCTCCTTTTGTGCTGTAATTTGTACCATGCTAGACAGGCAGTATTGTCAATTCTAGTCACCATTGTGAAAATCATGAAATAAATGACATTTAGGTTAAAAAAAATAATTCTGTAAATTTCTGCAGGTTGTGCTCAAAACAATACATGAAATCACCAGAATCTAAAGTCTGAACTTTCCAATCGGTTCTATTTTAACGCTGGCAGTAACCCATTTAAAATAATGCTTAATGGACATCCAGGCTTATGTGCTTCACCATGAGCAGTACTTTTGAGATTCTGCCATATTTCTTATTTAAGTCACAGTTTTAATTACAATCACTTGATGGCTAAATTACTTAAACATTTACTGGATTAATTTCATTTTTGCAACTTTTGCTAATTACATTTTCTGACAATCATACTTCAAATATCTTGTTTGTGATGTTGTACAGCATTGCAGATTTCCAGATCTTTAACTTATGCAGATTTACATTAGGGATATACAATGATGCATCATGGCATCTTTCTAAGTATTTGACCTACAGTTCAATTTATTGATCTAAAATCATCTTTATGGTGCCAATGTAACTCATCTGTGATACTGCGCAAAGAACAGGTAGTTAAAAACAAATTTTAAAGATTTTACCAGTAATCTGGTTAAAACCAGAACAGTTGACTGATATAAAGTCTGTTCAATGTAAAGACACGAAGGGGGTAAAATTTTACTTCTGCAGGGCCGCACTATGGGCAGTAGCTGATCAGCCGCACATTATACACTTATCCGATTTTTCTTTCCATTGCAGGCAACCAGTTGGGGTGTATAATGGGTGGCTGATCCACCACTACCCATTCTGCGCCCCTGCCAAAGTCGAATTTCATCCCCCATGGTGCTATCTTTAACTACACAATGGTTTGTGTAATTATATACATTACTGTTTGCATGTGCCTTTAAGAGAGTTTGATGGGCTTATGAGCATCTGAAAAGAAGTTTGACAAAAAAAACATCAGTCCCTTTAGTGTTTTCTTTCTCCATTAGATAGTGCCTGGCCCTCCCCAACTGTCAATAATGCTAATTCCCTGTGGAGGCAAAAAACAGAAAAACCCGTGACCAATTTCAAGGAAAAACTCTAGGAAATTCCTCCTCAACTCCATAAAGCAATTGAGCAACTTCCAGTAAACCAAAGTTATCCAGATGCATTACTAGGCACATAATCCACAGACCACTGTTACACCATAATGTCTTCCACCCTCAGGAAATGCCCTTTTAAAAAACTGTGGTGTACCAATACCTATTTGCTGTTTACTTTTACCAGTACATATGTGCCTTGAGTAGCCTGGCCCAAGGTGCATAACACATGGGTTATCACTATTATAATTCATTCTTATGCAGTAAGGTTGAACTGGATGACACAATGTTCTATACACTAGCCTTTCACCTCTGTGTACTGGTTTCAAGTCTAGCTTAATGAGATGAAGGTCTCCTCTGACTACTGACTGTATGGACCCGACATGAAATGAGTTTGAGCAGTCTCAATCCAATTCCTTTTGGGCATTGACCTACAACAAAAAATTGCCCATAATTTAGCACTAATTGGCAACCTCATTCAGAGAGAATGGCTGGTGTGGGAAATGGAAAAATGTCACATTGAGTCACGTTGTTGTAGTACAGTGAAGGGAGCTTTACTGAAAGTATTTAATGCTGATACTGGGTGTCTGAAATGAAATGTGTTCCATTCCCCAGTACTAACCTCCCTCACCTTCATGAGCACAAAAAAAATCAATTCTAACTCAAGATCTGTTGGATTTCTTGATATATTTTGTGATGGTGAACTTTAAGTGTTCATTTGCCAAGGTTTTTCTTTGTTGCTATTTTGACTCATCTCCTTAATAATTTGACTGAAGTTATTATTCATTGTAATAATCTGGATATCAGTACTATGTTTTACTGTTATATATATTTCCTTACACCCGTAATGAAAAATATAATCCATGATGTATAACTAGTTGCAACAGTAAAACATGTTATAGATACAACGAGGGTTATATCTGAGGAAGAGTTGTCTTTATGACTTTTTGCAGATTGACAGCTATTTCCAATTATTCTATACTTAACAGCTAAGTCCCTGTGACTGTTGAAGAGGCTGAGATGGTAACTTGAGCAGGTGCTTGTGAACTAGTTTGTGTGTAAGTGAATGTGTTTATGAGTGTGTCTAGGTATATAGTTAATTACAGTTGGTGTAGACAGTAGAGTAAGTAGGCTGGGGTTGAAGGGTATTTTAATCTGATTTATAGTTGAGTTTTTTTAAAACACAAAAGAATGTAAAATATAGATGGCCATTACACTTAAGTGAAGGTTATTCAAGTGAAATTACAGTACATTTGTTTATTCATTATCAGGAATTTTCAGTCTTACTGTAGTATCATGACTGAGATACCCAGTATACTATTGCATTCATGTATCATCTGAGCTGTGTATTAAAGTGAATAAATAAACCTTAAGTAAGTCTGAAGTAAGGGGCGGAACCTCTGCCACTTACAGTGGAGCTATCTTAAGATAACTTTCTTACCCCCTACCCAAGAAGGAATTAAGTGCAAGGACAGTTAATAGAGATCAACTGTAATTGAGAGGTACTTCAGGGACTGACTGAAATGGCTGACAGTCTCAATTGGCTATAATAGTGGTGGATGTGATGGCAAGATAAAACTATTCCAGTTATTCGATTGGGTTTGAGACTGTCTGTTCATGGTCAGTGCAACACTACCATCCACTCCACTTCTGAACTGAAATTACTTAACATTTCATCAGATAAAAATTATTTTATTCAGGTACCCAACTGTGATTCTTAATATGCAGCATGGATGTCTCAACTTGTCTGCATTTCTTTTAAAAAAATAAATATAGACTCTGTGCTTATTCCATAACTATCTTCAAATAAGTAGGGAAACTAATTACTGAATAAATGATTGCTCAGGTTAAGCAAGGTTCTTGCGTTACTTTTGAAATACACTAAACAGCAGATTACGATAGCTCTTCCATACGTGTACCTATATTGTATCAATAAAACAGGGTTGTAACACAATAACAACATACTTGTTCCATGCAAGAAACATATTTTAAAACTGTAGTGCCGCACAAAAAATTTGATCTTTCTCAGATTTATCGTTAAGGTATTTTACTGATCATAATTCTTATTTGAAATACAAAACATTTAGAAGATTTGTTGTGATTGTCGTGGAGGTGGAGATCCTGAATCGAACATATTCATTACAGTAGTGGACATAGAAACTTCACATGAATGTGCAAACTCATTCATTACTAATATTACATAATGGGCCAGAATTTGCTGTCAAAATAATGGTGAGGCTAATGGTATAGCAACTTCAGGCAAGGGGCAGATGTGCTGTTAAATGCAGATATCCAAAAGTTGCTGTCCGAGTTGCGCCGCTCCACTATTAGCTTCACGAAAACGGCATCCCGCTGTCTGCCGCACCATTGAAATGCATTGAATGGTATAAAGTTGCTGTATTTGCGCAGTAGATTCGAACTAAACTCGTCACAGAGAGTTAAATCTTGTCCATTTCTAAGTACCCTTTTAATGACGTGATAAGTGTTAATTACTGCCAGTCAATTTTCTGGCACTGACAATTAACTATTACAAGACTGGAGTCTCATTCCTTCAGTTTTTAATGTTGTTGGAGATTTTAAAAGTGTAAAATTTAAAATTTTTACTTTTTTTTACTTTCTTTTCTGTCTCTTTTTTTCCTCTCTCTTAATCCAATATTTCTTTCCCTCTCTTTTATTTCTCTTTCTGTAACTATTTTGATAGTGAATTCACCCACTTTAATTTACACTTCCTTCTCAGTCATTGCACTGTTAATTGCACAATTCTCCAATCTGATTGGTTCAGGAGATACACAGTGGCTTGTCCTGTTCACTCAGGTCCCAGATGCCCTATTTCCCTTGCTGCGATGTTATCAGCTTGCACTTTCAGCAACTTGCTGTGAAAAAACGTAAAAACCTAAATGTGCAAGGGCAAGTCTAGCAAATGGCAGACACTGTTAGATGCCCTGCCACAGCAAGTTATGGCCCATTGTGATTTTAACTCTTTTATTTATAAAAAGTGCGTTCATTATCATTCTGAGTTGCTAGTTCCCACCAACCCCAAAGCCAGCATAATTTGTGAATAAAATGTCTAACTTGAGATTTCAATTTGCTATAGAAAAATGTGAAAATCTCCTTTTCAAGCCAGGTTTACAATCAGTATCTTGACATTGAAAGTATGACATTCATTTGCAAGGCATGTCAGCAATAAGTTTGCAGTGAATTCTGGGACAGACTGCATACATCAGATCATCAGTGAATTATTGTTTATAATTTTATAAAAGTGAATTTATTATTTACAGCCATTGAATAAAATATTTCGGCATCTAATTCTGGGTGGAGTTTTAACATATTACCAGTAAGAATTTGCTGAAACCCCTTGTATAGGCATGAAATTGTCAATTACTTTTAAATTCAGTATGTTTTTTTCACCAAGTCAGCTAATAACTAAATGAGGAAAGAAGGTACAGTGGCTGCTTTGGAAAATGTGGGGGCCGATTTTCAGATGGCCAAGCGGGTGCAATCGGGGCGGGGAGGGGCTCCTAAAATGGTGGAATCCCGGAGCGGGTTTGGAGCCCGGCTCCAACCCGCTGACTTCTAGGTTCTCCAGTGATGCGTTCAGGTGCGCGCGCAGCTCCCGAATGCAGGACTCCCACTGGCAATTAAAGCCGGCGGGATGCTGCTTTAGATAGTTAGTCAGATACTTAAGGTACTTGACAGACCTCATTGAGTGGAGATTTTGGCAGGAGTGCAATTTTGAAGGATCCTCAGCATATTTCCTGTGCTGTGGAAACACTCCCTGTTGGAGCAGACGTGTTTCAGCCAGCAGCCAGTGGGAGATGCAAAGGATTATTTCACAGGTGGGGGGGAAAACCTCATTTATTGCAGCAGGGCACTCTGTCACTTCAGACAAAGTTTTGGCTGCAACACCTTTGTCTTTCCACTCAAAATTCTTAATTTATACCCTAAACTCTGCTATACAAACACATTAACCAACTTTGCAGACCCCCTCAAACTCACACCGTCAGGAAGGGGGGGCGCCATAGCTGCATTCATCACTTCATCCGAGGACGAGCAACATCACCAGCCTTGCCAGGTACACCGTCCACCTCTGCTACGTGGAGCTCCACAATACAGTGCTGCACCACAGGCACCTGGACAAAATAGTCATGCAACTACACATACACCCACTGTAGGGTGACCCAATGGGTGGCATCAAGTGTGGGTATTCATGGTGAACCTCATGAAAGGGACTTACTACACAAGCCAGTCAAGAATGGCCAAGACGTGGCAGTAGTTGGTGACAATAATAATATTTAATGTGCCATTAACAAAAATCAAATATAAATAAAAAACATGACAAGCCGTCAAACACCCTTGTGCATCCCCTTTGTGCTCATAAAACCTCACCTTACGCTTACGAGTACTCCTACGTGGTGCCTCCCCGGTGGCTGCAGCAGAGGTAGTGGCAGGTTGCTCTTGTTCATGCCCTGACCGATTAGATGCTTTGGGCCTACACCCACTGGGTTTCGGTGCCCGTGAGAGCCTCTCCAAAGACTGCTCCACCTGCACCTGTGCAGGGGCAGACTCGGCCACCTGGAGAGGAGGCAACATTGCGGGTATTGGTTGAGAGGGGGGCAACGGGTGAGATATGGGGGCGCTTTGAGTGGCGTCCCCACTTCCATGTCCCCTTTCGTCATCATCCCTCTCCTGGGCCAGGCCCACATCACTCTTACCACCCTGGTGGATGACAGTTTGGAGGACATGTGTGAAGCCTTGTAAGGCCTGTTGACCGGAAGTCACCGGTTAACGGTTTTGGCTTAGTACAGAGAGAAGTGTCAATTCTCTCTTAATTCTCAATTCGCTTTATTAAAGTTATTAGATCATGTACATACCGCTTATACATCCGGTTAGATATAGGCATGCAGTTTTCAGCAGGTTATACAGTTTTATACTCAAACTAGGATTTAAACGCACACCCACTAGGTTTCCCTGACTAACACTCCCTGAGTGGTCACAGAATAGAAAGGATATTATATTACCCGGAAAGGAGAGATAACGCTGGCCAGGCGATTCGTTCTCTCTTTCCCGACGTCGTCTCTACGTCCCTGATGTAGTCTCTACGTCCCTGACGTAGGGTCCCTACTTCCACGATGGTTAGTCTCCGGAGTCTCCCTCAAAAACACACTCGCACCAAGCCTGCAGATCTTCGGTTTTAACTCCAAGTCTGTCTTTTCGAATGATGCTGTCTTCTCCGGTTGGCTTAAAGTTGCTGGAGTGGTCGGTGTCATCCCCTGATTGGCTCTGTTCCAAGGGGCTAGGTAGCATCACCTCATTACTCCTTTTCTAAATAAGGCTTGGTGTCTCATCAGAGCTCCTTTGTCCCTCTAAGAAGCGGAACGAATTCAAACTGGTTCTGGCCAGTTCAGACCAGTGACTGAACTCCAGGTCACCTCAGTTCAAAAGTCAGTGTCTTTGTTAGCAATTCGAATTAAGCTTAGTAGTTTTCTGCAGCCCCTGGCCAACAGGCCAGTGCCAGAGTATCTGCCTGCCTGTTTAAGGCGGCAGAATGTTGCTCACCCTGAGTCCGAGGGGCCACTGTCAGGGCCTTAATGGACTCATTGGTGAGCCGTGCTTGAAGCTCCATGGAGGCTAGCCTTCCCTCCATCGCAGACATTCCCACACTTACCCACGACACTATCTCAGAGATGCCCTCACGTCCCTGTAACACTATCTCAGAGATTCCCTCCTGAACCTGTGCCACCATTCCACTCATGCAGGAGTTGGACTCCTCCATGCTCTGCGTGATTGTGGAGAGTGCGCGTGGCACCTGTTCCAGCACCTCGCAAATGTGCTGCTGCCCATCGATCTTTCTCCTTTTCATGGATGGCCCCCAGGGTGCAGCATCCATGTCCAGCTGAGCAGAGCCTGGAGAAAAGTGCTCCCACCGACGCAGACTCTCCACAGCTGCCCCTGCCACCAGGGTCTGTTCATGCTCACTTGTGTGTGGTGACTCACCATGTGCAACCCCAACTAAGTGACGACGGAGACCCACCGAGGTGTGTGTATCTGCGCTGGTGGATGGCTCGCTCAGATGTGACGGTGACCCCTCAGAGGCCGGCTGGTCCTCTGAGGAATCGCCCTTCACCGTCACGGTGGTCGCTGAAGGCCCTGAAAGAGAACAGAAGGCAATATTAAGCATGATGACAGATGGTGCTGAAGATGGCAAGGCATGTTAACATCATTTGCTATTGTGAGGGCTGAATGTTAAAGTTCTGTCACCAGCCGTTTGTTGGGTGGCAGTCTCGGCGTCCCCGATGGACAGGCACTCCAGGGTGCGGCTTAGTTCCAAAGCCTCCTACTCCGCGTCTGTGAGGACGACCAGATGTTGCGGCCCCCCTCCGGTCTTCGCCCTCTCCCATGCATTCTGGGCTCTCTTCTCCTATAAGGGGAGAAAGTAGAGTGATGTGAGTGAGTGATGGTGATGTGGCCAACTGCTAAATGCATTGGTTTGCGTGAGGCTGACCGTGAAAGAGATGCATCAGAGGGTGAGTATGAGACAGAGCCATGACATTGTATGAGGATTGGGTGGTAGTGGTGGGATGAATACTGGGGAGATGAGGAAGTGCAGGTAAGTTGAGGATAAGGTTTGAGTGGGTGAAAGGAGTGATGTGATAGAGTAGTGTTGGCAGTGCAGAAGGAGGTGGGGGATGGGGGCAGTGATGTGAAAGACGGAGTGTAGGAGAATGAGTAAGTGTACTCACTTTGGCTGACCTAGTTAAGTCATTGAAGCGCTTCCTGCACTGGATCCATGTGCAGGAGACGTTGCTGCTGCTGGTGACCTCCTCTGTCACCTCGAGCCAGGCCTTCTTGGTGGCAGAGACAGGCCACTTCCTCCCGTCCACCGGGTAGAAAATATCCCTCCTCCTCCTCCTCACCCCATCCAGTAGGACCTGGAGTGAGGCATCGTTAAATCTGGGAGCAGTCTTTCCCCTGGTCTGCTCCATTGTATAATTTTGGTTGTTTGCTCCAGGAACAACATTGGAGGACTGCCCCTTTAAACAGGGCTCCTCCAGCTGAAAGCCTGTGATGCGGGTGCGCAGTCCACCTGCTGCGCAGGTTGACGACGAGAAACCCGGAAGCCACAGTAAGTGGCTTCAATTTACCCGCGATTGCGTGGGGAATGGACGGATTTTACTGGGTGGGTTACCCACGCGCCCAGTCGCCACCACCCCCCCCCCGCCCCCCCGCCTCCCTGGTAATATTGGGGCCGTACTCTTTAAACTACTAAAATGTTATTTGAACTTCAGGCAAAACAAAGTTTAGATCCTAAATGCCTGAGCCACATAACACATTGTAAATATAAAAAGAACCCATTGTAAATATAATTTTTTGGCCCTTTTAAGAAATCAGTTTCTATTCTTTCATCTACAAGGGGTTAACCAGTTTCGCTTTTGTTTTCTTTTCTTCCAAGTTTTGTGTTCATTAAGGTGATGGACATGATCCTGTGGAAAAGAGCATTTCTTCACTTTGAACAAATGTCAGCTCAGGTCAGGTGTAGCTCAGTCAGATGGAGGGCGAAGTTTCCTCTACTCTGACTTAACTCCAGGAGTACATCCACTACTGCACATGTATGAATGTTTCCATTTGTTTTACCAGCCCTCCCTAACGGTCTCTGAAATAAAATTGCCAATTTTACATCAGTTTATGCCGATTTGTAGGTAGTTTTGTCTTATGTGCCCACACCCAGTAGGGAGTCTATTGAAACTGCCCTAACTCCTTTCGCATCAGACTGCGACAGCTGGCAAAGAAGACTCATTGCGTTAGTCTGGTCTGAATTCAAATTGACTTGTAGTCGCCGTTACCAACAATCTCCATTTATACAGCGCCTTTATCATAGAAAAATGTCCCAAAGCACGTCACAGAAGCAAGACCAAAAAATGGACATATCAAGGCCAAAAACAGAGTATGAGAGTGGTAACGTATTGTCTCATCCCCTCCTCTGCAACCAGACCAATGTGAATCTTTCCTTTTATTCTTGAGAGAAAAAGATAGATTATTTACCCCTAGATATAGCAGTATTTGGTATGGAGCATAACAGACACAGCAAGACTGGAAAACTTGATTTAAATTCACATTACCAGAAATACAGCATTTTAGTACACACCATGATTTTTTAGCAGGCATTTTAGATAAGTCTAAAGTGGTCTTGCCAAAAAACAAGCTATAGCTTCATTTAAATATTATAATAAATAAAAATGAAGCTTGCACAATTTTCCATCCACTTAGGGCAGAATTGGGCTGAGCTGATTGGCATGTGCCTAAGGGAAATGGAACTCTTAAAGGGTCCAAAGCTTTTTATTATTTCTAGTTTTGCCATATGATTTTAGTACAGGCTTCTGTTATTCATTTTCTGTTGGCATTTTTATGAAAAATGTTTTCATCGAAGTGTTTTTTTCAAATTCTTTCTCCTAACAGTAACTAATATTAAAGGGGAAGCTAAAAGCCAAATATTGTCTAGCAATTCACCGGAAAGCTGACTAATAGAATCATTTCCCAAGACTTCAACAGAACAGGAAGAGCTGAAAAAAGTAGACATGAAAAAAGAGCTTGTACAATAAAAACTTTCACAGGAGGTGAAGGAATGACGAGATACACTAATGAAGAATCCATTGGTGGTCAGCAAGTTGAGTCATCTTTAATGATTAAAATTGTGACAAGTACAATATGGTTGGTGGATCAAGATAGATCAACAGGCACCAGAGTCAGACTGCCTACAACTGCCATTATGTCACCAATGATACCTGGCAATGACTGTGGAGAAATGGTTCCATAGGCTCCGGCTCAGTATAGAATCATAGAATCATAGAATTTTAGAACATGGAAACAGGCCCTTCGGCCCAACATGTCCATGTCGCCCAGTTTATACCACTAAGCTAGTCCCAATTGCCTGCACTTGGCCCATATCCCTCTATACCCATCTTACCCATGTAACTGTCCAAATGCTTTTTAAAAGACAAAATTGTACCCACCTCTACTACTGCCTCTGGCAGCTCGTTCCAGACACTCACCACCCTTTGATTGAAAAAATTGCCCCTCTGGACCCTTTTGTATCTCTCCCCTCTCACCTTAAATCTATGCCCCCTCGTTATAGACTCCCCTACCTTTGGGAAAAGATTTTGACTATCGACCTTATCTATGCCCCTCATTATTTTATAGACTTCTATAAGATCACCCCTAAACCTCCTACTCTCCAGGGAAAAAAGTCTCAGTCTATCCAACCTCTCCCTATAAGTCAAACCATCAAGTCCCGGTAGCATCCTAGTAAATCTTTTCTGTACTCTTTCTAGTTTGATAATATCCTTTCTATAATAGGGTGACCAGAACTGTACACAGTATTCCAAGTGTGGCCTTACTAATGTCTTGTACAACTTCAATAAGACATCCCAACTCCTGTATTCAATGTTCTGACCAATGAAACCAAGTATGCTGAATGCCTTCTTCACCACCCTATCCACCTGTGACTCCACTTTCAAGGAGCTATGAACCTGTACTCCTAGATCTCTTTGTTCTATAACTCTCCCCAACACCCTACCATTAACGGAGTAGGTCCTGGCCCGATTCGATCTACCAAAATGCATCACCTCACATTTATCTAAATTAAACTCCATCTGCCATTCATCGGCCCACTGGCCCAATTTATCAAGATCCCGTTGCAATCCTAGATAACCTTCTTCACTGTCCACAGTGCCACCAATCTTGGTTTCATCTGCAAATTTACTAACCATGCCTCCTAAATTCTCATCCAAATCATTAATATAAATAACAAATAACAGCGGACCCAGCACCGATCCCTGAGGCACACTGCTGGTCACAGGCATCCAGTTTGAAAAACAACCCTCTACAACCACCCTCTGTCTTCTGTCGTCAATCCAATTTTGTATCCAATTGGC
Source organism: Heptranchias perlo (assembly GCF_035084215.1). Taxonomy (NCBI): domain Eukaryota; kingdom Metazoa; phylum Chordata; class Chondrichthyes; order Hexanchiformes; family Hexanchidae; genus Heptranchias; species Heptranchias perlo. The sequence continues at coordinate 43,006,889 of NC_090328.1, read as the reverse complement.
TACCTCACCTTGGATCCCGTGAGATTTAACCTTATGTAACAACCTACCATGCGGTACCTTGTCAAAGGCTTTGCTAAAGTCCATGTAGACCACGTCTACCTCACAGCCCTCATCTATCTTCTTGGTTACCCCTTCAAAAAACTCAATCAAATTCGTGAGACATGATTTTCCTCTCACAAAACCATGCTGACTGCTCCTAATCAGTCCCTGCCTCTCCAAATGCCTGTAGATCCTGTCTCTCAGAATACCCTCTAACAACTTACCCACTACAGATGTCAGGCTCACCGGTCTGTAGTTCCCAGGCTTTTCCCTGCCTCCCTTCTTAAACAAAGGCACAACATTTGCTACCCTCCAATCTTCAGGCACCTCACCTGTAGCTGTCGATGATTCAAATATCTCTGCTAGGGGACCCGCAATTTCCTCCCTAACCTCCCATAACGTCCTGGGATACATTTCATCAGGTCCCGGAGATTTATCTACCTTGATGCGCGTTAAGACTTCCAGCACCTCCCTCTCTGTGATATGTACACTCCTCAAGACATCACTATTTATTTCCCCAAGTTCCCTAACATCCATGCCTTTCTCAACCGTAAATACCGATGTGAAATATTCATTTAGGACCTCACCCATCTCTTGTGGTTCCGCACATAGATGACCTTGTTGATCCTTAAGAGGCCCTACTCTCTCCCTAGTTACTCTTTTGCCCTTTATGTATTTGTAGAATCTCTTTGGATTCTCCTTTGCCTTATCTGCCAAAGCAATCTCATGTCCCCTTTTTGCCCTCCTGATTTCTCTCTTAACTCTACTCCGGCAATCTCTATACTCTTCAAGGGATCCACTTGATCCCAGCTGCCTATGCATGTCATATGCCTCCTTCTTCTTTTTGACTAGGGCCTCAATCTCCCGAGTCATCCAAGGTTCCCTACTTCTACCAGCCTTGCCCTTCATTTTATAAGGAATGTGCTTACCCTGAACCCTGGTTAAGCCTCCCACTTACCAGACGTCCCTTTGCCTGCCAACAGACTCTCCCAATCAACTTCTGAAAGTTCCTGTCTAATACCATCAAAATTGGCCTTTCCCCAATTTAGAATTTTAACTTTTGGGCCAGACCTATCATTCTCCATAGCTGTCTTAAAACTAATGGAATTATGATGTGGAGATGCCGGTGATGGACTGGGGTTGACAATTGTAAACAATTTTACAACACCAAGTTATAGTCCAGCAATTTTATTTTAAATGGAATTATGATCACTGGTCCCAAAGTGATCCCTCACTAACACTTCTGTCACCTGCCCTTCCTTATTTCCCAAGAGGAGGTCAAGTTTTTCCCCCTCTCTAGTCGGGCCATCCACATACTGAATGAGAAATTCCTCCTGAATACACTCAACAAATTTCTCCCCATCCAAGCCCCTAATGCTATGGCTGTCCCAGTCAATGTTGGGAAAGTTAAAGTCCCCTACTATTACCACCCTATTTTTCTTGCAGCTGTCTGTAATCTCCTTACATATTTGCTCCTCAATTTCCCGTTGACTATTTGGGGGTCTGTCGTACAATCCTATCAAAGTGATCTCTCCCTTCTTATTTTTCAGTTCTACCCATATAGACTCAGTGGGCGAACCCTCGGATATATCCCCTCTCACTACTGCCGTGATGTTCTCCCTAATCAAGAACGCAACTCCCCCTCCTCTCTTACCTCCTGCTCTATCTTTCCTATAGCATCTGTACCCTGGAACATTGAGCTTTCCAACTGAATAGCAATAGCTGCATGCCAGAACTGTTCAAAGCCATCTTATTGCTGCATGTCCAAAGTAGAGAGGTCATTGACAGTAGCCATCCTGTGTGTCAGTAAGTAACAATGGCCCTGAAACTCTGTAGGCCTTTCCCGCACACTCATAGCATAAGTCCACAAATTAAGCTAGGACCTGGATACACCTCTACTACCAATTTCTGCCGGTGATTGTTTGGGGTGGAACATTCATGATGGCCCATAATGGAATCGAGGGTTGGGCCAGGGTGACGTATTTCTCAAGCTGGTATCTCCTTGCCTCCATCCTGTTTTACACCAAGTGGCTGGTAAACGAGACGTGCCAGCCCTTAGCCTGGTGTAAGTGGGGTCCCACATTGGGGTCTAGGCCTTGTGCCTCAAAAAATGCTGGCATGTTTTGGCCTTAATCAGCTTCCTTGTAAAACCCATTTTTGAAAGAAAAACTTTTCCTGCCTTTAGTGCCAGCAACTCAGCCAAAGGCTGGCCAGGGCTGTTTATTCTTGACCATCCCCCACTGTGCTGGATACCTAAGATGAACCCACTGTAGCGAGAGTGACTGCCAGAAAAATGCAAAGTAGGGAACCTCCCCCTGACCTCGGGTATTCTAGCAGGGTCAGTAACTGCGGGTCCCAGCAGTTGCACCCTAGTACTTTGCTGAGAGAAAAGGCCTGTGGATTTCTGGGTCCCATGTACATGCAGGTAGGTTGTACTACATTTTTTGCGTGAAGTCCTTTGAAGCTGTCAGTCTGCCAAGGATGTCTATTGTGATTTTAAGCTTTAATGTGTGATTGCCTGGAGTATGGGGTATGCATGGTAAGCAATAAAAGCTGTTGGAGTATATGAGGGTTTGGCATAGGCCAGCAGTAAATGTGCAACAAGTTGACAGGCAACGCTTTGTGGCAAGCACACCTGTATCATCCACCTGGTTAGTGTTAGTGTTAAGTAGTCTTACTATAGAAGGTTCTTTAAGATGTGCCATCTTTTTCTGTTTTTGTTCCCAGAACCTGTATGCGCAGCTTTCACCCTGGGCACCACCTCCAGCATGCTGCACAGCTCTCTGATAGAAGTGGGTACCCTGGGGTGCCAAACATGCCAAACCTTGTTGTACTCCTGCAGCAGTAAACCCACTTTTCCAGCCATCAAACAAGGGGGGGTCAAATGCTGCATGTAAGCCTTGGTTCAATGGTGACATTTTCACCTCTAACCCAGAACGTTCTGGGATCAAGCCCAACTTCAGAGATTTGAGCACATAATCTAGCATGACACTTCAGTGAGGAGGTGAGAGAGTGCTACATTGTTGGAGATGCCATTTTTCAGATGAGAGTTAAGTTCAGATGGAGGCCCCATCTTCCCTCTTAAAAGCCCATGGCACTCTTTTGAGAAAAGCAGGAGAGTTCTCCCATCGTCAACTTCTTCCAGTTCTGACAAAAGGTAATCAACCTGAAACGTTTCTCTCTCTACAGATGCTGCTTGACTTGCTGAGTATTTCCAGCATTTTCTGTTCTTATTTCAGATTTCCAGCATCTGCAGTATTTTGCTTTTGAGTCTCCCGGTATCCTAGCTAACATTTATCCCTGAACCAACATCACTAAAACAGTTTATCTGGTCATTTCATCTCATTGCTTTTTGTGGGATCTTGCTGTGTGCAAATTGGCTGCCTCATTTCCCTGCATTACAACAGTGACTACACTTCAAAAGTACTTAATTGGCTATGAAGTGCTTTGTGACATCCTGAGGACATGAAGGACACTATATAAATGTAAGTTCTTTCTTTCTATGCTGCTCCAACTCTTGCTCACATACTTTGTTTCCTGCTTCTACATTGACTTTGCCAGACACTTTTTTTTTTTCGCTCATACAGCCTTTGGAAAGGCTGAAATACTTTTAAAATATTTACAGCCTTTGTAAAGGCTGCTTCAAATTACCTTTAAGTGGCTGCATCCGCTTAAACTTTAGCTGCTGCTTTATCGGTGAGCTCCCAGCGCCAAGCCCAGAATAGGCCAGGAGCTTGCTATGAATAATTTATTAGGGCTGATTCTGGAAAATTCCAGGAATTCCATCCGGTGGGAATTTGGTGAGCGTTAATCTTGCTGCTTTGGTGCCGGGACCAGAAAACATACCCTAGTATTCCTTGTTCTTCAAATTAAGTTATTCTCTGCATTGTATGGGAATATTCAAGTAATCTAACAGGAGAACATTTGTGACATTTTCTTACTGTACAGTATAACTTCCACTCCTGATGCCCTTTATAAAGAGCACCCAAACTGTCAGTTGCAGCTTTATTTGACTGTTAGATAGCATGTAGTAAGAAAAAGCGATTACAAAAATAAACATTTTAACAACAAGTTTCAGACAACAATTAAAAAAGTAATTTTTGATGAAAATGACTCTACTGTTGAAGGTATTAATGTTTACAAATGCAGATCATATTTGCTTCTGGAGTCTCGGTCCTATTAAGATCCAGTCAATGGTACACGTACTGAAACAACGAAGAGAACCTCCACACTTAAACAAAGAAAAGCCGAAGTTAAAGGGCCATAATAACAATACAGCGACATTCTGAGGGGAAGAGGCCGGGAAACTTGGTGTATAGAAGATTGGGATTCTAAGAATAAGCCAAGTAACCAACCTTTCTTCTTCATTTATTAACCTCTGCATGTAGTACTATGGGTAATTCTCCCAAAATAATGCCTCTTTGAGGGAGGGAGGAACTGTCTGCTTAGGGTCCAAGGCAGAAACTAGCAATTCTCTGTCAAATTGAATGTCTTTCTTTGCAGCCACATCTAAAGTGTTTGGCTAATGTATGAGAATTACTTCAGAAGAATACCTGACTTGCAAATTGCAATATATTTAAAATTTGCCTATGTAATGGTTACCACTCAAATGGAATTGCACTTAATTTAGAGAGGAGGATTCAATTCATGCCAAGTAGTATGTGTATGGAATATAGTGTGCAAAATAACGAGTTACTTTTGTGTAGTGACAGTTTTACTTTTATTTCCATAGGATATAAATAGTTAAGCAGATTTTCTGACATAATTTATATTCACATAACAAAAGCTGGGTTCAATTTAAGATGTATGTGGAATGGAAACAAACAGTGATATCATAATTTACTTAGGTGAAATTTGGATACCACCTTAGACCTGAAATTTTGTTTGTGATTCAAGTTTTGCTTTGTTCACAATCCAGATGAGGTCCAGGGATGTCCAGTGACTAAAAACTGCAATTTATGCTTCCTAGCTGACACCATAGCTATCAGAAGGGTTGTTTTTTTTATGACAGGAACTTCATGTTACACGAAGCCATAGATTCAAAGGGAAGGTAATACTAAAGCCAGATTTTATTTCTGAACTACAGTTTTTGAAGAGGCCTCGTCTTCAGTAAATGTAGGCTATAAAGTAGAGTTCCACAACTAAGCCAACTTATAAAAGGGTATGGAATGCTGATATACTAGGACCAATTTAATGAATGAATGCTAGCTTTGTTCACCAGGAGTGGATATGGGAAACTGAGAGTGTGCTCCCTGTGATTTTTTATATATTAAATTAATGGACTGAAAATCATGGATTTGCAATTTCCAGATATTGGCTTTTGTTGGGTGAAGCACTCAGGGGTGATGGGCGAAAGGGACTTGGTGCAGGATAGGATAAGGTCAGCAGAGTTTCGGATGAGCTGAAGTATATGGAGGGTAGAGGATGGGAGGCCGGCCAGGAGAGCATTGGAATAATCAAATCTGGTTGTAACAAAAATATGGATGCATGTTTTAGCCGCAGATGGGCTGAGGTAAGGGTGGAGATGGACAATGTCATGTAGAAAAATGCTGTAGTCAATTTGTGCTCAAAGTCTCACAAACAGAAACTGAATGAATGACCAGATTTGTTTTTGGTGGTGGTTGAGAGACAAATGTTGGTGAGGGCACTGGGAGATTTCCCTACTCTTCTTTGAACCAGGCCTTGGTTTAAAGTCTTATCTGAAAAACAATACCTCTATTAATGCAGCACTCCCTCAGTAATGTGCTGAAGTGTCAGCCTAGATTATGTGCTCAAGTCTTGGCATCTGGCTTGAACCTGTAACCTTCTAATTCCAAGGCAAGAATACTAGCAACTGAGCCAAGGCTGACACTAATCCTCTCCATGGGACATTTAGTTACATGAAAGGTGCTATACAAATGTAAGTTGTAGTTCTATGGGCCTTCTGAGTATCAGATGGCAGATGTTAGCTAATCTGGCCTCCTTAGGAACCAGGTTATTAGTTGAGGGCTGGCCACAGCAGGATGGAAAAACTCTTCTCACTTTGTGAATAGATCATTCCTGTATGACAAAGCCAAAGAATGTGATAATATAAGACTCACAGTTTTTGCAGCCAGTATGGAGCAACTAAAATCATTTCAGATAAACCTGACAGAACACAGGCTTTATCCTTCCACCTCTGTGAAGCTTTTGCAGCCGTACAAATTAAAATAAAAGAACAACAGCAACTCGCATTTATATAGTACCTTTTAATGTAGAAATTAAGTCCTATGGTCCTTCATAGAATCATAAACAGACAAATCGACACTGAGCCAATGGAGGAGTAACTAAAGGGAGTGCCTAAAGGCTTGGTCAAAGAGTTGAGTTTTAAGGAGGGTCTAAAAGGAAGAGGGAGAGGCAAAGAGGTTTGGGGAGGGAGTTCCAGAGCTTAGGGCCAAATGGCTGAATGCACAGCTGCCAATGGTGGGGCCAAAGGAGGGAAAGATGCACAAAAGGTCAGAGTTGGAGGAGCGTAGAGTTCTTAGAAGGTTGTAGGGCTGGAGAAAGTTACAGAGATAGGAAGGGGTATGATGTGGAAGGATTTGAACATGAAGATGAGGAGTTGGGGGACCGGTAGCCATGGTCAGTGAGCACAGGGGTGATGGGCGAACGGGACTTGGTGCAGGATAGGATAAGGGCAGCAGAGTTTTGGATGAGCTGAAGTATATGGAGGGTTGAGGATGGGAGGCCGGCCAGGCGAGCATTGGAATAATCAAATCTGGTTGTAACAAAGGTATGGATGCATGTTTTAACTGCAGATGAGCTGAGGTAGAGGTGGAGATGGACAATGTTACAAAGGTGGAAGTACGTGGCTTTTGTGATGGAGAAAATATGGGGTCGGAAGCTGAGCTCGGGGTCAAATAGAAAGCTGAGATTGCGAACAATCTGGCTCAACTTGAGCCAATGGCCGGGGAGGGGGACCAGGGGGAAGGTATGGGTAGAGCCAAGTGAGGACTGTTCCACTAAGCTGAACGATGGATGAGAGGCTTTAGAGGAGGATGCTGTTGTCAACCGTGTCAAAGGCTGCAGAGAGGTCGAGGAGGATGAGCAGGGATTGTGCATCAAGGTCAATCAAAGAGGACGGCATTTGTGACTTTGATTAGGGCCACTTCAGTACTATATAAGGGGCAGAAACCTGATTGGAGAGATTCAAACATGAGTTGCAGGAAAGATGTGCACAGGTTTAGGAGATGACAACACATTCAAGGACTTGAGAGGAGAGGAAAGGAAAGTTAGAGATGGACAGTAGTTTTCAAGGACAGAGGAGGTACTCCTGCTCCTCCTAGCTCCATAATAAGGTAAGTTTAATATTTTTTACTTACCTTTTGGGTGGCAGCCTCAAGCAGTCCCTTCAAGAACCATTGATTTTGCTGCTTAGCACCTGAAGAAACTGGCCGCAGCATGCACGGTGCATACTGCAGTCGTTCGCAAACTCATTTATCAAAGTTGTCTAAAACATGAGTTAGGCCCCTGATTTGCCTATACAATGAAGGTTGTAGGTTCAGGTCCCACTCCAGACACTTGAGCACAAAATCTAGGCTGGCATTGTCGGAGGTGCAGTCTTTCAGATGAGATTTTACACTAAGGCCCCATCTGCCCTCTCAGATGGACATAAAAGATCTCATGGCAGTATTTAGAATAAGAGCAGTGGAGTTCTCCCAGTTGTTATGGCCAATATCAACATTACAAAGTAATATATGTTAGCACAGAATATGTGAGAAACAGTTCTACCCACAGGAGCAAAGCCAATGGTACAGATTCATCTAGCAGGTCACTAATGCTATGTTCAGCAGGGCAACCTCCTTTATCACTTTCCTTAAGGAAAAACAAGAGAAAAATTATAGGGAAGTACAAGCATGGACAGGAAGGTGCCAATATGTTACTGGATGAGTGAAGGGCAAGCAAGTGGTTGAAAGGGACACTTACCTTGCTGGGATGACATGAAGCCACTAAGATCTCCCTCACCCACATGCCCTAATACCTCCACCCATAATAATTGTAGGCTGAGTTTCACAGAGTAGGTGGGCAGGGCTTGTTGAATGGGTCACCGCCATGACAGCTTCTCTCTCGGTGATAGCGGGCAGCCTGATCCTTTAAAAACAGATGCGTTCAGCATTGAGATGTAACATGAGGTATTCCCTAATGCCCGGCCTACATTGCATCTTGTGTGAACTGAAGACTACACAGTATGCAAATAGTTTGTGGCGCCATGTGGACTTGGTGAAAAAACACGCAAGAGTTACGTGAAGCAAAGGAATCCTTTTCCTTTGGCAGCCACCAAGTTGCAGCTAAAACATTACAGACATTGCAGTTTGGGGTGTAAGAGGTGAAGTTTTGGGCCAGTGCTTTCCATAATGCTAATGCAGCACCATGTTATGGGCTCAGTGATGGTGCATGCCTGGTACGGGCATTCATTTAATTTCAGTTGTCACACTTTAGTCAACCATATCTTAGCATTTTTCCTTAGGCAACTTCTTCCTCATCTTCTATCAACATAGGAGGCTACTTTAACTCTGTTGGCTACCTTTTGCCATGTTTGCTGCACATTATTTTGATAGAATGGCTCCGCTTAGCCCAAAAATGGAGATCTTCCTCTGATGCACCTCCTCCAGAGACTCCTCATCAAAGGAGGCAGTCTGGTATTTGGCCATGGGTGCATTGCCATCTTCTTCCCAGCAACCAACCACAACAGTCAGCATCAACAGAAATCAACAGCAGCCTTTTAAGAGTTGTTGCATTCCATATTCCCCACCCACCTTATCTATCTTGGCACCTAACCTGCTGCTCAGTAATTATCCTTAATGGTTGCATTGACCTCATTTTATTTTCACTCATCTGGCTTTCAGAGTCATGAAGCCTTGTTCACTCAGCAGCCAGCGATTCAGTCTGCCTTCTAAAAGCCCAAATATAAAGGATTATCTTAAAATGAAGAAATTATAACTGCTGCCTACGAAGTTATGTCTATGCGCCTACTGACCAGCTGAACACCTGGACATTGATGCAGTTGGAGTTTACAGTTCGTGTAATGTCTTTACATCAAGTTTAGGGACCTTGATGGCCACATGGTTGCTATCAATAACATCCTGGACTGTGGGGAATCCTATGATTCAGAAGAATTGTACTTCCTTGTCATTCTTCCCTTGTTTTTTCTTAGGGAAAGCGATAAAGGAGTTTGCCCTGTTGAACATGGCATCAGTCACCTGCTAGATGCATCTTGATTAACTGATGCCGCAGATGTCCCTATGAGGGACATGGAAGCATAGAATTTGAGAATGGTTGTGACCTTCACTGGCACTAGCAGTGTGACCAAGGCTGTCTGCAGCAGTTGGCTCAGCTCTGTCACTGCCCACCACCTCACCTTGCAGTGAACCTCATCCTGTGAAGAAAGTTCTTTTCTGATAGTACTTGGTAGCTCTGCTCAGGTCTGTAAACATGGTTCTTTGGATAATGGTAGTTGCAGGGAGGTCACTTTCTGGACAATGGCATTCTTTCATTCATACCCTTTTTTGCAGATAGAGAACCCCTGAATGCTATAAGCATTTGGACAATTCCTCTTTTAAAAAAATCTACTCTGAAGGGAATTTTAGTGCCCACGTCACATACACCAGATGACTGGACTACATGGGGGTGATTTTAAACCCCAAGAACAGGTGGGTTGAGGGTAGGTGGGAGTTGAAAATTGTTGTTTTTTGGGTCGTGACTGCAACCCGGCTTTATTTTTGGGTTTACTGTCGGCACGTAAAAGTACAGGCTTCCCACTGGGAATGAAAAGTCCAAACATTTTGCGGTTGCGACCAAAAAAACAACTATTTTCAACTCCCACCAGCCCCTAACCCACCCGTTCTTGGGGTTTAAAATCACCCCCCATGAATCAGATGCCGGCATCATGAAATGCCACAAGTTGATTTGCATGAAATTGCATATATAAGTCATTCTCGCACCACTTGTGCGAGAGTACTGTGTGCCCTCATTAAAACCCCGCCCCCAGGAAAACACACAATGTACAAGTGGAGCAGGGAACTGGCGAATGTGTCCCCATACTTTTTCCTGGTCCTTGCATGCTTGAAACCTGCCAATGGGTACAATCAAGCAGGTTGTACAACTGAAGTTACATGGATAGACTGGAGAAGCTGGGGATGTTCTCCTTAGAGCAGAGAAGGTTAAGAGGAGATTTGATAGAAGTGTTCAAAATCATGAAGGGTTCAGATGAAGTAAATAAAGAGAAGTTGTTCCCATTGGTGGAAGGGTCGAGAACCAGAGGACACAGATTTAAGGTGATTGGCAAAAGAACCAAAGGCGACATGAGGAAAAACTTTTTTACACAGCGAGTAGTTATGATCTGGAATGTGCTGCCTGGGAGGGTGGTGGAAGCAGATTCAGTTATGGCTTTCAGAGGGGAATTAGATGGATACTTGAAGAGAAAAAGTTTGAAGGGCTACGGGGATAGAGCAGGGGAATGGGACTAACTGCATTGCTCTTACAAAGAGTCGGCACGGGCTCAATGGGCCGATTGGCTTCCTTCTGTGCTGTAATCATTCTATGATTCTATAGGTTAGATAGACAATTGAAGAAAAAGGGGATAAAGGGATATGGGAACAGTGAGAGCACATGGGATTAGGACTACTGCCCGTGTGGAGGATGAACAACAACACAAACTGGTTGGGCTGAACAGTATATTTCTGTATTGTAATTTCTATTAATTCCCGTTAGGTGGAAAATCTATCCCTACTACAGTTCCTTGACATTACCTTGGTACACCAACTGTGTAGGCTCTTTTAATATTTTTCCACAGTTCTGATCTGTGTAAGGTGCTGGGAGTGCCAGCCTAGATGAGGTACAGGACACCATTCCTAGGAGTTGATGCAGTTTATAGGGCCATGAAATGACATGAAGTAAAGTTTGTCAAATAAAATATTGATCTTCAACTTAAAATGCTATTGACTAGTTTTTAAAAAAACAATCTGGGGAGCCAATTTTCCAATCCATAAAAGAAGCATTCTTAAAATGATCATACAACACAACTTAAATGTTTTACTCAAATTCAGTTGCAGTCGATCAATAGTAAGAACATACCTTTGCAATGATGTGTTTTCAGCATATGTGGGAGAAACAGCCCTCGGTTGTTTTAACCTACAATCACGTTTTTTTTTAAAGTATTAACAGCAATTATCATTAACATTGAAGTACTTACCTGTGACTACTGCAATAAATCTTGTTAAAATAACCGAAACATACTTTTTGCATGCAGCAACCTGTCCCCTAGAATCAACACCATCTGCACATAGTTACCATGTAATGTGCACAGATGGAAATTCAAGAAGTATAAGTATTTCCATTCCTTTCAGCAATATGATAGTAAAGTAGTACGATTACGTTTTGAATACACTGGCATTAACATCCTTGAAGACTATCCGATTCCATTAATTAATAAGTAAATTCTTCCGTAAGTATTTTAAATGTCTTTGATAGACTCTCGAAACATCTAAAGAAAAACAGTTGATAAAAACAGCCCATAGCATTTCTTTCAGTCTTTCCATTTTTTTTATATTTGCTAGAAATGTATTCCTAAGGAAAAAAAAAATGGTCCATAGAATTTTCTAATGCAACCACTTTGGACAGAGTGTGAGAGGGATCCCTGACTGCAGAGCTGCAAATGGGCGAATTGTTAGCAGCGTACTTTAAATTGGGTTCCTCAGATCACTTTTAGTCAGAAATCGCAAACAATTCTATCAAGCTGTAAATCATGAAAATGGGAACAAAGTGTGCCAAATAAGGATTTATTGCCATCCTGTCCGTAAAATACAGGTTACCTGTGTATTCAATTCCTGCCTTCCCGTGACCTTGCACTGTAATTTCATTTTGACATTTGTTGCTCATTCCTCTTTAAGCTGGGTCTTGTGTTTCACAACCATAACACACATATGTAAATAATTATCACAATTTCTCTCTCTCACTCTCTCATTTTGACTAATTGCTCAACTATTACCATTCATGGCGTACACAGAGATACATTGTACACAGCATGCTATTGCATTTGGTACTCATTAGAAGGGCTACTCATTAGTAACTAATTGGTCGTGATTCTGAGATATTTTTCTGTTATTGTACAAGGAGAAAACCTCTTCAGAAAAGCTGAAAGTAGTAGTCACAGAGTTAAGCTAGTATTACTCAAACATAAACACTCCTGGCCTGCGATTAACCTCAAAACCAACTGACTGCAAAAATTGACCGTTCAACCTACAACCTGCAACCAAAGTTAGCTGGGGGATAAGGAACAAGAAAAAATACTCTGTTACTTGTTAACTAGACTGTACGAAGTAATTACAAATTTGACAGTTTTCTCATCTTTCTAGCTACATTTCTTTCACAATACCCATGAAGAAACTTGTTTTCTACATTAAAGACATATTACATTACAGAAGTAAACAAAAAGAAAAAAGGCCAAGTTAATTTTAACCTAACCCGCCAGCTGGGAAACTGATGAGATCGGGTGATACATTGGTTTTACACCCCACCCGATTTTATTCTCCATTAAAGTCAATGGAAGTTAATATAGGGCTCTATTTTAGCACCCGCTATCGGGTACATTCCTGGAAGGGGGGGCTCTGAAAATCGGGGAATCCCGGAGCGGGTTGGGAGCCCGGCTCCAACCCGCCCACTTCCGGGTTCCCCACAGACGCGCCGACGTGCGCGCGCAGCCCCCGCATGTGGGATTCCCGCCGGCAATTAAAGCCAGCGGGGAGCCACTTGAAAGTATTTACCTTGCTATTTCAGGTCATTAACAGACCTGATTAAGGGAATTTGTCAGGAGGGGTGGGATTTTACAAACAACTCCCGTACTGGGGGAAACACTCCCAGTTGAAATGGACGTGTTACAGCTATCAGCCTGTGGCAGCTGCAAAGGTCCATTTGACAAGTGTCGGGGGGGGTGGTGGGGTGGGGGGGGTGGGGGGGGGGGGGGGGGGGAGACCCTCACTCATTGCAGGAGGCAACTCTGTCACTTGGGACAAAGTTTGGCCTCCACCACCCTCCTCCTGACAATCAAATTCACCAACCTGCACACTTACCCCGGGGTCCAGAGACATGTACCTACCTTGCGGACCCCCTCAGATGTACATCTTCCGGATGGGGGCCACCGTAGCTGCAGTCATGACCTCCTCGGAGGGCGAACAGCATCACCAGCCTCGCCGGCCAAGCCGTCCCACTCTGACACATGGAGCTCCACAACACAGTGCTGTGACACATCCACCTGCACAGCGGGAGGGAGGGCAAAGGCAGAGAGAGATGCATCGCAGGGGACACTACCCTCGCCACAGGGTCCACAGACCGAGGCTCAGCTTCCTGGACCTCTCGGAGCAGCAGTGCACACGGAGACTCAGAGTCACTCGACATGTAGTCGTGGACATCTGCAGCCTCCTTCATGCCGAGCTGCTCCCGGTTGGCCCGAGCACCATCTTCTTACCTGTCGCTGTCAAAGTCACCACAGCCCTCAACAACTTCTCCTCCGCATCCTTCCAGAGTGCCACCGGGGACATCGTCGACGTCTCTCAGTCGCCTGCACAAAAGAGCCCTGCAAATACAACTACACCCACTTTGCAGTGACACAATGGGTGGCATCAGGTGTGGGTCTTCATTGTGATCCTCAGGAAAGGGCATTATTGCACAAACCAGACAAGATTCGCAAAGATGTGGCAGTAGTGGTGCCAATATAATATGTGATGTGAGTTGATCAGAAATTAAATATAAAGTAAAAACCATGACAAACCCTCAAACGCCATTGTGCAAGCCCTTCATGCTCACAACACGTTTGCCTTACGCTTCCTACTGCACATATGTGATGCATGCCCTGTGGCTGCAGCACAGGTAGTGGCAGGCTGAGTGAGGCTGACTGTGAAAGAGATGCATGAGAGGGTGAGTGTGAGATCGAGCCATGAGATTGTATGAGGATTGGGTTGAGTGGTAGTGGCGGGATGAGTACTGGCGAGGTGAGTAAGTGCAGGTAAGATGAGGATGAGGTTTGAGTGGGTGTGAGGGGTGATGTGACAGAGTAGTGTTGGCAGTGCAGAAGGAGATGTGGGGTGGGGGTGGTGATGTGGCAGACGGAGTGTAGGGGAATGAGTAAGTGTACTCACTTTGGCTGACCTACTTAGGTCATTGCAGCACCTCCTGCACTGTATGCAGGTGGGCGATATGTTGGTGGTGCAGGTGACCTCCTCTGCCACCTCGAGCCAGGCCTTCCTGGTGGCAGAGGCAGGCCGCTTCCTCCCGCCCGCCAGGGGGAAGATCTCTGTCCTCCCCCTCCTCCTCACCCCATCTAATGATACCTGGAGTGAGGCATCATTAAACCTGGGAGCAGCCTTCCCCCTGGGCTGCTCCATGCTGTATTTTTTCCTATTTGTTGCAGCATCAGTCAGTGGAGGACTTCCCCTTTAAATAGAGCTCCTCCAGCTGACAGACCTTACTGCGCATGCGCAGTCCGCCCGACGCGCAGATCAGCAGTGGGGAACCCGGAAGACCAGGTAAGTGGATCCAATTAGCCTGCGATCGCGCGTGAGGCAGACAGATTTCACCGGGCGCGTTACCCACGCGCCCAATAGCCCCCCCGCCACGAACCCGCAGCCCTGGTAACATCGGGCCCATTGAGCGGGATATAAAACCAGCATTCCACCCGCTTGATGAGCTAGGTTAAAATTACCCCCCACCCTGTCCCTCTTGTTTCCATTATTATCAACTTAATGTGTAAACACACTATGAATATGTACATTTCTTAGTACTACTAAAGACATTAAAGCCATTGACTTTAATAGACACAAAGTAATAATCAAAAATAGTAATTTAAAAAGTACAATTATAATTATTGCAAAATTATGGTTCATTTTAATCATTCCACTTTAGTGGTGTACAGTGCAATCTGACCTAAATGTGTTAGGCCAGATTGCACTGGACACCATTATATAATTCTAAACGCTCTGAGTGTTTCCAGCCTAGTGAATCAAATTCACATGCAGGTTTAGGTTAATGTTACATTTAATGCTCTATTCCCGTATTGCCCTTCATTATGTTTAGTAAGAAACATGTTATTTTTATTGGCTACACTGCTGGCAACATTGCATTGTGGGGAAGGGAGGCCTGGAGCAGCGAGGCTCCCTGCAGTGTAAGAGCCCAGAAGTTCCACATGTCCTCCGCTTTACCCTGCACATCAAGGGTTCAGAGTAAAACAGTCCTGACATTGACCTCCCAGAGACCCAGCCACTGAAACAGCCTTAACAAGGTATTAACACAGCAAATGTGCTCCTTAAACCATTACCAGCTGCAGGAGGCAGCGAGAGCTCTGATAAAAGGGCCACTTTGCAGACAGAATATCCAAGGAGACGCAGAATAGTCATAAGATTTTCAGTAACTCAACATCCAAAATTACATCCAATAAAAAGAAAAAAAAGTCTTTCATTTATACAGTACCTTACCAAGTCTCTCAGAAACATCTCAAAATGTTTCCTATAGAATTAGTTACTCTGAAATGCAGTGACTGCTGTTGTGTAGGTTGTTATGTACATTAAGAGTACAGTTGAACCCTATAGTATCTGTCACTGTTTCATAGTAAAAAAAAGTGTAACAAATGCATTGTTCCTTTTTCTCACATTTAAAAAAAATCCCTTAGAATGTAATTTTCATTTATTTGAGAAGTGTTTTCAGCAGGCAGTGTTATTAACTCTTAAGCACAACAGTATATTTGCATTATTAATACATTAGACTAGAACCAACCCCAGTGAGGCCCTGCTGTGTGTGTCCCATTTGCAATTTCAAATCACTAAAGTTCAGTTCTCTGATTTCCTTGCGCATGCGACTTTAATTGCAACCTGATGCATGCCAAAGGAAGTAACAAGTGCATTAATTCAATTGCTGCCATTATTGTGACATCACATCAATAACTGCTCCCACAACTACTGTGGTGCTATTTTACATAGGTTTGATATTCTAACCTTTATTTGAACTAAAAATGAACAATAACCACCACAATGTATATTGGACTCTTAGTTTGCATTATCCACAGTATGCCGAATTACATTTACAAGATAGCTCTTTATGTAACACACCAACTAATCTCCAGTGTTAAAGATAGGCAGTTTTATGCCATTGAGTCAACTATATATTTCTTTTTTTAAAATATAAGAAAATAAATTGTTCAGTCTGTTTTCATTCCAATTCACATGACAGTATTTAATCATTTTTTGAATATATAGTGATTCAGTGAGTTAGTGATCAATTGATTGACAACACTACTTCTCCAGTCCATTTCATACCAATATTTCTTAATGTCTCAACAGTCTGGTATACTTAATCATCTAGAAAGAAAATATAAGGCACAAAGAAGTTTCATCAAAAATTACATATTCTCTTGCTGGTCCAGCTAATGTTTCTCCTGGGTAGCAGCAGCTGGTCCAATACTCACAGCAACACAAGAGTTAAGTTATTAACATTTGAAGAGGTTGATCAATTATTAGTTTTCATAAAATATTGAAAGCAGATTAGTTTCCCTTCTTGACAGCTTTTATGACATCACTTTTGTTTGTCACATTTTAAGTCATTAGCAAACCTTTGTGAAAAGTGAGAATTCTTAGTAAATATACGGTTGGCACAATGCTTACAATACAACTTTTACTGTACCACTTAATTACTTCGTCCGAGAGCACAATTTTTGATCTGTAAATTAAATATACAAATTGATTAATGCTTAAGCAGAAAAGCTACACCAGGGTTGTTTGCAGTCAGAACCAGTAAATTTCAAACATAGGAGAGGAAGCTTCAGTAATGATGTTACTTAAAAAGATTAGAAAATGGAGTTACTTAACAAGATTACATTAGAAATAATAAATGTTAGAAAGCAAACAAACCTGGCATTTTATCTCAACTGAAGAAAGGCTTCAGCTGACTTTGATGAAAGGGAATCAAGTGATATGAGGATAGGGCAGGAAAGTGGAGTTGAGGTAGAAGATCAGCCATGATCTTATTGAATGGTGGAGCGGGCTCAAGGGGCCATATGGCCTACTCCTGCTCCTATTTCTTATATTTCTTATATTCCTAAAGTAACTTAGAATCTTTCAAATATTACTGTAAATGAAAACATTTGTTTTCTGAGGTTATGTGCAAGTTTAATTTGTACTGTTTCAAAATGTCGCAGAGACAAAATCAGCTATTACATTGACAAAAATCTAAGATTGTTTTAGCTATTTGTATCACTCTTTCATTCAAAAGCAGAATTTGCATTCTGCAATGGCAGAACACTGACATTAAGATCTCAGCCCACTCCCTGTGAAATAGGAAGAATCTGATCTCAAGTCCTATGATGCCACCTGGTGTATACAAAAAATGTTACAGTCCTCACACTGCATTGTAGCTGCCTCATGCTCTGTTGTTTAATTTTCAAACTTCAAGAGTGCTGCATTGGTAAATCAAAATTATGAAACAGGATTAGATCTGCATCACTTATAAAATTTAAACTAAATACCATAACAATCATTGATGAAACTCATACCATGAAACTAGAATTAGCCACACTGATAGGAACAACAATTGCTCAAAGATACAGTATATTTTAATCTTGCTTTATGATGGCTAGTTTTGCAAGCCAAAGTGAATGGATCATTTTTCTTGCAAAATTATCATACTGTTTAAAAAGAATAAAACTGAAACAGTGTACTGAGACATGACTGTAAGACAATAACCTTGTCATATGCAGTAACGTACAGAATTGTCACTGTCAGTCCAAGGGACTTAAAAAAGACTGTCATTAGGCTGACAGTACTCAACGTATCATCCTTAACTGACTGTTTAAATTATAACAACCCCACCTTCTGTCAGTGCCTGCATTCAGCCATCAAGACAACTAACCTGTCTGCTAAAATCAAATCTTGCTTCAGTAATATTCCTTATTTCAGAAGTATAAACCAATTTCCTTTGCTATTAATGATATTAAAACATGTATTACAAATGTTCCAATACTATCCAAACATTTTATATGAAATCTACTTTATGAGAAAATGCTTACTTGTGTTTTTCGGTGATCAACAGTTTAAATTAACAGTTTTAATTAACAGTGATTTTCTACTTTGTTTCAATGTTTATCTGTTTCTTTCAGACCCCATTTGGTTCAGTATAATGGACATCCTAAGAGACTATTGCTGCTGCTGAAACCCATAATTCCCTTTGCATGATCTTAAGGCATTCTCCGAGTATTTGTAATACGCCAAAAAAAATCGGAACAGTTCTGACATCATCCATTTCCACCACTCCCACCTTCCCTTCCCTAATGGCAGTATTCTTCTACAGCCTTTGAACACTCAATGATCTCTGTGGCTTTTGAAAACCACACACATTTTCTATTAGGTTGGAAATATGAAAGGCATTTTCTGTAAACAACTAACATTAACGACTGAATATTATTTAAGTAAAAAGAAACAAAGACCCAAAATATAATTCTTCATTCAAAGCTTTCTATTGCAAACATAAAAGTCATAATTTTATTTTTTTTCTTATTATTATGGTTGATAACTAGCTCTGCAGCCCTGAAAAAAATTCACCTTTCAATTGAGAATTTTATTTGCTACTTTTACAATATAAATATATAGCCAACCTTCTACCAGGAAACAAGCTGAGACTCAAGTATTGAACTTAGTCATGAAGGCAGGACTTTTTTTTTCCAAGGGGTGTTTGGACATGAGCTTGCCAGACTAAACAAAGCTACTTCAAAAAGGTCTATTTTTCAAATAGGAATTTCACAATAAGGTTCATATAGAAACATTATTACTTACCTTGATCTAACACTTCAAATAAAGAGAATGAAAAGAGAAGAACAGTCTTGTCGGACAAAAACTCTAAAGCACAAAGTCCAAGTGCTGGTTATGCTAGGGGACATAGTCTCAGGATAAGGCGTCAGACATTCAGGACTGAGATGAGGAAGGATTTCTTCACTCAGAGGGTCGTGAACATTTGGAATTCTCTACCCCAGATAGCTGTGGATGCTCAGTCGTTGAGTATTTTCAAAACCGAGATCGATAGATTTTTGGACTCTAAGGGAATCAAGGGATATGGGGATTGGGTGGGACAGTGGAGTTGAGGTCAAAGATCAGCCATGATCTTAATGAATAGCAGAGCAGGCTCGAGGGGCCGTATGGCCTGCACATTTCTCCTGTCTCTTATGTGTCGCTTGTCTATCAATAACTGCGCTACTGTTTATTGCCATTTCCCGGTGAATATTTAGGTCCGCAAGCCCAACTGATTGGTTTTCACTGGCCGATTTATGGAACTGACTAGCTATGGAAGAACATCTGTTGATTCTGTGTCCTATCAAGTGATTTGAGATAGATCTTTCAAAAGAAGGATTGGACCAATAATAAAAAGTAGAAATTATGGGGGGAGTGTTTGAACACCATGAACACCTCCCCTGTCTACGCCACTGACTGACCTGTACAACCTACTTTTAGCCAGCTAAAATACCGCTACATAGAGTCTACAGCACAGAAACAGGCCATTTGGCCCAACTTGTCTATGCCAGCGTTTATGCTCCACAAAAGCCACCTCCCACCCCTCTTCAACTAACCCTATCAGCATATCCATCTATTCCTTTCTCCCTCGTGTGCTTATCTAGCTTCCCCTTTAATGCATCTATGCTATTTGCTCCAACTACTCCTTGTGGTAGCACGTTCCACATTCTTACCACTCTTTGGGTAAATAAGTTTCTCCTGAATTCCCTATTGGATTTATTAGTGATTATCTTATATTGATGTCCTCTACTTTTAGATATCCCCACAAGTGGAAACATTTTCTCTATGTCTACCCAATCAAACACTTTCATTATCTTAAAGACCGCTATCAGGTCACCCCTTGGCCTTCTCTTTTCTAGTGAAAAGAACCCCAGCTTGTTTGGCCTTTCCTGATAAGCATATCCTCTCAATTCTGGTATCATCCTTGTGAATCTTTTTTGCACCTTTCCAATGCCTTTATATCTTTTTTTATAGTATGGAGATCAGAACTGTGCCTAGTATTCCAAGTGTGGCCTAACCAAAGTTCTTTATATGTTTAACATAAATTCTCCGCTTTTCAATTCTATCCCTCTAGAAATGAACACCAGCGCTTGGTTTGCTTTTTTTATGGCCTGTTAACCTGCATCGCTACTTTTATTGTAAACTTGCCATTTATTATAAAGTAACACAGAATTCCAAAGTTCTGAAAGGATTCACAGATAGAGTTAGATTGATATGTTTGGTGGAAATGATTGACAATATTGAACTCAAAAAACAATGTTAAGTAGAATTACATAGAATTGCATTGAATTTACAGCACAGAAACAGGCCATTCGGCCCAACGGGTCCATACAGTTGTATATGCTCCACATGAGCCTTCTCCCACATTACTTCATCTCACCTTATCACCATATCCTTCTAATCCTTTCTCCCTCATGTACTTATCTAGCATCCCCTTAAATGCATCTATGTTATTTGCCTCAACCACTCCATGTGGCAGCAAGTTCCACATTCTCATCACTCTCTGGGTAAAGAAGTTTCTCCTGAATTTCTTATTAGATTTATTAGTAACTATCTTATATTTATGACCCCTAGTTTTGGACTCCCCCACAAGAAGAAGCATCTTCCCTATGTCTACCCTATCAAACCCTTTCATTATCTTAAAAG
Source organism: Heptranchias perlo (assembly GCF_035084215.1). Taxonomy (NCBI): domain Eukaryota; kingdom Metazoa; phylum Chordata; class Chondrichthyes; order Hexanchiformes; family Hexanchidae; genus Heptranchias; species Heptranchias perlo. The sequence continues at coordinate 42,986,145 of NC_090328.1, read as the reverse complement.
GTGATCTTTCAGTCTTCTCTTTTCTAGAGAAAAGAGCTCCAGCCTGTTCAATCTTTCCTTTCAGTTCTGGTATCATCTTTGTAAATCTTTTTTGCACTTTCTCCAGTGCTTCTATATCATTTTTGTGATATTGTGCAGAGGCACAACTTCGCTAATCTGAAAAAGGTCGGGGCCAGATTGTCCAGAGGCAAGGCACCCATTGTATTAACTCCAAATGTTCTTCATTAAAGTTCTGTAGATAGATAGATAGATAGATAGATAGATAGATAAAAAGAAAAAATGTACGGGGGAAAATTGAATTGCGCTGGCCTGCCAGTGCAAACAGGGCACAGGGAATGAGCACGAGGGAAGGAACACACCTATTCCTCTTGGCTCCACAGAATTCCAGTCCAGTCCAAATCAAATCCAATCCAATTCAGAATTTTTCCCAAGATTTTTTTTTAACTTACCTTTACGGTGGCAGCTGCTGACAAAGCCACATCCACGTCCCAAAAACCAAAAGGTTAATCTGTCAGATGCTGATGGTCTTATTGAGTTTCCAGGGCATCCCAATTTCTCGTAAGGGTCCTTAAACATGAGCTAAGCCCTTCACTAGCATATGCAAAGAGATGAAGGCCTGAAAAATGGCCTGACTGAATTTTGAGTCGTACGTCTTTCAGGCATGCTTGAGGTGCATGATATTGTGCCTCGAAATTGGTCCTTTTCATAGCCATTTTACAACTGTAAAACGGGTGCAATGAGGACCAATTTCTACCAGAGAGTTTAATTTAGTTGACTAGTTAGTTAATTTGATTGAACTCGCTAGAAAGGAAAATCGGACGGGCTCTATAACGGGCTTCTTAACGATGACACTCTTTAAATTCCTTTAACTATAATAATTTCAAGATTTCCTGCATGACTGAAAATTTGAGATTCCTCAGCATTTTTATCATGACGCCTCTTTCCATATACTCTGTTTGCTGTTAAGTTTGGTGATCTTGGCCACAGACTTCTCTATAGGCAGCCTGAATGCCACAATGAACAGGAGGTGGGCTTGTAATAAGTTAAAATGAGCAACCTAATCTTTCCCCGCCCCACTCCCAGGGTGGAATTATTGTGAAGTATTCCAATAAGCAGCCAGTTCAACCGATAACTGCTAAAACCCACTCCAACTGTGAAATGGGAACTTCATCCCATAATATTCATGAATAGAGTTGTAATAAACACTATAGTTTCCACAAATTTCTAACCCTTTGGAGACAGAAGTAACATTGATACACAAAATAAACATAATAAAATTACAGTTAACAAATTCACTAAAAGGATACCATGAATTCTAAAATATTCAGCAGTAGTGTATATATTCTATAATCCTACTTCATAATGTTGAATATTAGTAGATAGATTATACATTTTGATTGGATTGCCCTCAGGGATGAATTCCCAGTAGGGTCACGCAGTCTAAGAACCCTATTTGAATTTGAAAGCTCTACCACAAGAGATCTATCAACTAATAGTTATAATGCAATGCCCAGCAGGTTCAATGCTAGAATAAGGGACAGAGAGCTGATTAATGCACTGTTGTTCTCTCTCATGCTTTAACTAGGTCTCTGATTCCATTCCGACACAGAATCCATTGAAGATTGCATTGCAAGCAAACTAGGATTTTACAGGGTGGAAAAATTATGAATTAATGATTATCAGAGACAATGCATTTTGAAAGCAGCAAAGGAGATATAATATTTAAGCAGTGTTTGAAATAGTAATGTTCATTTTCCCACATAAGATAGCAACTGGCCAGGAGCAAAAGCTAGAATTCTACCTCAGCCAAAATCCTTGCAGTTATTACAATGAGAGTAATTTAAAAACAAACCTTATCACGTGAGCCATAAGGTAATGTTGATGATATTACCTTTGTCTGCTATTTCAATGGAGGTACTAACCTTTTTAAAAATAAATGGGATAATGCTTCGATTAAAATGGTGAACAAAATACATATGTTAAAGCTTAGTATGCTGATATTGCGCACAGATATTTCTAAGCTAGCAGAACTTCAGTAATGCATTGGGTTTGTTATTTATACTAGATATGTGAAGAAAGTAATCATTTCCAAATAGCGTACAGTAGAAGAGAAAATGTCTTATCTCCCAAATGTATTTTTTTTAAATCGAGGTATCAGCTTGCTAAAATGTGCCTATTATTTTGCAATTTAATGATAAAACACCAACTACTCTGCATGGTTATGGTTTGCTTTAGAAAAATAATTGATCCTGGCTATGGCCCTGCTGCATTGTAACTTACTGCCAGCAGTAACCTAAATCATTAAATGGCAATGTATTCAAATTTCCCAGATTAGTTACCAGAAATGAATCACATGATCTTTGCTAATGAGTATGACTTACTTTTCACTCATGATGAAGGAAGGAAAATGGCACGCAAATCTAACTGTACAAGGATACAAATGCTCAGCTGTCTAAATATATTGGCCCAGACTTTCTGCTTTAGCGGAATCAAGGTTCATCTCTAAGTCGTAGGACTTCTGCCCGCCACACAGATGCTTCCTCTACCCTGGCCAATCTCTGGGCTTGGGATCATTTACATACTTTTAGTGGGCCAAGAGTTCATGGGACAGAGATCCTCTACAGCAGGTTACAAAGGCCCGGTGCATTGACTGCAGCCTCTGAGCCTGTGGTAAAGTTATAATAGTTTGTTAAAAATTTTCAATTTTGGCACTATGGCCTGTGCAACCAATTTCTCTGCAATTGATTGCAAAGGCTTTCTGAATTAAAAAAATGAAAAGCCCTGTCTTTTTGCCACCATAGCAACAATGGATGCCAAGCATCTCTGGCATCCAGCTTCGCTATGGCACAAATGACACCAAATGTATTTCCCTCGTTTGCATATTATTAAAATACACCCATACATATATGAGCAGTGATATAGAAGACTGCCAGCGTGAAATCCAACGGGCAGGGAACTGGCCAGGAATGTGGTGGAAGGTGTTTCGGTCATGTTTTCTACCTCTATGTGTCCCAGAAATCAGCAGAAAAGGGTTGGAAGGTTCTGACCATTTCAATTCCTGATTGCTCCTGGGTGTGACATAACTGTTCTGATTGTAATAGTTGTATAATACATAGGGCATAACTTCTGATTAATAAGAATGGTGGTGGAAGCAACAGGACAGGTGATGAGGGGCTGAAACAGATCCATATAGCAATATCTGCAGAATCTTAATGCCAGTTGTGATTTTCCATTAGGCCCTTAAACTGGCCTAAAGTGTTCTTACTGAAATGAGCCATATTCAATGCACATTACTATGCATTGAAATGAAGGCCAGCAAGATTTTCCATCCACTTAGAATAGGAACAGGCTGTGGACTCTTTTCACTCATCTGAAGTGGGCTTAAGGGAAGCTCCATGAGTGATGGAGCTCTTAAATGGATCTGAGGCGCTTAAGCTTTTTTTTTTATTTTCTAGTTTTCCAGTTTGCTTTTGGTATAGGTTTCTGTTATTAATTGTTGCCAACATTTTTATGAAAAAACATTTTCATCAATACTCCTAAGAGAAGATGTAAGTTTGGCAAGGGCTTCAATTGTTAGTTGCAGCTTGAATGTGTGCCCGACTGGAATATTAGTATGCATGGTAAGCAATGAAGGAGCAGTAAATGTGCGACAGGCTGACGTACATACTTGGATCATCCACCTGGTGAAAGGTAGTGTTGTATAATCGTACTGTGGCAGCTTCCTGAAGGTGAGCCATGTACTTCCACATTTGTTCCTACATGATGCAAGGCACTACATACAACAACAGCAACAACTTGCATTTTATATATAGTGCCTTTAACATAGTTAAAATGTCTCAATGTGCTTATGCAGCAAACAACACTGACACTAGCCATCAACTCCTGCCAGGCAGACTTCATTACTGTCCTCTGGGGCGAGCGTTCAGGAGTACCAAACATAACAACCCTCCTGGTGCCCACCTCATGCAGCAGCATATTCACTCTATGGGTCATCCAGCAGGTGGTATGGGTGCTTTGCCACTCCATGGGCCCGATGTTAGCAGGGTTGCGGGTACTCGGTGGGGGGGCTATCGGGCGCGTGGGTAACGCGCCCGGTGAAATTAGTCAGCTTCCCGCGCGATCGTAGCAGACAATCCACTAATTGGATCCACTTACCTGCTCCTCCGGGTTCCCCACTGCTGATCTGCGCATCGGGCGGGCTGCGCATGCGCAGTAAGATCTGTCAGCTGGAGGCGCTCTATTTAAAGGGGCAGTCCTCCACTGACTGATGCTGCAACAAATAGCAAAAATTACAGCATGGAGCAGCCCAGGGGGAAGGCTGCTCCCAGTGTAATGATGCCTCACTCCAGGTATCAATACATGGGGTGAGGAAGAGGGGGAGGACAGAGATCTTCCTCCCGGCGGGCGGGAGGAAGCGGCCTGCCTCTGCCACCAGGAAGGCCTGGCTCGAGGTGGCAGAGGAGGTCACCAGCGCAACCAACATATCGCCCACCTGCATACAGTGCAGGAGGCGCTCCAATGACCTCAGTAGGTCAGCCAAAGTGAGTACATGTAGTCTTTCCCCTACACTCCGTCTGCCACATCACTGCCCCCACCCCACATCTCCTTCAGCACTGCCAACACTACTCTGTCACATCACCCCTCATACCCACTCAAACCTCATCCTCATCTTACCTGCACTTACTCACCTCGCCAGTACTCATCCCGCCACTACCACTCAACCCAATCCTCATACAATCTCATGGCTCTATCTCATACTCACCCTCTCGTGCATCTCTTTCACGGTCAGCCTCACTCAACCTGCCACTACCTGTGCTGCAGCCACAGGGCATGCATCACATATGTGCAGTAGGCAGCGTAAGGCAAACGTGTCGTGAGCATGAAGGGGATGCACAAGGGTGTTTGAGGGTTTGTCATGGGTGTTACTTATATTGAATTTCTGAACAACTCACATTACATATTATATTGGCACCACTACTGCCATGTCTTCGCGAATCCTATCTGGTTTGTGCAATAATGCCCGCTCCTGAGGATCACTATGAGGACCCACAACTGATGCCACCCATTGTGTCACTGCAGAGTGGGTGTAGGTGTATTTGCAGGGCTCTTCTGCGCAGACAACTGAGAGACATCGGCGATGTCCCCGGTTGCACCCTGGAAGGATGTGGAGGAGAAGTTGTTGAGGGCAGTGGTGACTTTGACAGCGACAGGTAAGAAGATGGTGCTCGGGCCAGCCAGGAGCAGCTTGGCATGAAAGAGGCTGCAGATGTCCACGACTACATGTCGAGTGACTCTGAGCCTCCGTGTGCACTGCTGCTCAGAGAGGTCCAGGAAGCTGAGCCTCGGTCTGTGGACCCTGTGGCGAGGGTAGTGCCCTCTGCGACGCATCTCTCTCTGCGGTTGCCCTCCCTCCTGCTGTACAGGTGGATGTGTCACAGCACTCTGTTGTGGAGCTCCACGTGTCAGAGGTGGATGGCGAGGCTGGTGATGCTGTTCGCCCTCCGAGGAGGTCATGACTGCAGCTACGGCGGCCCCCATCCGCAAGATGTACATCTGAGGGGGTCCGCAAGTTAGGTACATGTCTCCGGACCCCGGGGTAAGTGTGCAGGTTGGTGACTTTGACTGTCAGGAGGAGGGTGGTGGAGGCCAAACTATGTCCCAAGTGACAGAGTGGCCTCCTGCAATGGGTGAGGGTCTCCCCCCCCCACCTGTCAAATGGACCTTTGCAGCTGCCACAGGCTGACAGCTGCAACACGTCCATTTGACCTGGGAGTGTTTCCCCCAGTGTGGGAAACAGTCCCAGTTTGTTCTAAAATCCCACCCCTCCTCACATAATCCCTTAATCAGGTCAGTTAATGACCTGAAATACCTAAATAAATACTTTCAAGTGGCATCCCGCTGGCTTTAATTGCCTACGGGATTCCCACCAGCGGGGGCTGCGCGCGCACGCCGGCGCGTCAGCGGGGAACCTGGAAGTGCGCGGGTTCAGGGCGGGCTCCGGTCCAGCTCCGGGATTCTCCGATTTTTCAAGCCCCCCTGCCAGGAATGCACCCGATAGCGGGTGCTAAAATAGAGCCCCATGACTCAGTTTCTTACCTCCACAATTTATTTTGCCAGCCATTGTTTTTTGACAGACACTTTTCTTTTAGCTCCATACAGCCTTTGGAAAAGTTGTAATTTACTTTTAAAATAGCCACACCATTTGTAAAGGCTGCAACAAACTTTACACCCATTCCTTTAAATTTTAGTAGCACCTCCTTAATTGCCAATGATTTGTTAAATTTAGCAACCCCGCCCCGGCAAGCTCCCAACACCAAGTTCAATAAAGGCCAAAGTGCACCATATATAATTAATTAGGACAGCCCCAGGAGTTCTACCTGGTGGGAAGTCAGCAGGGATTATGTTTTAGTATTAGGATTGGAAAATATATACTCTAATATCTCATTTAGAAACTCAAAAGGGCGTCTGTGGTGCCTACAACTTTGCCTGATGCAAAATTAAATCTACATATGAGTAATATTCCTGTAAATAACATAGATTATTTCTCCATAAACCTTTTCTCCCACCATCATACCTCAAGTATAGCAATAGAGAATTGTAAACTTGGTCTCTTCCTGTCAAAAGATATAACCCCCATCCACCACCACAGAGTTGGTGACTATAATATGACAGTAAGAGAAAATAGTAACAACAAAAACAAATATTTCAAGGCAATTTTTTTTTTTTAAAACTTACATATATTGTGGCCAAAATTCCTTGAGTCCTGCTCTGCTGCCAGAAGTGAGAAGGGGCAGTCTGACCCAACAGTAACCCTATCCCAAATCCCGGAGTTAGCTTCATTCGCACAAATGGAGAAGGTGCCCAGGCGATTTATGGCACACCGTGAGTGTTCGTCTCATGATGGGAGGAAATTTGGAGTGGCACCTTGCCCTTGCATTGGGAGAGGGCCATTGCAGCTGACGACTTCTTTTTAAAAACGTTGCTCCTGTAAATGTTGCATTGTCACTTTCCTAATGGCAATTGATCACTCTATCAACGATTGCTGCTGGGAAACTGGAATCAGGCCCCCACCGGTACATTGGTAAAATGAGTATGCCTGCATCATGTAGGCGTACTTTAAGTTAGCCCTAGTAAAGGTGGAATCGGCAGGATTTCTCAGGGAAGACGTCAACCCTCCAATCTCGCCTTTTTGATAATGTCAGGATGGAAGGGGGTGGGTGCTTATTGCACCCACACCCAATTAGAATTTGCTAACTTAAAGGAAAGATAGGTGGAGACTTGACAGAACCTGCCTCACATTCTGGTCTCCTGCTGCTCAACTTAATTCATTGTTCTGCCCTCCAAGGCCCAGGAATTTCCCATTATATATTTTTAAAATGTATAACTGTCACTATTGCTTGTCATTCCTTTTTTATCAAACAAACCTACACATTTTATAAAGAATTCTAACTTCCTTTAACCACATAGAATTCTACAGACCAGGAAAATGACAAGATGGTGGTGGCAGGGGAACCTGATTTATGCTGTTGAAACAACGCAAGTTAATTCATATTTAGAAAGCTTTAGCATCTTGGTCAGACTTTTAGAAGAAAATTACAGAACATGCATACAAACATATGAAAAAATGGGTGGGAAAAGACCATTAGGCCTGTCAAGCCCACCCCATCCAGCCCACACTGTAACCTTGTACACCATTCACCTAACTCCTGACCATCTCCTGGAAGAAGCAAAAAAAAAGAGAAAAACCTGCAGCCACCTTGGAAAAAACTCTGGGAAATTCCTCTCCGACTCCCTAAGCAATCCCCAGGAGACTGTGGTAGCTCAAAATAACAGCTAACTAGCAACTTACCCATATTACAAACTGGCCCGTTGTCTCTGGAATTTGTCAGGTGTTCTTTTAAAGGAATGTAGTGAGATTTTACCCACAGGTGTTTCAATAGTTTGTTCCAAAGAGCAATAAATTTCTGTAAAAAGAAATACTTCCTGGCATCTAATCTAACTCTTTGCTTGTGGATTTTCTGTACATGTCCTCTAATTGTACCATCCTGTCCACCTCAAATAATCCTTCTAACTGGACGGGGTCCAATTCCTTCATCATTTGACCGCAAATTGCACTTCTCCAATGTAAATAACTCTAACTCTTGCCTATCTGCATAACTAACAGCTGTAAGATTTTGTATCATTCTGGTCATCTCCCTCCATACCTGCTCCACAGCCTCAACCCTTCAACATTGTTGGCTAGATGCTGCGGTAACCGCCTGAAGAGATAAGATTCGGAATAAGAATGAAGTATCTGAGGCACGGAGCCAGAGTGAAGACTCCGGAGACCAACCATCGCAGAAGTGGAAGACCCTACGTCAGGGACGTAGAGACGATGTCGAAAGAGAGAGAGGACGGAATGCCTGGCCAGCGTCAGCTCTCCTTTTCGGGTATTATCCTTTATGTTCTGTGACCACTCAGGGAGTGTCAGAGAAACCTAGTGGGTGTGCGTTTAGATCTTAGTTTGGGTATAAGACTGTATAACCTGGTGTAAACTGCATGCCTATATCTAACCAGACGTATAAGCTATATGTATATGATCTAACGGCGTGAATAAAGTGAATTGAGAGTTAAGAGAGAATTGACTCTTCTCTGTGTACTAAGCCAGTAACCGTAACTGGTCACCCCCGGTCAACAACATGTATGGAGACCAAAACTGAACACAATACTTTAAGTGTATATGTATCATAGATTTGAAGATTTCAATTCAATGATACTTGCAAAACAACCTAAAATCCTATGTGATTTCCCTATAGCCACCTCACACTGTACACATTTAATGAGTGATAAACTACTAGCCCTGGGTTTCTTCCTTGATCCATTACTTTTAACATGAAAATGCAGAATTGGAATTGTGAACATGGGAAAGAAAATTATAAAAAAGAGCAGCAGCAATAAACAGAGATAGGGCACTGGGAAAGCAGGAGAGCACGAGGCAGTAATGAATCAAGGGAATGCAACAGGGAGGTCTAGAAACAAGGCTGATTGCTGGAGAGTAGAAACCAGGGAGGGGCAGAGACAGGGTAGAACACTGTACTGAGGTGTGACCTGGGGTGGGAGACTTACTAGAACCTTGATGAAGAGCTCAGAGAGGGAGGAGTGTGCTTAAAAGCAGCATGGGGTGAGAGGCTGAGAGAGTGGGACATAGTCAGGAAGAGCGTGACAGCGAATCCTAAAGCTGGAGCGTCTGAGGCACAGAGGAGCCCAATATTGCATAAGAGCCGCTAAGAAGAGAGCCTGAGAGAGAGAGTGCCATTGAGAATGGACAACTCTAAGTGTAGTTGAGAGAGGGAGAGCTGAGAACAGCAGAGAGGAAAAGGCTCTGAAAGCAGCCAGAGAGGGAAAGAGCCCTAAAAGCAACTGGCAGCAGATGCTCAAAATAAACCTAGGATGTCAGTCTGAGCAGCCTTGCTAGATTTGGTCATGTTCAAGGAAGATTTCAACAAACAAACAAGTCATTAGGACTGATTTTTATCTATTAGTGTAAATCGTGTTTAAGTGGTAGGAACTGGTGCTAATCCCACCAGAATGGTAAAGTGCTGATAGCACTGAAATGTCCTTGGTCAGTTGATTTGCATAATTATTCACAGATCCAAACTGTGCAGGTGAGGACTTTAGGAGGTGTCGGTGCATACTTGTGGTGGGAGTGGAAATTACATGTAAACAAAATTTAAAGAGATGGGAACAATTAAAATGAAGGGGGAAAAATTGGATAGGGCCTGTTTTTGGGTGGGGGTAGCATGATCCGCTATTACCCCGTGCCCAATCGCCCTTGCGCAGGCAGGACAAGACTTTCATCAGGCCTGAGGACTTACCTGCAATCTGCGTTGGAAATCAGCGTTGAAGGAGGATTCCTTGCAATTCACACTTTCCACCAGCCGGGGAGCTCCAATCTCTTAAAGGCAGGCTGTCTGTTAGAAATCTCTGAAAAGATAGCTGGTACCTATTATTTGCTGAAAATAACAGTCTGCTGTCTGCATGGACTCTGAACGGAGATGAGACATTGCACAGGTAAAGCACAGATGCAGTTCCTGTCCCTGTGTTTATACACTGATGAGTTATGTTAAAACATTGAATAAAAGTTGCGCACCACTAAATCCCACATCCTCCAATCTGCATGCCAGACTTTACCAATCTGCCAATCTGAGTTTGTACCAGGCCTGTGAGAGTCCGTGCACCAAGATTCTCTGCTGATGCACCAGCAAAGGCCTTGGTACAAGAGGTGGACAGAAGTAGGGACATCCTATATCCACGGGGGGTGGGGCCAGAAGCCCTCCAGACAGATACCCAAAAGGCAGTGGGAGGCAGTAAGGGACGAAGTCAATGCCAGGCACACAGCATCATGAATATGGATGCAGTGCAGGAAGAAGCTGCAGGAATGCTTTGACATGAGTGGTCAAGGTGAGTGAGGTCAACTGTCAAGTGGTATCTCCTACCAACTGCACCATTAACCGCATCCCCTGCTCCATGCACTACACCCCCCATCACCCACCTACCAATAAACTCTTTCCATTAGTACACAACTCTTCTAATCAGATGCTTCCTCTCACCCTCACACACTAGCACTGTTGCAATCAGCCCAATCACAACTCACAGGCACACACACTGGCAGCTATTCAACCATGACAGGCAGATCACCCAGACACATCCCGCTTTCTTGCAAGAGAAGGTGGCACATATCAGGAGGCAGCAAGTGGCAGTGGTATTCACCTCCTTGAGCCTGTTCCACCATTCAATGAGATCATGGTGGACCTGTGACCTAACTCCGTATACCTGCCTTAGCCTCATAGCCCTTGATTCACAGAAATCTATCAATCTCAGAATTAGAATTCACAATTGAGCTAGCATTAATTGCCATTTGCAGAAGAGCTTTCCAAACTTCTCCCAACCTTTGCTTGTAGAAGCAGTTCCTAACTTCACTCCTGCATGTCCTGGCTCTAAATGTTAGGCTATGTCCCCTAGTCCTAGTATTCAAGTATGGGAGACCTCCAAAAACAGATACAAATGTCTAGGCAGCCAGCCATTAACCTGTAAATCCTGCATGGTCCCTTTAAATAGTGCTCTATGACACGTTCAGACAGTCGGGGTTAAGACTGTGTGTTGAGTTGAGCGTTAGACACCATTTTGGCACTTATCACTTTAAATCAGCATTGCACACTGATTGTATCCATTTTCTCCTTACTTTACATGCTTCCAGCATTCGTTATCTGCGCCTGTGCTAACTCCAATACCAAGGTAGCGCCCGGCGCACTTCTGAGCCTTTCTTGGCACTTCGGGAGGCTGCATAGCGCCGAAACAACAGGCACTACACAGCCCAATTTAGCACCTGAAGTGTCATAATAAGGTGACAACATTTCTGAAAGCCTCTGGAAAGGCTCAAAAGGCATGTCAACCCATTAGTAGCCTTTGCCAAGGCTGAAAAGGCAGGAATTAAGAAGTGACAGACAAAAATTAAAGGAAAAGAAACCCAAGATGCAAGCAGTACTCCCCAGTGGCCCAGTGATCCTGATGGCTATTGAAGTTGAGATGGTTGCAAAGTGGGCACCACCCTCATAGGTATTTATATAGCACCTTTCACATCCTTAGAATGTGCTGCTTTACAACCATTGGATTACTTTTGAAGAGCGGCCATCATTGTGCTTAGGCAAACACAGGGGCCAATTTGTGCACAGCAAGGTCTCACAAACAGATAATAAATAAATGACCAGATATCCTGTTTTTTGGTGGTGTGATTGAGGGAGGATTGTTGTCCAGGATACCAGCAGAAAAATCTACTCTTCTTTCAATAGCACCACAGGATTTTTTATGTCTGCCTGAGCATCATAGAAAGTTATGGCACAGAAGGAGGCCATTCGGCCCATCATGTCCATGCTGACTGTAAAAGAGCTATCCAGCTTAATCCCACTTTCCAGCACTTGGTCTGTAGCCCTGTAGGTTACAGCACTTCAAGAGTACATCCAAGTTCTTTTTAAAAGGGTTGAGGGTTTCTGCCTCTACCACCCTTCCAGGCAGTGAGTTCCAGACCCCCACCAGCCTCTGGGTGAAAAAAAAATTCTCCTCAGCTCTCATCTAATCCTTCTACCAATTACTTTAAATCCATGTCCCCTGGTCATTGACCCCTCTGCTAAGGGAAATAGGTCCCCCCTATCCATTCTATCTAGTTCCATCAGAATGTTATATACCTCAATTAAATTGTTCCAAAGAAAACAACCCCAGCCTAACCAATCTTTTCTCACAGCTAAAATCATCCAGCCCTGGCAATATCGTCGTAAATCTCCTTTGTACTCTCTCTACATTACAGGAAATCACATCTTTCCTGTAATGTGGTGACCAGAACTGCACGCAATACTCAAGCTGTGGCCTAACCAATGTTTTATACAGTTCGAGCATAACCTCCCTGCTCTTATATTCGATGCCTCGGCTAATAAAGGAAAGTATCCCATACGCCTTTTTAACCACTTTATCTACCCGTCCAGCTATCTTCAGGAATCTGTGGACATGCAATCCAAGGTCCCTTTGTTCTTCTACACCTTTCAGTATCCTCCCATTTATTGTGTACTCCCTTGCCTTGTTTGCCCTCCCAAATGCATTACCTCACACTTCTCCAGACTGAATTCCATTTGTCATTTTTCTGCCCACCTGACCAGTCCATTGATATCTTCCTGCAGTCTACAGCTTTCCTCCTCACTATCAACCACACAGCTAATTTTTGTATCATCTGCAAACTTCTTGATCAAGCTCCCCACATTCAAGTCCAAATCATTAATATATACCACAAAAAGCAAGGGACCTAGTAATGAGCCTTGCAGAATCCCACTGGAAACAGCCATCCAGTCACAAAAACACGCATCAACCATTACCCTTTGATTCCTGCCACTGAGCCAATTTTGGATCCAACTTGCCACTTTCCCTTGGACACCATGGGCTTTTACTTTTTTGACCAGTCGGCCATGTGGGACCTTGTCAAAAGCCTTGCTAAAATCCATGTATATTCCATCAAACGTGTTACTCTCATCGACCCTCCTTGTTACCTGCTCAAAAAATTCAATCAAGTTAGTCAGACACGGCCTTCCCTTAACAAATCTATCTGACTGTTCATGATTAACCCGTGCCTTTCTAAATGACGATTTGTGCTATCCCTCAGAATCGATTCCAATAATTTGCCTAGCACTGAGGTTAGACTGACTGGCCTATAATTACTCGGTCTATCTCTTTCTCCCTTTTTAAACAATGGCACAATGTTAGCAGTCCTCAAATCCTCCGGCACCATGCCTGTAGCCAGAGAGGATTGGAAAACGATGGTCAGAGCCTCTGCTATTTCCTCCCTTGCTTCTTTTAACAGCCTGGGACACATTTCATCCGGGCCTGGTGATTTATCTACTTTCAAAGATGTTAAACCCCTTAATACTTCCTCTCTCACTATGTTTATCCCATCCAATATTTCACACATAACATTCATGCTGCCTGGTGATTTCAATGATTGCTGTGTGCAGACAGCACTACCTGCACTCTTGTTTGGCTGCAAACACCAGCAGGGGGCCCCGATATTGGAAGTAGCGAGCACCACTTAAAGGCAACCTGCACCTCTTAAAAGGGGAGGTGCACTGTGCCTGCAGAAAGTGGTGGAAGTCAATTGTGAAGTGAATCTGTGCTGCAATATAGTGAAGAATGGTGATGATGGGAAATCTGGAATTTTTAATGAGCAACAACTCCGCAGCTTAAAGTTTGCGGGACTCTTATATTTTCAAAATACAAGATACGGGTCTGAACAGAGATCAGAAATTGCACAAGTAAAATGCAGACTCAGGTCTCGTCCTTATGTTTAAAAACTGTTGTTGCATTTTAAAATATTGAATAAAGGTTTATCAAAACTACATCCCACATCCTCCAATCTGTACACCAGACCCGGCCAACCTGCTGATCTGAGTTTGTACCGGGCCTGCGAGAGAGCGTGCACCAAGGTACTCGGATGATGCAATAGAGGCCTTGGTGCAAGAGGTGGGCAGAAACATAGAATCATAGAATGGTTACAGCACAGAAGGAGGCCATTCAGCCCATCGAGCCTGTTGCAGCTCTTTGTAAGAGCAATCTAGTTAGTCCCATTCCCCCGTACTTTCCCCATAGCCCTGAAAATGTTTTCACTTCAAGTATTTACCAATTCATTTTTGAAAGCCATGATTCAATCTGCTTTCAGGCAGCACATGCCAGATCATAACAAGTCGCTACGTAAAAATGTTTTCCTCGTGTCTCCTTTGGTTCTTTTGCCAATCACCTTAAATCTATATCCTCTGGTTCTCGACCCTTCCGCTAATGGAAACAGTTTCTCTTTATTTACTTTATCTAAACCTTTCATGATTTTGAACACTTCTATCAAATTTAGAAACATAGAAAATAGGAACAGGAGTAGGCTATTCGGCCCTTCGAGCCTGCTCCGCCATTCAATATGAGCATGGCTGATCCTCTATCTCAATACCATATTCCCATTCTCTCCCCATACCCCTTGTTGCCTTTTGTGTCTAGAATTCTATCTAGCTCCTTCTTAAATATATTCAGTGACAGCCTTCTGCGACACACAATTCCACAGGTTCACCACCATCTGAGTGAAAAAATTTCTCCTCACCTCAGTCCTAAATGTCCTACCCGTATCCTGAGACTGTGACCCCTCGTTCTAGACCCCGCAGCCAGGGGAAACATCCTCCCTGCAACCAGTCTGTCCAGCCCTGTCAGAATTTTATACGTTTCAATGAGATCCCCTCTCATTCTTCTAAACTCCAGTGAATACAGACCTAGACGACCCAGTCTCTCCTCATACGACAGTCCTGCCATCCCAGGAATCAGTCTGGTGAACCTTCGCTGCACTCCCTCTATGGTAAGTATATCCTTTCTTAGGTAAGGAGACTAAAACTGCACACAATACTCCAGGTGTGGTCTCACCAAGGCCCTGTATAACTGCAGTAAGACATCCTTGCTCCTATACTCAAATCCTCTTGCAATGAAGGCTAACATACCATTTGCCTTCCGAACTACTTGCTGCACCTGCATGTTTACTTTCAGTGACTGGTGTACAAGGACACCCAGGTCCCTTTGTACATCAACATTCCCCAATCTATCACCATTTAAATAATACTCTGCCTTTCTGTTTTTCCTTCCGAAGTGGATAACTTCACGTTTATCCACTTTATACTACATCTGCATGTATTTGCCCATTCACTGAACTTGTCTAAATCGCCTTGAAGCCTCTTTGCATCCTCCTCACAACTCACAATCCCACCTAGTTTTGTTTCATCAGCAAACTTGGAAATATTACATATTTGGTTCCCTCATCCAAATCATTGACATATATTGTGAATAGCTGGGGCCCAAGTACTGATCCCTGCGGTATCCCACTAGTCACCACCTGCCACACCGAAAAAGACCCATTTATTCCTACTCTCTGTTTCCTGTCTGTTAACCAATTTTCAATCCATGCCAGTATTTTACCACCAATCCCATGTGCTTTAATTTTGCACACTAACCTCTTATGTGGGACTTTATCAAAGGCCTTCTGAAAATCCAAATACACCACATTCACTGGTTCTCCCTTATCTATTCTACCAGTTACATCCTTAAAAAGCTCCAGCAGGTTTGTCAAACATGATTTCCCTTTCATAAATCCATGTTAATTTTGTCTAATCCCATTGATATTTTCTAAGTGTCCTATTATCACATCTTTTATAATAGGCTCCAGCATTTTCCCTACTACTGGTGTTGGGCTAACTGGTCTGTAGTTCCCGATTTTCTCTCTCCATCCTTTTTGTGAACAGTGGGGTAACATTTGCCACCCTCCAATCTGCAGGAACTTTTCCAAAATCTATAGAATTTTCGAAGATGACAACCAATGCATCCATTATTTCCAAATCTCCTCTTAACCTTATATGCTCTAAGAACATCCCCAGCTTCTCCAGTCTATCCACGTAACTGAAGTCCCTCATCCCTGGAACCATTCTAGTAAATCTTTTCTGCACCCTTTCTAAGGCCTTTATAAAGCCCAGGATCCCGTATGCTTTTTAAAACCACTTTCTCAATCTGTCCTGCCACCTTCAAAGATTTGTACACACATACCCCCAGATCTCTCTGTTCCTGCACCCCATTTAGAATTGTACCATTTAGTTTATATTGCCTCTCCTCATTCTTCCTGTCAAAATGCAATACTTCGCACTTCTCTGTGTTAAATTTCATCTGCTATGTGAATGAGGGGTATCTTATATCCGCAGGCTCTTTAGACATAGGCTCATGAGGCAGTGGAGGCAGTAGCAGATGAGGTCAATGTCAGGAGCATAGCACCATGAACGTGGATATAGTGCAAGAATGCGTTCAATGATTTGACACGAGTGGTCAAGGTGCGTAAGTTCAACTGTCAAGTGGCATATCCTACCAACTGCATCACTAGCCGCATCTGCTGCTCCACACACCACACCCCCCATCACCCACATACCAACAAACGCTTTCAATCAGTACACATCTCTTCCAATCAGATGCTTCATCTCAACCTCACACACTACCACTGTTGCAAGCCTCACACTCACGACTCACAGGTCACACACACTAGCAGCCACATGACAGCCATATCATCCAAACATCTTGCAGGACACTCAACGACACACTTGCCGCTTTCTTGCGGGAGAAGGTGGTGCATAACAGGTGGCTGCAAGTGACAGTGGCTCCATGGAACATGAACCTGCTGTGTCTCTCAGGATGACAGCATTCCTGTCCCAACCCTGCCACTCCGCCAGTGCCCTTGCTGTTGCCTGTCAGCCAGCCAGCCTACTCCTTGTAGATTATTGCAACTTTATGCAAGTATAGGAAACCTCCAGAAACAGGTACAAATGCACCAGCAGCCAGAACAAATAATCCAGCAACTAACCAGTAACTCCAGCATGATCCTTTTAAATAGCATTGATGGGGGGTCCTCCATGCCATTTAAGACCTGTTCAGCTGTGCAAAGTTAAGCTATGCGTTGGCTGGAGTGTGGAGTTCCAAAATAGCAGCAGTCCCTTTAAATCAGCGTTGCACACTGACTAACGTCATAATCTCCCTACCCTACATGCTGCTGGCATTCGTTAGGTGCATGTGAGCAAAATACCTTTACCAAGATGCCGTCCTGCGCACGTCGCGCCGGAAGTGTGCACACATATTTTGGAAGCCATTTTTGGGGCTTAGGTGTCCGCGTAGCGCCTACAAAACGGGCGCAACATGACCCAATTTCGCCCGCAGTGTGTTTCCAGCCCAACCAGGAAGGATACGGTACTGAATCTAGATCTGGGGAATGAAGTGGGACAGTTGGAGCATGTTTCATTGGGGGAACATTTGGGGAACAGTGATCATAATATCATTAGGTTTAGAATAGTAATGGTAAAGGATAAGGAACAATCAAATGTGAAAATGCTTAACTGGAGGAGGGCAAATTTCAGTGAGTTAAAAAGGGATCATGTGCAGGTGGAGTGGATTCAAAAATTGGCAGGTAAAACGGTAATTGAACAATGGGAGGCCTTCAAGAAGGAGTTGGTTCGGATACAGAGTAGACACATTCCTATGAGGGGGAAAGGAGGGGCATCCATAGCTTGAGCTCTCTGGATGACTAAAGATATAGAGATTAAAATGAAACAGAAAAAGGAGGCTTATGACAAATGTAAGATTCATAATACTGTAGAGAACCAAGCTGAATACAGAAAGTACAGAGGAGATCGAAAAAAGAGAGAGATGAGAATAGATTAACAGCTAACGTAAAAGGGAACCAACAGTCTTTTGTAAACATATAAATAGTAAAACGATAGTCAAGGTAAGGGTGGGACCGATGAAGGACAAAAAAGAAAATCTTCTTGTGGAGGTAGAGGGCATGGCTGAGATACTAAATGGATACTTTGCATGTGTCTTCACTAGAGAAGAGGATGCTGCCATTGTCGCAGTAAAGGAGGAAATAGTAGCGATATTGGATAGGATAAAAATAGATGAAGAGGAGGTACTTAAAAGGTTGGCAGTACTCAAAGTAGAAAAGTCACCCAGTTCAGATGGGCTGCATCCTAGGTTACTGAGGGAAGTAAGGGTGGAAATTGCGGAGGCTCTGGCCACAATCTTCCAATCCTCCCTAGATATGGGGGTGGTGCCGGAGGACGTGCGGATTGCAAATGTTACACCCCTGCTCAAAAAAAGGGGAGGGATAAACCTGGCAATTAGAGGCCAGTCAGCCTAATATCGGTGGTGGGGAAACTTTTAGAGACAATAATCAGAGACAAAATTAATTAGCACTTGGAAAAGTATGGGCTAATAAATGAAAGTCAGCACAGATTTGTTAAAGGAAAATCAAGTTTGACTAACTTGATTGACTTCTTTGATGACGTAACAGAAAGGGTTGATGAGGGTAGTGCAGTTGATGCGTATATGGATTTTCAAAAGGCATTTGATAAAGTACCACATAATAGACTTGTTAGCAAAATTAAAGCCCATGGGATTAAAGGGACATAGAGTAATAGAGTTATACAGCACGGATGGAGGCCCTTCGGCCCATCGTGTCCGCGCCGGCCATCAAGCCCTGTCTACTCTAATCCCATATTCCAGCATTTGGTCCGTAGCCTTGTATGCTATGGCATTTCAAGTGCTCATCCAAATGCTTCTTGAATGTTGTGAGGGTTCCTGCCTCCACAACCCTTTCAGGCAGTGAGTTCCAGACTCCAACCACCCTCTGGGTGAAAAAGTTCTTTCTCAAATCCCCTCTAAACCTCCCGCCTTTTACCTTGAATCTATGTCCCCTTGTTATAGAACCCTCAACGAAGGGAAAAAGCTCCTTAGTATCCGTCCTATCTGTGCCCCTCATAATTTTGTACACCTCAATCATGTCCCCCCTCAGCCTCCTTTGCTCCAAGGAAAACAAACCCAATCTTCCCAGTCTCTCTTCATAGCTGAAGCGCTCCAGCCCTGGTAACATCCTGGTGAATCTCCTCTGCACCCTCTCCAAAGCGATCACATCCTTCCTGTAGTGTGGCGACCAGAACTGCACACAGTACTCCAGCTGTGGCCTAACCAGTGTTTTATACAGCTCCATCATAACCTCCTTGCTCTTATATTCTATGCCTCGGCTAATAAAGGCAAGTATCCCATATGCCTTCTTTACCACCTTATCTACCTGTTCCGCCGCCTTCAGGGATCTGTGAACTTGCACACCAAGATCCCTCTGACCCTCTGTCTTGCCTAGGGTCTTCCCATTCATTGTGTATTCCCTTGCCTTGTTAGTCCCTCCAAAGTGCATCACCTCGCACTTTTCCGGGTTAAATTCCATTTGCCACTGTTCCGCCCATCTGACCAACCCATCTATATCGTCCTGCAGACTGAGGCTATCCTCCTCGCTATTTACCACCCTACCAATTTTTGTATCATCAGCGAACTTACTGATCATAACTTTTACATTCATATCCAAGTCATTAATGTAGACCACAAACAGCAAGGGCCCCAGCACCGATCCCTGTGGTACCCCACTGGCCACAGGCTTCCAGTCACAAAAACAACCTTCGACCATCACCCTCTGCCTTCTGCCACTAAGCCAGTTTTGTATCCAAAGTGCCAAGGCACCCTGGATTCCATGGGCTCGTACCTTCTTGACCAGTCTCCTGTGGGGGACTTTATCGAAGGCCTTACTGAAATCCATAGTGGCAGCATGGATAAAAAAATTGGCTGGGGGACAGAAGGCAGAGAGTAGTGGTTGTTTTTCAGACTGGAGGGAAGTATGCAGTGGTGCTCCCCAGGGGTCAGTATTAGGACAACTGCTCTTTTTGATATATATTAATGACCGGCACTTGGGTACGGAGGGTATAATTTCAAAGTTTGCAGATGATACAAAACTCGGAAATGTAGTAAACAACGTGGAGAATAGTAACAGACTTGCAGGAGGACATCGACATAGGCATAATGGCGGAGTCCAACACGTGAGTGCAAAAGACAAGGCTGAAGTGTTTGCAACCATCTTCAGCCAGAAATGCCGAGTGTATGATCCATCTCGGCCTCTTCCCGATATCCCCACCATCACAGAAGCCAGTCTTCAGCCAATTCGATTCACTCCATGTGATAGCAAGAAACAGCTGAGTGCACTGGATACAGCAAAGGCTATGGGCCCTGACAAAATCCCGGCTGTCGTGCTGAAGACTTGTGCTCCATAACCAGCCGCGCCTCTAGCCAAACTGTTCCAGTACAGCTACAACACTGGCATCTACCCGACAATGTGGAAAATTGCCCAGGTATGTCCTGTCCATAAAAAGCAGGACAAATCCAATCCGGCCAATTACCGCCCCATCAGTCTACTCTCAATCATCAGCAAAGTGATGGAAGGTGTCATGGTCAGTGCTAACAAGCGGCACTTACTCACCAATAACCTGCTCACCGATGTACAGTTTGGGTTCCGCCAGGACCACTCGGCTCCAGACCTCATTACAGCCTTGATCTAAGCATGGACAAAAGAGCTGAATTCCAGAGGTGAGGTGAGAGTGACTGCCCTTGACATCAAGGCAGCATTTGACCAAGTGTGGCACCAAGGAGCCCTATTAAAATTGAAGTCAATGGGAATCGGGGGAAAACTCTCCAGTGGCTGGAGTCATACCTAACACAAAGGAAGATGGTAGTGGTTGTTGGAGGCCAATCATCTCAGCCCCAAGATATTTCTGCAGGAGTTCCTCAGGGCAGTGTCCTAGGCCCAACCATCTTCAGCTGCTTCATCAATGACCTTCCCTCCATCATAAGGTCAGAAATGGGAATGTTCGCTGATGATTGCACAGTGTTCAGTTCCATTTGCAACCCCTCAGATAATGAAGTAGTCCGTGCCCGCATGCAGCAAGACCTGGACAACATCCAGGCTTGGGCTGATAAGTGGCAAGTAACATTCACGCCAGGCAATGACCATCTCCAACAAGAGAGAGTCTAACCACCTCCCCTTGACATTCAACGGCATTACCATCGCCGAATCCCCCACCATCAACAACCTGGGGGTCACCATTTATCAGAAACTTAACTGGACCAGCCATATAAATACTGTGGCTACAAGAGCAGGTCAGAGGCTGGGTATTCTGCGGCGAGTGACTCACCTTCTGACTTCCCAAAGCCTTTCCACCATCTACAAGGCAAGTCAGGAGTGTGATGGAATACTCTCCATTTGCCTGGATGAGTGCAGCTCCAAAAACACTCAAGAAGCTCGACACCATCCAGGACAAAGCAGCCCGCTTGATTGGCACCCCATCCACCACCCTAAACATTCACTCCCTTCACCCACCGACGCACTGTGGCTGAAGTGTGTACCATCCACAGGATGCACTGCAGCAACTCGCCAAGGCTTCTTCGACAGCACCTCCCAAACCCGTGGCCTCTACCACCTAGAAGCACAACGGCAGCAGGCACATGGGAATAACACCACCTGCACATTCCCCTCCAAGTCATACACCATCCCGACTTGGAAATATATCACCGTTTCTTCATTGTCGCTGGATCAAAATCCTGGAACTCCCTTCCTAACAGCACTGTTGGAGAATCTTCACCACACGGACTGCAGCGGTTCAAGAAGACGGCTCACCACCACCTTCTCAAGGGCAATTAGGGATGGGCAATAAATGTTGGCCTCGCCAGCGACGCCCACATCCCATAAAAAAAAAATTTTTAAAGACAGACTGGTGAAATGGACAGACACATGGCAAATGAAATTTAATGCAGAGAAGTGTGAAGTGATTCATTTTGGTAGGAAGAATGAGGAGAGACAATATAAACGAAATGGTACAATTTTAAAGGGGGTGCAGGAATAGAGAAACCTGGGGGTCCACATACACAAATCTTTGTAGGTGGCAGGAGAAGTTGAGAAGGCTGTTAAAAAGCATATGAGCCTGGGCTTTATTAATAGAGATATAGAGTACAAAAGCAAGGAAGTTATGCTAAACCTTTATAAAACACTTGTTTGTTCCTCAGCTGGAGTATTGCGTTCAATTCTGGGCATCAAATTTTAGGAAGGATGTCAAGGCCTCAGAGACAGTGCAGAAGAGATTTACTGGAATGGCTCAAGGGATGAGGGACTTCAGTTATGTGGAGAGACTAGAGAAGCTGGGGTTGTTCTCCTTAGAACAGAGAAGGTTAAGGGGGGATTTGATAGAGGTGTTCAAAATCGTGATCGGTTTTGATAGAGTAAATAAAGTGAAACTGTTTCCAATGGCAGAAAGGTCGGTAACCAGAGGACACAGATTTACGTGATCCTCAAAAGAGCCAGAGGCAATATGAGGAAACATTTTTTATGCAGCGAGTTGTAATGATCTGAAATGCACTAAAAGGGTGGTGGAAGCAGATTCAATAGTAATTTCAAAAGGGAATTAGATAAATACTTGGAGGAAAAAAATTTACAGGGCTATGGGGAAAGAGCAGGGGAATGGGACTAATTGGATAGTTCTTTCAAAGAGCCGGCAGAGGCACGATGGGCTGTGCTATACCTGGTATGATATTATATGATACTTATGGTATAAAAGTGGTTTCGTCTAGGCCTGGAACTAAGATATGAGAGGGTACAGAACTAATAAGAACTTTTGCAAGTATAAGGATGTATGGTATTCTGTGAAGTAACATGCACTGTAAATGTAAGGTGGATTAAGGTAATCTGACCTGTTTGTGACTGCCTGTTCATAAACTTATTGTATTTTAACGTCACCACCATGTGGTTTTTGACTGGTATTTATTTAAGAATATTAATAGCCATCAGTGCAGGTAAGTGCACAATGACCTGTGCAGGAGGCTACAATTGTTTAAGATTGAAACTTCAAACATAGTCTGGTATGGGTTGAAATGGTACCACAGTAAATAAGGTTAAATAATTGTTCCAGGAATGAGGTACGGTTAAAATTATTCTTAGTAATAGCAATGAATGTGTCGTTCAAAGTGCAACGTTACCTTTCTTGTTCAGGTTAAGTAAATGTATTAGCTCATGAGCCGCTATCAACTAGCAATGGACCTACTTAGCCTGGCATTTTGTCAAAAACTTAAATGGTCTAGTTAAGAATTTTATATGTAGGAGATTTACAGCATTTTGATAAGTGACATTGGACAAGAATTACACCTTTCTTAAGCTGAAACTCATAATATATCTCATTTCAAGATTCTTTTTTATTGTCAGTGATCATCCACCGACAATGCATTTTGCCATCATAGACTTGACAGAAACATGATATGTGAAATTGTTATGTCACATCACTTATCATGATTTAATACAAGTCAGCCGGTACCATTTTAATAAATCAAAATAGTAGCTTTATACAGTAATGATTTTGTGGTATGCTCATTCTGTTACTATGATATATAAGCTTTTTTCTTCAAATGATTTACTGTTCATAGTATAAAAGTATTGAAGACTGCAAGAGATCAGAGCTCTTTTTTCCATGTAGCTCTGTTGTATAACAAATGTGGTGACTTGAAACTGCCCTTCATGTATTTCTATGACAGACAATTCCACTTCCATTCCTTCATTGCATCTAGATATATCTTCCAGGGTTTCCAAATAATAAGTTAGGATGCAGGATAATTCTATAGGAAGTTGTCGGACTTTCAAAACTAGTTTCAGTATTTTGAATGTTGTAGTCTAATTCAGGTCAAGAGCACTGATCTACACAAAAGGCATGAGTTAATCGAGGACAGCCAGCGTGTATATGTTTGACAAACTTAATAGTGTTTTTTGAAGAAGTGATCGATTGGATGGATAAAGTATATGAAATGTATATGGATTTTCAGAAAGCATTCAATGAGGTGTCTCACAAGAGGCAAGTTGAAAAATTCAGGTGTGTATGGTATATGTAGCAGCATGGATAGAAAGCTGGTTGATGGAGAAGAAGAAAAGATTAGTGTAAATGGGTGTTGTTAGAACTGGAGAAGGGTTGGAAGTGGTGTACCCTACGGTCAGTGCTGGGTCCACTTTTATTCTGGGTATATGTGGATGGTTTGGACATAGGAATAAGGGAACACAATCTCAAAATTTGCTGATGACACAAGAGTAGGGAGTTTGACAAACAGAGAGGAGGACAGTAAAGGACTTCAGGAAGGTGTACAGAGATTAGCAGAAGGGGCAGACAGGTGGCAAATGCAATTTAATGTGGATAAGTGTGAGTGAAAAATAACAAGGAATGGGAGTATACCTTTAGTGGAAAGACACTGAAGAGTGTGGATGAACAGAGAGATCCTGTGCTTCAAAAACATAATTCCCAAAAAGCGTGAATGCAGGTAGATGAAGCTATGAGAAAGGTCAATAAAATTCTGGATTTTATAAATAAGGGCATAGAGTACACGAATAAAGAAATAATGATTAAATAATTTGGTTGGGGCACAATTAACTCCACATGCACTACTGCTTCAAAGTGCCTGTAGAATGCTTAATAATGATCCTGGAAGCTGGTGGGCCTAGTTATATCTGTGCTCATCTGGTTTTCGTTGCTCTTGCAATAATGTCATGAGCCAGGACACATGAGGGTAGCCTTAGTCTCCTAGGAGCCATACTTTCACTCTGCCGCCATCTTCAAATATCCTAAGCACAGAGAAATGGGTATTGACCTGCATAAACTTTTGTGGTTTTTCACTGACCACCAGCACATTGATGGAACGGAAACCGTTGTGCATCCTAAATAGCATGTCATTCTGTGTAAAGATGTAGGTGGTAAAATTAGTGCCATTAATAATGCCCTGGATTTTGAGGAATCCTGCAATTTAGATCCTGCAACTCTGTACGTGGCGTTGTCTGTAGGCAAGATTCCAGCAGGTGATACAATTCAGTTCTCCCTGGTGAAATTGAGGCTGCAAAAGCAGTTGATCTTGGACATTCCCAGAAAGGTGTTCCTAAATCCGTACATATAACTCTGTGGGCAGATGGGATAGTTCATTCTTGATGCAAGCGAATCTGCCTCACATTTTTCTCTTGCTCTCTTCACCCACCCCCTCCCCCCGCCACCTTCTCCAAAAATCTCAAAACACAGAAAAAACCCAACAGAAATTCCAACAGTTAGAATTTAGATTGTAGCAATCAAAAATGCAGCTTTAAATACTCACTTCCTGAAAGGCCAGATCACCAATGACTTTTGTTGGCAATTCTACACAGGTGAGCAGCACATTCCTGGCAAGAAGATAGGGAAATCCCATAGGGACTCATTTGCATCACATTAAAAAGCAACTGAGCAATTAAAAAAGTTTTTGCATATTTTGGACAGTCTAAAAGGGACTGATCCTACTGAGAGGATAATCCACCCACACTTGTCCCCATTCACATCAGAGCAGGAAGAAAAATGTATGTGGTATTATTTGAAGTACTTGTTAACTAGGTCTGCCAACACCACCACTTTGGTTATCTGTTTCTTGACCGTCTGTGGAGACGTATTGTCTTGGACAATCTTGAAAATTCATATAAAAATTACAGCTCACAAAGTTGGACCATTAGCACCAATTATGTCGTCTTCTCTTTCTTTAGTCCCCCCTTGCCAGAAAACATGATCCCAAGCTCTTGAGGCAGTCAGGTGGTACATGAAAGACATCCTTGGTGGCTGAATCACTGGTTATCTCTCCTTGTAAAAAGCTCTCTTCAGACTATACCCGAGTAGAATCCGACCAGATAAATCAATACCCCATGTAGAAGTACACATTGGGCTAAATCAAATTCTGCACAAATAACTGGAAACATCCTTATCAGTACAGTACCAATACATGCTAATATAAAGTTCCTCTGTGTACTTTTCTACCACAGGAATTAATCCATTTAAAATAATTAGGTTAACACTTGTGGTGACAGCACCAGGTGGAAATTAGACGTGTATAATTTATTTTGTAATATGAATAACTGCTTAATTACTTGGCATCATTATTGTTATTCAGAATCAGTCTTTTCATTTTTAAAATGTACATTATTTTCTTTTACAATTATTCATATCAGCCTCCCCGTTCTTCATCTGTAATTTGTCTTTGTGTACTGCTGTTTTCCCCTTGTTTATTTTTTTCTTTACTTTGCATATTCCTTCGTTCCCTCTGCATGGAACTGATTATGCAGAATCGACATAAGGAAAGCAAAGGAAAGGAAAAAGAATAAGCTGAGTTAGGAGGGGAAAAAAGGAAATAAGCCCAAGACCAAAACTAAGTTCCTCTTCCACATGACAGGTCGCAAAGGAGAATTCTTCCATTTTGCCTCAAAGGACTTGATAAACGTTCTGTCTGGGTATTCAAAGCAGCTTTTAATGACATGGAAATTAATAAAATTACTCTCTGGCAATGGTCAAATAATGAATATTAAACACTTATAGCCCATTTATAAGAAAACTTTAGAAGAAATTAGAATCATAGAATCATAAAAGTTTACAACATGGAAACAGGCCCTTCGGCCCAACATGTCCATGTCGCCCAGTTTATACCACTAAGCTAGTCCCAATTGCCTGCACTTGGCCCATATCCCTCTATACCCATCTTACCCATGTAACGTCCAAATGCTTTTTAAAAGACAAAATTGTACCCGCCTCTACTACTGCCTCTGGCAGCTCGTTCCAGACACTCACCACCCTTTGAGTGAAAAAATTGCCCCTCTGGACCCTTTTGTATCTCTCCCCTCTCACCTTAAATCTATGCCCCCTCGTTATAGACTCCCCTACCTTTGGGAAAAGATTTTGACTATCTACCTTATCTATGCCCTCATTATTTTATAGACTTCTATAAGATCACCCCTAAACCTCCTACTCTCCAGGGAAAAAAGTCTCAGTCTATCCAACCTCTCCCTATATGTCAAACCATCAAGTCCCGGTAGCATCCTAGTAAATCTTTTCTGCACTCTTTCCAGTTTAATAATATCCTTTCTATAATAGGGTGATCAGAACTGTACACAGTATTCCAAGTGTGGCCTTACTAATGTCTTGTACAACTTCAACAGGACATCCCAACTCCTGTATTCAATGTTCTGACCAATGAAACCAAGCATGCTGAATGCCTTCTTCACCACCCTATCCACCTGTGACTCCACTTTCAAGGAGCTATGAACCTGTACGCCTAGATCTCTTTGTTCTATAACTCTCCCCAACACCCTACCATTAACGGAGTAGGTCCTGGCCCGATTCGATCTACCAAAATGCATCACCTCACATTTATCTAAATTAAACTCCATCTGCCATTCATCGGCCCACTGGCCCAATTTATCAAGATCCCGTTGCAATCCTAGATAACCTTCTTCACTGTCCACAATGCCACCAATCTTGGTGTCATCTGCAAACTTACTAACCATGCCTCCTAAATTCTCATCCAAATCATTAATATAAATAACAAATAACAGCGGACCCAGCACCGATCCCTGAGGCACACCTCTGGTCACAGGCCTCCAGTTTGAAACACAACCCTCTACAACCACCCTCTGTCTTCTGTCATCAATCCAATTTTGTATCCAATTGGCTACCTCACCTTGGATCCCGTGAGATTTAACCTTATGTAACAACCTACCATGCGGTACCTTGTCAAAGGCTTTGCTAAAGTCCATGTAGACCACGTCTACTGCACAGCCCTCATCTATCTTCTTGGTTATCCCTTCAAAAAACTCAATCAAATTCGTGAGACATGATTTTCCTCTCACAAAACCATGCTGACTGTTCCTAATCAGTCCCTGCCTCTCCAAATGCCTGTAGATCCTGTCCCTCAGAATACCCTCTAACAACTTACCCACTACAGATGTCAGGCTCACCGGTCTGTAGTTCCCAGGCTTTTCCCTGCCGCCCTTCTTAAACAAAGGCACAACATTTGCTACCCTCCAATCTTCACTTGCATGAAATCATGAAAACAATTGCAGTATTTTTTTCTTTATGCCTCTTTGAGACACCTTGGGACATTTTTCTACATTAAAGGTGTTATATAAATGCAAGTTGTTGTTGCATTTATTCTCAAACCTCATTATTACCAGCAGAGCTTTAACAATTCTGTGGTCCACCATTCACAGATCAGGCATAAGACAATTTCTGTGTCCACATCCTGGTTGACCATAATTTTTTTTTGTCAGTCACTGAGTTATGTTCAACTACCATCAAGACTGCAAGAAAATTAGTCTAATCATTGCCAAAGAAACATGGTTAGCCATGATTACTGTATGTCTTTTGCTGTTGTCAATGTCAACCTCTAATGCCATATACCAAAGTTTAGCTGTAGTTCACTTCATACTATTTATTACTTATTGTCTTAAAATGACACCTTAGACCATAGTAGATTTTAGTTATGGTTTATTCAGGCAACAGTTAGCAGAGCTAGGCTGAGATCTTTGCTTTCTTCTAACCAAAAACTAAGTACAGGTACACTGCAGGCATACAGTTTCATGCTTAAACATTTAAAATAATAAAAGTTTATTTTTCTGCTTGACCTGTTCTTCCTAATTTGTTCAGTTAGTAACATTTGTCACCAGTAAAATGAAATCCATATAGACAGGAGCCAGTTAATATAATGCTTTTAAATATCACAATATACACATTTTATTGTATACTGATGCCAGTGAAGGTCTAATGAGACACAATTCATCAACAACTGATCCTGCAACAAGAAACAAGGGGTAGATTTTCAACTTGCTGCCCAAGTGTGAAACTGAGGTTGTGGATAAGCTGTCCATTTGTAGAAACCGCCTGATTTTCATTACAATTGAAATCCCTCACCCTCACCAGACTCATCAGCATCCTAAAAGCCACGGATGCATGCCCATGTTGTCCAAATACCCCTTACTGTAGGATTTGGGACAAGGTAAGGAGCACATCCATAGGGCACGCAGAAGATCTGTCCTGCCCCAGATCCACCCCTAAAAAGCTTCCTTCAGAACTTCGTCCCTGACATATCCATGAACAAAATACTGTGCCACCATTCTTCAAATAGGCTGTTTATTCCAGGAATTCAGTCTACCTAAAAACCTCCCAAATGAGTCAAAAATTTCCTTTTAAAATGGTTATAGATGATATGCTTTTTTTTCTAGTATGTTTTTGAAATGCACTTTAAAAATGCTGTGAATTTTATATTGACCATTTTCATGAAATCAGAGCTTATTTACAATCCACTGTTGGCCAGGGGCTGCAGAAAACTACTGAGTTTAATTCGAATTGCTGACAAAGACACTGACTTTTGAACTGAGGTGACCTGGAGTTCAGTCACTGGTCTGAACTGGCCAGAACCGGTTTGAATTCGTTCCGCTTCTTAGAGGGACAAAGGAGCTTTGATGAGACACCAGGCCTTATTTAGAAAAGGAGTAATGAGGTGATGCTACCGAGCCCCTTGGAACAGAGCCAAACAGGGGATGACACTGACCACTCCAGCAACTTTAAGCCAACCGGAGAAGACAGCATCATTCGAAAAGACAGGCTTGAAGTTAAAACTGAAGAATTGCAGGCTTGGGGCCAGTGTGTTTGTGAGGGAGACTCCGGAGACTAACCATCGCGGAAGTAGGGACCCTACGTCAGGGACGTAGAGACTACATCAGGGACGTAGAGACGACGTCGAGAGAGAGAGAACGAATCGCCTGGCCAGCGTTATCTCTCCTTTCCGGGTATTATAATATCCTTTCTATTCTGTGACCACTCAGGGAGTGTTAGTCAGAGAAACCTAGTGGGTGTGCGTTTAAATCCTAGTTTGAGTATAAAACTGTATAACCTGCTGTAAACTGCATGCCTATATCGAACCAGACATATAAGCGGTATGTACATGATCTAATAACGTTAATAAAGCGAATTGAAAATTAAGAGAGAATTGACCGTCTCCCTGTGTACTAAGCCAATAACTGTAACCGGTGACTTCCGGTCAACACCACATGAAATGCTACAATTGCAGAGAAACTCGTGGATAGCACGTTTAGCGAGTTGGTCACACCGCAGGTAAAGGGTATACAGGCAGGAAGTGAATGGGTGACCACCAGGAAGAGTAAGAGATGCAGGCAGGTAGTGCAGGGGTCCCCTGTGGCCATCCCCCTCTCAAACAGATATGCCACTTTGGATGCTGTTGGGGGGGATGACTTATCAGGGGAAGGCAGCAGCAGCCAACTTCCTGGCACCACGGGTAGCTCTGCTGCACAGGCTGGGAGGAAAAAGAGTGGCAGAGCTATAGTGATAGGGGACTCAATTGTAAGGGGAATAGACAGGCGTTTCTGCGGCCGCAACCGAGACTCCAGGATGGTGTGTTGCCTCCCTGGTGCAAGGATCAAGGATGTCTCGGAGCGGCTACAGAACATTTTGGAGGGGGAGGGCGAACAGCCAGCTGTCGTGGTGCACATAGGCACCAACGATATAGGTAAAAAAGGGGATGAGGTCCTAAAAGCAGAATATAGGGAGTTAGGAGGTAAATTAAAAAATAGGACCTCAAAGGTAGTAATCTCAGGATTGCTGCCAGTGCCACGTGCTAGTCAGAGTAGAAATAGGAGGATATTTCAAATGAATACGTGGCTAGAGGAATGGTGCAAGGGGGAGGGATTCAAATTCCTGGGACACTGGAAACGGTTCTGGGGGAGGTGGGACCAGTACAAACCGGATGGTCTGCACCTGGGCAGGGCCGGGACCGCTGTCCTAGGAGGATTGTTTGCTCGTGCTGTTGGGGAGGGTTTAAACTAAAGTGGCAGGGGGTTGGGAACCTGAGCAGGGAGAGAGAGGAAAGCGTAACAGGAAGGGACAGAAGGTATGGAGTAATAGGTAAAGTGTTAAAAAAGGAAAAAGCAGGAACTAAGCATCACAAAACAGATTTGAAAGTTCTTTATCTGAATGCACGTAGCATTCGTAATAAAATGGACGAGTTAACGGCACAAATAACTACGTATGGGTATGATCTTGTGGCCATTACAGAAACATGGCTGCAGGGTGACAACGACTGGGAATTAAATATGATGTGGAGATGCCGGTGATGGACTGGGGTTGACAATTGTAAACAATTTTACAACACCAAGTTATAGTCCAGCAATTTTATTTTAAATTCACAAGCTTTCGGAGATTTTCTCCTTCCTCAGGTAAATATGCCAGGGTATTTAACAATCAGGAAGGACAGGCAGGAAGGAAGGGGAGGTGGGGTGGCTATGTTAATAAAGGAAGTAATCACTGTAATACAGAGAAATGATATTGGGACAAAGCATCAAGATAATGAAACAGTTTGGGTGGAGATAAGGAATAATAAGGGAAAAAAAACATTAGTGGGCGTAGTATATAGGCCTCCTAATAGTTGCAACTCTGCTGGAAGAAGTATTAATCAGGAGATAGTCGGGGCATGTAATAAGGGAACAGCCATAATTATGGGGGATTTTAATTATCATATTAACTGGACAAATCAAATTGGGCAGAGCAGCCTTGAGGACGAGTTCATTGAGTGCATCAGGGATGGATTTCTTGAGCAGTATGTAACTGATCCTACAAGGGGGCAGGCAACCTTGGACCTGGTTCTGTGTAATGAGTCAGGATTAATTAATAATGTCCTAGTTAAGGATCCCCTTGGAACGAGCGACCACAACATGGTTGAATTCCATATCCAATTAGAGGGTGAGAAGGTTGATTCTCAAACAAGCGTACTGAGCTTGAATAAAGGAGACTATGATGGTATGAGAGCGGAATTGATTAAAGTGGACTGGGAAAATAGATTAAAGGGTAAGACGGTACATGAGCAGTGGTGTTCATTTAGGGAGTTATTTTACAACTTTCAAAATAAATATATTCCACTGAGGAAAAAAGGGTGTAAAAGAAATGACAGCCATCCGTGGCTAAGTAAAGAAATCAAGGATAGTATCCGACTAAAAACAAGGACATATAAGGTAGCCAAACTTAGTGGGAGAATAGAAGATTGGGAATTCTTCAAAAGACAGCAAAAAGTAACTAAAGGATTGATTAAGAAAGGGAAGTTAGATTATGAAAAGAAATTAGCAAAAAATATAAAAACAGATAGCAAGAGTTTCTATAGTTATATAAAAAGAAAAAGGGTGGCTAAGGCAAACATAGGTCCCTTAGAGGATGAGACCGGGAAATTAATGGTGGGAAACATGGAGATGGCAAAAATGCTGAACAAATATTTTGTTTCAGTCTTTACAGTAGAGGACACTAAGAATATCCCAACACTGGACAAACAGGGGACTCTCGGGGGGGAGGAGCTAAATACGATTAAAATCACTCAGGAGATGGTACTCAGTAAAATAATGGGACTCAAGGCGGATAAATCCCCTGGACCTGATGGCTTCCATCCTAGGGTCTTGAGGGAAGTGGCAGTCG
This sequence comes from Heptranchias perlo, assembly GCF_035084215.1. Taxonomy (NCBI): domain Eukaryota; kingdom Metazoa; phylum Chordata; class Chondrichthyes; order Hexanchiformes; family Hexanchidae; genus Heptranchias; species Heptranchias perlo. Next base: position 42,953,860 of record NC_090328.1, on the reverse strand, counting down.
GGATTGTGGATGCTTTGGTGATAGTTTTCCAAAATTCCCTGGACTCAGGAGAGGTCCCGGCAGATTGGAAAACTGCTAATGTAACACCGTTATTTAAAAAGGGTAGTAGGCAGAAGGCTGGAAATTATAGGCCAGTTAGCTTAACATCTGTGGTGGGTAAAATTTTGGAGTCTATTATTAAGGAGACAGTAACGGAACATTTAGATAAGCATAATTTAATAGGACAAAGTCAGCATGGCTTTATGAAGGGGAAGTCATGTCTGACAAATTTGCTTGAGTTCTTCGAGGATATAACGTATAGGGTGGATAAAGGGGAACCAGTGGACGTAGTGTATTTAGACTTCCAGAAGGCATTCAACAAGGTGCCACATAAAAGATTATTACTTAAGATAAAAAATCACGGGATTGGGGGTAATATTCTGGCATGGGTGGAGGATTGGTTATCGAACAGGAAGCAGAGAGTTGGGATAAATGGTTCATTTTCGGACTGGCAACCAGTAACCAGTGGTGTTCCACAGGGGTCGGTGCTGGGTCCCCAACTCTTTACAATCTATATTAACGATTTGGAGGAGGGGACCGAGTGCAACATATCAAAATTTGCAGATGATACAAAGATGGGAGGGAAAGTAGAGAGTGAGGAGGACATAAAAAACCTGCAAGGGGATATAGACAGGCTGGGTGAGTGGGCGGAGATTTGGCAGATGCAATATAATATTGGAAAATGTGAGGTTATGCACTTTGGCAGGAAAAATCAGAGAGCAAGTTATTTTCTTAATGGCGAGAGACTGGAAAGTACTGCAGTACAAAGGGATCTGGGGGTCCTAGTGCAAGAAAATCAAAAAGTTGGTATGCAGGTGCAGCAGGTGATCAAGAAAGCCAACGGAATGTTGGCTTTTATTGCTAGGGGGATAGAATATAAAAACAAGGAGGTATTGCTGCAGTTATATAAGGTATTGGTGAGACCGCACCTGGAATACTGCATACAGTTTTGGTCTCCATACTTAAGAAAAGACATACTTGCTCTCGAGGCAGTACAAAGAAGGTTCACTCGGTTAATCCCGGGGATGAGGGGGCGGACATATGAGGAGAGGTTGAGTAGATTGGGACTTTACTCATTGGAGTTCAGAAGAATGAGAGGTGATCTTATTGAAACATGTAAGATTGTGAAGGGTCTTGATCGGGTGGATGCAGTAAGGATGTTCCCAAAGATGGGTGAAACTAGAACTAGGGGGCATAATCTTAGAATAAGGGGCTGCTCTTTCAAAACTGAGATGAGGAGAAACTTCTTCACTCAGAGGGTGGTAGGTCTGTGGAATTTGCTGTCCCAGGAAGCTGTGGAAGCTACATCATTAGATAAATTTAAAACAGAAATAGACAGTTTCCTAGAAGTAAAGGGAATTAGAGGTTATGGGGAGCGGGCAGGAAATTGGACATGAAGCTGAGTTCGGATCGGTCAATGCCCTGTGGGTGGCGGAGAGGGCCCAGGGGCTATGTGGCCGGGTCCTGCTCTGACTTCTTGTGTTCTTTAGATTTGTGGTTGGGATCAGATCAGCCATGATCTTATTGAATGGCGGAGCAGGCTCGAGGGGCCGATTGGCCTACTCCTGCTCCAATTTCTTATGTTCTTATGTTCTTATGTTCTTATGCAAGGCTTCGGCTGTTTTCTCCCCCAATATGCATGGAGCAAAGGGTTGAACCTGCAAAGAAAGTACTTGCACTTACATAGTGCCTTTTGCAAACTCAGGATGTCCCAAAGTTTCACAGTCACTAAAGTACTTTCATAGAAACATAGAAAATAGGAGCAGGAGTAGGCCATTCGGCCCTTCGAGCCTGCTCCGCCATTCAATATGATCATGGCTGATCCTCTATCTCAGTACCATATTTCCTGCTCTCTCCCCATACCCCTTGATGCCTTTTGTGTCTAGAAATCTATCCAGCTCCTTCTTAAATATATTCAGTGACTTGGCCTCCACAGCATTCTGTGGTAGAGAATTCCATAGGTTCACCACCCTCTGAGTGAAGAAATTTCTCCTCATCTCAGTCCTAAATGTCCTACCCCGTATCCTGAGACTGAGACCTCTCGTTCTGGAGCCCCAGCCAGGGGAAACATCCTCCCTGCATCCAGTCTGTCTAGCCCTGTCAGAATTTTATATGTTTCAATGAGATCCCCTCTCATTCTTCTAAACTCCAGTGAATATAGGCCTAGTCGACCCAGTCTCTCCTCATATGACACTCCTGCCATCCCAGGGATCAGTCTGGTGAACCTTTGCTGCACTCCTCTATGGCAAGGTAAGGAGACTAAAACTGCACACAATACTCCAGGTCTGGTCTCACCAAGGCCCTGTAAAACTGCAGTAAGACATCCTTGCTCCTATACTCAAATCCTCTTGCAATGAAGGCCAACATACCATTTGCCTTCCTAACTACTTGCTGCACCTGCATGTTTGCTTTCAGTGACTGGTACACCCAGGTCCCTTTGTACATCAACATCCCCCTATCTATCACCATTTAAATAATACTCTGCCTTTCTATTTTTCCTTCCGAAGTGGATAACTTCACATTTATCCACGTTATACTGCATGGGCCATGTATTTGCCCATTCACTCAACTTGTCTAAATCACCTTGAAGCCTCTTTGCATCCTCCTCACAACTCACAATCCCACCTAGTTTTGTGTCATCAGCAAACTTGGAAATATTACATATTTGGTTCCCTCATCCAAATCATTGACATATATTGTGAACAGCTGGGGCCCAAGCACTGATCCCTGTGGTACCCCACTAGTCACTGCCTGCCACCTCGATAAAGAACCATTTATTTCTACTCTCTGTTTCCTGTCTGTTAAACAATTTTCAATCCATGCCAGTATGTTACCACCAATCCCATGTGCTTTAATTTTGCACACTAACCTCTTATGTGGGACTTTATCAAAGGCCTTCTGAAAATCCAAATAAACCACATCCACTGGTTTTCCCTTATCTATTCTACCAGTTACATCCTCAAAAAACTCCAGTAGGTTTGTCAAACATGATTTCCCTTTCATAAATCCATGTTGACTTTGTCTAATCCCGTTGAAATTTTCTAAGTGTCCTGTTATCACATCTTTTATAATAGACTCTAGCATTTTCCCTACTATTGATGTTGGGCTAACCGGTCTGTAGTTCCCTGTTTTCTCTCTCCATCCTTTTTTATATAGTGAGGTTATATTTGCCACCCTCCAATCTGCAGGAATTGTTCCATAATCTATAGAATTTTGGAAGATGACAACTAATGCATCCACTATTTCCATGGCTACCTCTTTTAGTACTCTGGGTTGCAGATTATCAGGTCCTGGCGATTTATCGGCTTTCAGTCCTATTAATTTCTCCAGCACTATTTTTTACTAATACTAATTTCCTTTAATTCCTCCTTCTCACTAGTCCCTTGGTTCCCTAGCATTTCTGGAAGTTATTTGTGTCCTCTTCCGTGAAGACAGAACCAAAGTATTTGTTTAATTGCTCTGCCATTTCCCTGTTCCCCATTATAAATTCTCCCGTTTCTGACTGTAAGGGACCTACATTTGTCTTCACTAATCTTTTTCTTTTTACATACTTGTAGAAGCTTTTACATTCCACTTTTATGTTCCTTGCAAGTTTACTCTCATATTCTATTTTTCCCCTCTTAATCAATCTCTTGGTCCTTTTTTGCTGAATTCTAAACTGCTCCCAATCCTCAGGCTTGCTACTTTTTCTGGCAACTTTATATGACTCCTCTTTGGATCTAATACTATCCTTAATTTCTTTTGTTCGCCATGATTGGGTCACATTTCCTTTTGTGTTTTTGCGCCAGAAAGGAATGTATGATTGTTGCAATTCATGCATTTGATCCTTAAATGTCAGCCATTGCCTATCCACCGTCATGCCTTTTAATGAAGCTTCCCAATCTATCATAGCCAACTCACTCCTCATTCCTTCGTAATTTCCTTTGTTTAGATTTAGGACCCTAGTTTTGGATTGGACTACTTCACTTTCCATCTTAATGAAGAATTCTTTGCTGTTTCAAAGTGTAGTCACTGTTGAAATGTAGGGAAACACAACACCCAATTTACACACAGCAAGGTCACACAAAGAACAATGAGATAAATGAGCAGATAATATACTTTAGTCGTGTTGGTTGAGGGCTAAATGTTGGCCAGGACATCTTCCCTGCTCTTCTCAAATGGTATCATGGGATCTTTTATATCCACCTGAGAGGATAGACAGGGCCTTGGTTTCAAGTCTCATCACAAAGACAGCACCTCTGACAATGCAGAACGACACTTAAGTGTTAGCCCAGGTTAGATACTTACGTCGCTGGAGTGGGGATGGAGTTTATGACCTCTGGCTCAGAGACAAGAAGATAATACTGAGTGCTGGAGTAGCCACCACAGATTGCCCATGAAACAAGTCAACCCCAATTTTTTTTTAAAAAATGTGTGGCACTGAATGGTATTATATCTATCTAACTGAGAACAGGTCTTCAGTTATTCTGGATGTGTGAGGTGCTTAGGAAGCAGATGAAGACTGCCAGATTAGAGATGAAACCTGATTCTGTGTTTGGATATCTGCCATTAACATTATCACCAGAGGGAGAAGAAACTCACCTGTCAGATCAGTAGTACAGCCAGCCAGATCTTTATTGACAATTCTGTCATCTTCTCCAAATGCAAGCAATAGTTCCCAACCATAAATAAAATTGAAATCCTGGCACCATTACAGCCAGACTGAAATGAAAATTATTACTGATGGTAGTACCTCAAAATTAACCGCCCTGCTGCTTGCTATTCTCCTCATTTCTCTTCACACTCTGAAGTCAACAAAGGTTAATATATTGTTGAAAGCCAAACAATGACCAAATTAATATTGCAAGATTAACTGAAAATCTTTTTATAACAGACTAACATATACCTATGTGCATTCATTGATTTTGTCAAAATCATCTGTTCACACATGTTAAAATTTAGTTTAATTATAAGTATTAGCTTACCTTGGTACACAATAGCATACCTAGTTTCAACATCAATGTACTGTATTACAAAGGGAAGGCGTGTTTCATCCTTCAGAGCACTATGATGCCAACCTCAGCCATGCTGAGGAAAAATCTGAGGGAGAAGGTATTCCTGGACTGTCATCTTATGTTTCTTAGCAACTAACTCAAAACAGTATTGTTGGAGACTCAGGAACAATTTACCTATCTGCAGGTGGTACATGACCTGGAGGACACTAGAGGGACAAGGAGGAAATAGAGGGATTTTATATATTCGCACACAAAAATATAGTCCTCCAGATCCAAAACAATTGCTTTCAATACAGGTACATGCTTTTTCAGATTATATTCTCTGGTATTTTTCCAAGGCATGCAATTTATTCTTTAGAAGATTTCTCCTGCAAACTCTGTAGACTACAAAACTTAATATATTTGAGAAAAACAATTCCATTCTATATTTCCAATAAGAAGTCATTTCTCGATTGTTAAAAAAAATTCTAGAAGTAAATGTTCACAATCTTGACCCTAGTATTTACAATGCTGAAAAAAGAGGTATGGACTGAAAAATAAGATTAAGTGCATTATTGTATATTTATAGTAGCAGTAAAGATTTCCAGAGATTAATCAGTGAAAATATTGGCTTTTATGAAAGCATACATTTAAAAGGGGTATGCACTCAACAGACATTCAGAACATCTATGTGCAATAGTCTAGATAATAATAATTAAAGTGGTCAATGTGTGTACTACTGTGTATTACATCTCAAGTGGTACAGCCCAATGGAACAATTCACCTTTAAAATATCAGTGACCTTACAAATAAGGATACTGGTGATCATCATCATATGCACCAAAAAAGGAGCTTAATTAGATATTTATTCAGTATTTCCTTTCCTGAACATTGATTTATTGATGCTATTGTTTTAATTTATGTGCTGTACGCATCAGAACAAAACATCCCATTCTCACCTGTTACTACTATTGAATGGCTGGATCCACACACGCAGAATTTGACTCTCCCCAATGTCTCAGGCACAAATGTTGTTAAGATGCCATCTTTAGCGCAGATGTCACATGTGGTTTCATGTCCATTCTGCCAAAACTCTCCAGAGCCCCAAACAAACAGCAGCTCTTCAGCTGATCTTGCCATATTGTGCTGCAAAAAGAAACAATTAGAATATTATAAACCCTCCTCGTTATCATCCAAATAGAATATCAGTGTTATGTGCAGGAGCAAACCAGGATTTGTGCAGCAAAGATAAAAAGACTCACTAACACAATACAATCACAATATTCATGTATACAATTTTGTGTGGAGATAATTAACCTCAATAAGCGAGGTATTGCACAACTTCCTCTGGCTTCAATCCTATGATTCATGAATTGTATTAAAAGTGAAAAGATACAATCTGTTTACAGCAAAACTAAATCCCAGTTCTCAAGCACCTTCTCATTTAACCTCATTTATACTCCTTTCTGTTTCCTTGACTGCGACTTCGTATTTCACCAGTATGCTTGCTTTGTACTGATTTATTCAGGCTATCATAATTTATTCCATGATATCTTTCACTGTTCCTTATTAAGATAAAAGCTTGAAACTCTTATGATTTAATTGGACTTTATTTATTCCCCTCCACGCCCACGGTAATAGAGTCATAGAGTCATAGAAGTTTACAACATGGAAACAGGCCCTTCGGCCCAACATGTCCATGTCGCCCAGTTTATACCACTAAGCTAGGCCCAATTGCCTGCACTTGGCCCATATCCCTCTATACCCATCTTACCCATGTAACGTCCAAATGCTTTTTAAAAGACAAAATTGTACCCGCCTCTACTCCTGCCTCTGGCAGCTCGTTCCAGACACTCACCACCCTTTGAATGAAAAAATTGCCCCTCTGGACCCTTTTGTATCTCTCCCCTCTCACCTTAAATCTATGCCCCCTCGTTATAGACTCCCCTACCTTTGGGAAAAGATTTTGACTATCGACCTTATCTATGCCCCTCATTATTTTATAGACTTCTATAAGATCACCCCTAAACCTCCTACTCTCCAGGGAAAAAAGTCCCAGTCTATCTAACCTCTCCCTATAAGTCAAACCATCAAGTCCCGGTAGCATCCTAGTAAATCTTTTCTGCACTCTTTCTAGTTTAATAATATCCTTTCTATAATAGGGTGACCAGAACTGTACACAGTATTCCAAGTGTGGCCTTACCAATGTCCTGTACAACTTCAACAAGACATCCCAACTCCTGTATTCAATGTTCTGACCAATGAAACCAAGCATGTCGAATGCCTTCTTCACCACCCTATCCACCTGTGACTCCACTTTCAAGGAGTTATGAACCTGTACTCCTAGATCTCTTTGTTCTATAACTCTCCCCAACGCCCTACCATTAACGGAGTAGGTCCTGGCCCGATTCGATCTACCAAAATGCATCACCTCACATTTATCTAAATTAAACTCCATCTGCCATTCATCGGCCCACTGGCCCAATTTATCAAGATCCCGTTGCAATCCTAGATAAAGTGTAACCTCCCCGTCGGGGAAATGAACCCCGGTCTCCCGCGTGACAGGCGGGGACACTCACCACTATAAAATATCGATGGAGATGCTAGTGCCATTAACTTTGGACTGTCAAGAACTGTAGTTACAATGTCTTGCTCGACCAAAATAGTCAGAAGACCTTCTGGCTCCTGGGTTCCATGGACACATTGAATCTTGCCTGAAAAGTTCACTTCCAGAGCACCTTACACTGGTCACAGCCTCTTATACCATGTGATAAGCCATAGACACTGCCTGGCTGCCAACATATTGCCCGTGTCAACGGACACACCCCCTGAGAACTTCACTTTACTCCCAGCTAAGGTGCCAATTGCATGGTCTCTTATGTTCCTCCTTCTTGCCATAACCTTCGCCTGATTAATTATGCTTAGCCAGGACATTTCTGTCATTCAAATTATTTCCTAACAAAGTCTCAAAAGTTATGGATGCTGAAACTCTTCCTTTTACATCCATCCACGTGGGTTATTTTAACCACACTTTGGGAAGGCTATTTGTACTTCCTGCACAAATCTATGAACACAGGCAGGCCCACCCTTTATATACTGATCCCTAGGCACCAGATGCACTTGTACTAGTATGAGATGGTATCTCAAAACTCCTCTGTTAGCCACTTGTTCACCATGAATGGGCACAGGAACAGTACCAAATTCCATATACAGTCTTATGCACTTGTCTCAAACTCATTAGTGTCGACATCCCACTTATATCAACAAAAAGTTGAACTCCCAGTCCCTTCTCTGCACATTAATACCAAATACTTACCATATATGGCAATATCAATATAAACTCAATAACGCTTAATTCGACAATTTATATTAAGTCCCCAAATATTGATGGCCTTCTTTTATTACCACTTATATTAACAGGCCCTTAACTTCACTTGTGACATGTGACTACAATTTGGACCATTTTTATAATGTGGACAAGACAACATTATTTTTTAAATGCACCCCAGACAAAACTTATTGTGTCAAGAAACAACCGTGATCAGACAGTAAACAACATAAAGACCATGGGGGTAATTTTAACCCCCTTGGGGGCAGGTGGGCAGTTAAAATAGTTGCTTTTTGGAGTGTTCATAAACTGCAAGGGCTATCACTCCATCAATGCACTGCTGATGTGCGACTACCAGAAGTGATTTCTGCAGATATGTGCCAGATTCCCTGGCAGCTGCCATGATTCATTCATTTTGCACAAGTCCAACATCCCGTCCCTCTTCCACACATGAGACAGACTTAAGGGCAGGCTCCTTGGATACAAGGGATACCACCTGCAGACATGGCTCATGACATCCCGTGAGAAACCCCACCAATGAGGCACAGCAGCAGTACAACCAGAGCCACTTCACCACCAGGTCTGTCATTGAGCAAGCCATCGGAATGTTGAAGATATGCTTCAGGTACCTGGATCGATCTGGGGGAGCCCTTCAGTACTTGCCAGCGAGGGTGTGCAGAATAATTGTCGTGTGCTGCGCCCTGCACAACATAACGTAGCAGAGAGGATTACAGGTGGAGGAGGTCGAATGCACTCATTAAGCATCCTCATCTGGTGGCAATATTGAAGAAGGGGAAGAGGAGGGAGGAGGAGCAAAATGAAGATGGGGGACCCATCACCAGAGCAGCAGCGCACATTGCTGCCAGTGATTCCCTCATCTCAATCAGGTTCTCATAATGAGATATGCAAATTGAAGACTTTGAGCTACTCAGGCCGCCTGGAGCGAGCACCATCACCAACCCCCCTTCCCTTTGCACAAAACAGGCTCTTCAACCATGCATACCATGCTTACCCACCCAATGGGTGTTGGCATGTCTTGGCATTCATGATCAAGCAAATGAAATGGCGATTTCACACTCGCAACACAATAATGGCCAAGGCATAGCAATGGTGATAATGATTAAATTTAATGTGCTATAACAAACAAAAATATAAATGAACAACATGACATCTTGTCACACACTCTTGTGCATACCCTTGGTGAACTACAATTGCTAACCTTTCTCTTTCTAGTGCCTCTACGTGGTGCATCCCCTGTGGCTTCAGCAGAGGTAATGTCAGGTTTCTAAGATACCTGCCCTGACAGCTGAGATGCTTTTGGCCTATGAAATCTGGGTTTTGGAGCCCATGAGGACCCCACCAAAGACTGCTCCACCTGCACCTGTACATCAAGTGAGGAGGCAGCATTGCGGGTGCTGGTGAAGGGAGGGGAGGGGTGCAACGGGTGACATGTGGGAGCGCCTTGAGTCAAGTCCCCCCTTCCACGTCCCCTTTCATCATCAAACCTTTCCCGAGTCAGCGCAACATCAATCTGCTGGACAGCAAGTTGATGAATAGATGTGCCGCGTCGTATGGCCACGGACAAGCTATCTGTCAGTCTGTTTAAGGTGGCAGACATATTGCCATCCAGAGTATGCACGGCCGTTGTCATGGCCTGCAAGGTCTCATTTAAGATCCGTGCTTAAAGCTCAATGGAGGCTGCCACTCTCTCCTTCGCAGACATTCTCACATTCACCTGCATCAACAATCCACTAGCTATGGAGTTGGACTCCTCCATCATTGTGGAGAGTGTGCATGGCACGTTTCCCAGTACCTCAATCATTCTCCTTCTCAACGATGGCTCCCGGGGTTCAGCATCTGTGTCCAGCTGAACAGAACTTGGAGAGGACTGTGACCCCCGACGTGGATTCTCCACTGCTGCCCCTGCCACCAGCATCTGCTCGTGCTCACTTGTGAGTTGTGAATCACCAGTTGGCAACCCAACTAACTGTCTAACATGGCCCACCGAAGTGTGAGTATCTGCGCTGGTGCATGGCTGTATGTCCTGTGACGGTGCACCTCCAGAAGGAACGAAGACCTCTGAGGAATCGCTTTCTTCCATTTCAGCTCTTTCCTCTTGAAGTCGTGGAGGCCCTGGAAGACAACAGAAGCTGATATTAATTGTCACTTTTCCGATGAATAATCTTTCCAATGACCAGACTGAGGTCTGGAACAGTTCAATCATTGATAAATCATTCCACAACCAACTGATCAGATCAAAGCTCTGCAGTCCTGCCACATCCAGTCGTGAATGGTGGTGGACAATTAAACAACTAATGGGAGGAGGAGGCTCTGCAAACATCCCCATTCTCAATGATGGCGGAGTCCAACACGTGAGTGCAAAAGACAAGGCTGAAGCGTTTGCAACCATCTTCAGCCAGAAGTGCCGAGTGGATAATCCATCTCAGCCTCCTCCCGATATCCCCACCATCACGGAAGCCAGTCTTCGGCCAATTCGATTCACTCCACGTGATATCAAGAAACGGCTGAGTGCACTGGATACAGCAAAGGCTATGGGCCCTGACAACATCCCAGCTGCAGTGCTGAAGACTTGTGCTCCAGAACTAGCTGCACCTCTAGCCAAGCTGTTCCAGTACAGCTACAACACTGGCATCCACCCGACAATGTGGAAAATTGCCCAGGTATGTCCTGTCCACAAAAAGCAGGACAAATCTAATCCAGCCAATTACCGCCCCATCAGTCTACTCTCAATCATCAGCAAAGTGATGGAAGGTGTCGTCGACAGTGCTATCAAGCGGCACTTACTCACCAATAACCTGCTCACCGATGCTTAGTTTGGGTTCCGCCAGGACCACTCGGCTCCAGACCTCATTACAGCCTTGGTCCAAACATGGACAAAAGAGCTGAATTCCAGAGGTGAGGTGAGAGTGACTGCCCTTGACATCAAGGCAGCATTTGACCGAGTGTGGCACCAAGGAGCCCTAGTAAAATTGAATTCAATGGGAATCAGGGGGAAAACTCTCCAGTGGCTGGAGTCATACCTAGCACAAAGGAAGATGGTAGTGGTTGTTGGAGGCCAATCATCTCAGCCCCAGGGCATTGCTGCAGGAGTTCCTCAGGGCAGTGTCCTAGGCCCAACCATCTTCAGCTGCTTCATCAATGACCTTCCCTCCATCATAAGGTCAGAAATGGGGATGTTCGCTGATGACTGCACAGTGTTCAGTTCCATTCGCAACCCCTCAGATAATGAAGCAGTCCGAGCCTGCATGCAGCAAGACCTGGACAACATCCAGGCTTGGGCTGATAAGTGCCAGGCAATGACCATCTCCAACAAGAGAGAGTCTAACCACCTCGCCTTGACATTCAACGGCATTACCATCGCCGAATCCCCCACCATCAACATCCTGGGGGTCACCATTGACCAGAAACTTAACTGGACCAGCCATATAAATACTGTGGCTACAAGAGCAGGTCAGAGGCTGGGTATTCTGCGGTGAGTGACTCACCTCCTGACTCCCCAAAGCCTTTCCACCATCTACAAGGCACAAGTCAGGAGTGTGATGGAATACTCTCCACTTGCCTGGATGAGTGCAGCTCCAACAACACTCAAGAAGCTCGACACCATCCAAGATAAAGCAGCCCGCTTGATTGGCACCCCATCCACCACCCTAAACATTCACTCCCTTCACCACCGGCGCACTGTGGCTGCAGTGTGCACCATCCACAGGATGCACTGCAGCAACTCGCCAAGGCTTCTTCGACAGCACCTCCCAAACGCGCGACCTCTACCACCTAGAAGGACAAGGGCAGCAGGCGCATGGGAACAACACCACCTGCACGTTCCCCTCCAAGTCACACACCATCCCGACTTGGAAATATATCGCCGTTCCTTCATTGTCGCTGGGTCAAAATCCTGGAACTCCCTTCCTAACAGCACTGTGGGAGAACCGTCACCACACGGACTGCAGCGGTTCAAGAAGGCGGCTCACCACCACCTTCTCGAGGGCAATTAGGGATGGGCAATAAATGCCGGCCTTGCCAGCGATGCCCACATCCCGTGAACGAATAAAAAAAAAATCAATTCGTTATGTGTATGAAAGATGTTAAAGTTCTGTCACCAGCCATCTGCAGGCTGCCAGTCTCTCCATCTCCGACGGATAGTCAAGCAATGGTCCAACTTATCTCTATTGCCTCCTCCTCCACATCTGTCAGTTCCACTATATGTGACAACCAGTTCTGGTCCTTTCCCTTGCATTTTGTGTTCTCTTTTCCTACAAGGGGACAAACAACAGGCCTGCGAGTGACTGAAGGTGAAGTATTCTCACTATGAATGAATTGCTTTCAGTGAGGCTGACCATGAAAGCGATGCATCAGAGGGTGACTATCAGATAGATCCATCACATTGCATCAGGACTGGGGTGAGTGGCAGTGGTGATCATGAAGGGATCATGAAGTACTTACAGGTTAGTTGCTGGATTATTTCTTCTAGCTGCTGGTGCAATTGTACACGTTTTTGGACGTTTCTTATATTTGGCTAAAGCTTCAATATTCTATAGAGAGAGTGGTCTGGCTGGTTTTGCAGTAGTTTTAGTGGCAATTAAAGTATAGTGCTGCAGTTTGCAGTGCACTGCTATACAAGGGAGGTCATTGAGGCTCTGTACGCACTCAGAAACAGACACAAGGAGGACTGAGCACGAGGGTTTGTTCGCATTGCAGGTTTCCCCATGGTGCAGGGTGCCATTGACTGCACACACATTGCCATACATGCTCCACATCTGAACTCGGACATATTCATGAGCAGAGAGGGATTCCACTCCCTCAAATGTGCAGCTGGTGTGCGACCACATGCAGCTCATCATGCAGGTCAATGCCCACTATCCTGGCAGCAGTCATGACTCCTTCGTTCTGTGGCAGTACTCTGTTCAACCAGCTCAGCAAGTTAAAGGCTAGCTACTGGGCGACAAGGATTATCCCCTCATGAAATGGCTCATGACTCCGGTCCAGAACGCTCGTACACGTACACAGCAGGCCTACAACAAGAGCCAAGCTGCTACACAGAATATCATAGAGTACACCATAGGCGTCCTCAGGTGCTTCCGATGCCTGGACCACTCTGGTGGAGCCCTGTAGTGCTCAGCAGAGCGGGTATCAAGATTCATCGTTGTATGCTGCATGGTGCACAACCTGGCCATTATGAGGGAACAGCCCTTGCCACTGGCTATCAGGCGAGAACTTGAGCAAGAGGAAGACGAGAAGGAGGAGGAGGAAGAAGAAGTGCAGCAGGAAGTGGAGGAAGAGTCAGGGAGGCTACAAGATGGACAGGCCCTGTCTGCCAGGGCTTTGAGTGATCAGATTATTAATGAGCGATACCAATAACCTCAACGACACCTCCCCATTCACCAACAATCCCACACTCCTTACCTTTCCTCTCCCACATGACCATCAAATCATCCTCCTTAAGATTACACATTGCTTCCTCCCTCAGCTCATCACAGAAATAAAAACCACCACCAAATGCAAATTCAAATCCACATTTATAAATTAACAGATGAAATGATGCAAACAAAATGAAACTATTCACCGATGTGCATTCCCTTAGGGCCTGTTGCTCGTGTGCCTTTACCTATCCTAGTGCTCCTACGAGGTGCATCCCCAGTGGCTGGAGCATGGGAGGTGGAAGGCTGCTGACCTTCAATTAAGGAGCGTGCAGATGGCCTTGGAGGACAACCTCAAGCAGCTCTGGGCCAAGAGGGCCCAGGTTCAGACTGCACCATCTTGACCTGGGCTGCAGCTGTCTGGCCTGGCTGGCTGACCGGCAACAGCAAGGGCATTGGTGGAGGAGCAGGAATGCTGTCATCCTGAGAGAGGACAGCAGGTTCATCTTCCTTGGCTCCACTGCCATTCTCCTGGGGCACGCCTCACCAATCCTGGTGATCTGTTGGAGAACAGATTGCTGGACTGCTGTGATGCCTTAGAAGCTCTGTTCCACAGTGGTACCCAGAGCCATGATGGCAGCAGTCTCAGCTCCCAATGCAGCAGTCAGACCTTTGTTGGCAGATGTTTGTGCTGCAATGGAAGCTGTGACATCGGTCATCAGACGTTGCATCATGGTGGGTTCCACAGGTGTGCTGATGGAGGTGACCACCTGTTCCATGTGGGAAAGGATGGGCTCCAAGCTCTGCGCAAAGCCCTGTGCCAAGTTGGAACTGGACTCCTCCACACTTCTTGACTTTGCGCGCAGGCTAACTAGCAGGTTTCCAGTGCACCAAGCATCTGGTTGTGTACGCCCATCAGCCTTCTTCTATAGCCTGACCAATCAAAGTCATCACCTGCCTCCCTCTGCAGCAGAACTAGTGTGTGCAACCTCACCCTCCGGCAAGTTGGCACCTGCAGTATCCTGTCCCCCCTCCCCAGCTCCGGCACACTTGTGCCCGGTGTCTCACCACATACAGATCCCTCCTCAATCCTGGCCTCCAAAGTACGCGCAGTGCCAGTCTCTGAGCTGGTGGGTACAAGTGTAAGATCGAGTGATGGTGTCTCTTCATTATCACATTCTTCTTCCTCAGCCTCCTCTGACTGGAATGGTTCCAGTTCTTGGATATCTGAAAGGACAAAGGGACACGGGTTGAGTTGTGGTGAAGGGAGAGGAGAAAGTAAGAAGTGCGTGCTTACACAATCTGTAGCACGTGAGTCAGAAAGGATTGTGTGATAAGGGAGAAGTGGGAAGAGAGAAGGAGGATTGGTTATACAGAGATCCTCATCATCGATCTCACCAGCATTGCCAGTGGCCAAGGCGTCAACGATGGCCTTTCCAAAGATGACCAGCACTGTCTCCTCCATGGGAGTTAAGATGTGTAGGCGCACTCGTCCTCTTCCAGTTTTTTCTTGCTGCCTACTTTATGCACCAACTTCTCCTGCAAGAAAGAGGGAAGTGTGTGTGAACTATGAGTTGTGGGTGTGCTGCTTGCAACAGTGGCAATCTATGAGGGTGAGATAAAGCATATGATTTGAACAGTTGAGTACTGATTGAAAGATATTGTTGGTAGGTGGGTGACGGAGGGTGTAGTGCATTGATCAGTGGATGTCGCTAGTGGTGCAGTTGGTATGATATGCCACTTGAAACTTGAACTCACTTACCTTGACAACTCATGTTAAATCATTGAACTTCTTCCTGCACAGCATCCGTGTTCTTGGCACTATGCTCCTGGCATTTACCTCAACCAATACTTCCTCCCACTGCCTCGAGCATATTTCTGGAGGGCCTCTTGCCCTCCCACTGAATACAGGATGCCCCTCCTTCTCTCCACCTCTTGCATCAAGGCCCCTAGTGCATCACCAGAGAACTTTGGTGCATGTTCTCTTGCAGGCGCAGCCATTCTTCAAAGTATTAGAGCACTGAATCACTTCCTAAATGACTCCCACCACTTCCTGCAGCCACAGTGCACCTCCGCTTTAAGAGGTGCAGGCTGCCTTTAAGTAGAGCTAGCCACTCACGATATCGGGACCAGCGCTGATGCGTGCAGCCAATCAACAGTGCAGGTAGCGCTGGCTGCACACAGCAATCATTTAAAGCAGCAGGCAGCACAAATGTTATGTGCTGCCTTCATTGCAATGAATGGGCGTGGGTTAATCGTGCACCGGGATCCCAGCATTATCCAATTTAATCCCTTAGAAGTCCTGAAGCTGCAGCAATTCTCATAAACTGATTGAAAGCTTCCCATGGATCCCAGATCCCATGAAAGATCCCAGATCCCATGGAGTTGTTTGTTAACCTTCCATCCATACGGCGATACAATCAGACGGGAATCGAAAAACAGGTGCTACTAGACTGAGTTATTTCGCACTTTTTGCCTTCATTGATAAACTAATATGAACGAAGATGAAAAGCTATCCTTCACAATTACATAAACGTACAATTCAAAAGCAGGTGTCAAAGGCAAGGCAACAAGGAGGCCTCTCAGGTATGGGGGAGTGTCAATTAAACATCAGAAGAAATATACAATGGCAGGAAATGGCTTCACCTTGAGTGGAAGTTATCTCTCCAACCAATGTCCATGGATATTAGTGCATAAGTTCATCAGTAGAGGATGTCAGGGATCAGAAGAATCTTGCACTGTTTAAAAAAAAGAGGACAGCCTAAGGCCCTCATGGTCATCCCTTATATCCTCAGGGTATCGAACACCACTTGCAGGAAATATTTACTTTCAGCATCTCACGCACTGCATGTTATCTTGAGCAAATCATAGGTTCCCTACGTAGAAATAGCAAGCCTGGCATCTATCCCATCAACCTTTAGTGTGGCATAATCTACATTTAAGATGAAATGTTAAACTGAGGTCCGATCGGCCGAGGTGGACGTAAAAGATCGCATGGCATTTTTTGAAGAAAAGCAGCAACTTTTCCCAGTGTCCATTTATCCCCCAACTAAAGACCACCAAAAAACAAATTAACTGGTCATTTATCTCATTGCTGTTTCTGGGATCTTGCTTTTTGCCTACTAAACAACAGTAACTACTAACTTGAATCACTGAAGCCCAAAAGCATCTGCATTATACAGAGGTGCAGATGCTGGAACCATTGGAAGATTGGTTGTGGGACCAATTTAAAAACAAATGAATGAAATTATAGGGTGCAATGAGACCCTTGAACCCTTTTTGCACAGCCTCCAAAAAACTCAATTTTTTTCATCAATTATTCTGGACTGTAAAAAGTGGCCATAATTCATGGGTAACTGCTATAAAAGTGAACTTACAGGTTGTATAATATTTAACAGATCACCTCAATCGTTTTTATTACTTCCAAGGTTGATGCTTGCAAGAGCAACAAAATGTCGAGTATTATCTTTTTATCATTTTTGTTCTTTATCTTTTCAGTTTTTTGTCCTTTTATTTACCCTGTTAAATAATTCTGTAACCGTTGGTATATAACCAGTTTATGATGTTTCTTTGAACAATAATCTCTTCATGGAGAAACCTTCAAAAATTAAATTGCTTAACTGCCTAGCTGACGTGTAATTCTTACCAGGTAAATTCTCTAAATTGGCCCTTTTATTTACAAGTCAGAACTTGCTTACAAATGACCCTTCAACTCTACCTGCCTATGTGATTTCATGCTGTTCTGCTTGGCTGCCATAATGATACAGTTACATTGTTCGGAGCTTCAGCTTCACTGTTAATATTTAAACTCGAAGGAATGCAGACTAGTATCTTTATGTTTGTTTTCTTAAACTCATCCTTATTGGGAGGTGCTACAATATACAAATAATATTACTTAAATATAGGCAATTCCTGCATATTAAAAATAAATTTTAGCAGAATATCGAGTTTAAATATCACAGCCACATCCGATATATCTATAGCTTAATCTTTTTTTTAATTCATTCATGGGATGTGGGCGTCCCTGGCAAGGCCAGCATTTATTGCCCATTCCTAATTGCCCTTGAGAAGGTGGTGGTGAGACGCCTTCTTGAACCGCTGCAGTCCATGTGGTGAAGGTTCTCCCACAGTGCTGTTAGGAAGGGAGTTTCAGGATTTTGACCCAGCGACGATGAAGGAACGGCAAAATATTTCCAAGTCGGGATGGTGTGTGACTTGGAGGGGAACATGCAGGTGGTGTTGTTCCCATGTGCCTGCTGCTCTTGTCCTTTTAGGTGGTAGAGGTCGCAGGTTTGGGAGGTGCTGTCGAAGAAGCCTTGGCGAGTTGCTGCAGTGCATCCTGTGGATGGTACACACTGTAGTCACAGTGCACTGGTGGTGAAGGGAGTGAATGTTTAGGGTGGTGGATGGGGTGCCAATCAAGCATGCTGCTTTGTCCTGGATGGTGTCGAGCTTCTTGAGTGTTGTTGGAGCTGCACTCATCCAGGCAAGTGGAGAGTATTCCATCACACTCCTGACTTGTGCCTTGTAGATGGTGGAAAGGCTTTGGGGAGTTAGGAGGTGAGTCACTCGCCGCAGAATACCCAGCCTCTGACCTGCTCTTGTAGCCACACTATTTATGTGGCTGGTCCAGTTAAGTTTCTGGTCAATGGTGACCCCCAGGATGTTGATGGTAGGGGATTCGGCGATGGTAATGCCATTGAATGTCAAGGGGAGGTGGTTAGACTCTCTCTTTTTGGATATGGTCATTGCCTGGAACTTGTCTGGCATGAATGTTACTTGCCACTTATGAGCCCAAGCCTGGATGTTGTCCAGGTCTTGCTGCATGCGGGCACGGACTGCTTCAATATTTGAGGGGTTGCGAATGGAACTGAATACTTTGCAATCATCAGCAAACATCCCCATTTCTGACCTTATGATGGAGAAAAGGTCAATGATGAAGCAGCTGAAGATGGTTGGGCCTCGCACACTACCCTGAGGCACTCCTGCAGCAATGTCCTGGGGCTGAGATGATTGGCCTCCAACAACCATTACCATCTTCCTTTGTGCTAGGTATGACTCCAGCCACTGAAGAGTTTTCCCCGATTCCCATTGACTTCAATTTTACTAGAGCTCCTTGGTGCCACACTCGGTCAAATGTTGCCTTGATGTCAAGGGCAGTCACTCTCACCTCACCTCTGGAATTCAGCTCTTTTTTCCATGTTTGGACCAAGGCTGTAATGAGGTCTGGAGTCGAGTGGTCCTAGCGGAACCCAAACTGAGCATCAGTGAGCAGGTTATTGGTGGGCAGGTTATCTGACCCATTGGTCCACCTACATAGCTGATGCACTAAATAATAAAATAGTGGACATCCCAGTGTCAGACTGCATTAGCAGCCTCCTGGAGAGTTTGCAAAGTGTTTTTATTTATCATTTATTAAACTGTCCTATGGCACTTCTCTGCCCACACAATCACACATTATAAAAGATTGACAAGACAGCAATGTTAATGTCTCACTCTTTGCCATATATTTTTATATTTTGAAAATGAAAATAAAATTTAACAAGTTTCTCAGAATGCCGTCTTCACGGGGTTAATCTTAACTCTACCCTCCCAGAGGAAGCTGGGCTGCTAGGCAGATAAAAACGAGCAGATTACTTTCCTGCTCAGAACTCGATCCTTTCCTAAGGTTAACCTGTAGGCGGCTGAGGCACCCACCCAAAGTAGGAGGGAGGCTCATGAAATTTTGCCAACAGGACCTCAATGGCACTTTAACCAAGGCCTGGGCAGGGAAGCCAAGGAAGCCATCGTGGCTTTCCCACTAAGCAAGTCGTCAGCTGGTGGGAAGGTCAAAGAGGCCCTCTAGGTAAGTCAAAAAACTCCCTTCCTGGGGCCAGGAAGAGCCAGGCTTCCCAATCCCCTCCTTTCCCTTCCACGAGACACTCATGAAGCCTCCTCCAAGGAGGTCAAGTTTCACCTAATCTTCCCCTGCTGGCAGCCGCTCTGCACCCTCTTCCCACAAGTGCACCGGCAGCATTTAAATTGAGACCTGGCAGTTAAAATTGCAGCGACCTCCTGCTGCCTGTGGTGGATGGGAAATTAACTCGCCGGAGTGGTTTCCCACCAGAAACCTGCTCAGAGTTAATATTCAGCCCGTAATGCCTAATATCACTGAGGAAACTGGCATACAAGCCCTGACTCTATGTTATGCACACAAGAACCTGGCTTTAAGTGCTTGCACCTGCCACTCACACTGGAGGAATGAGTATACCAGATTCAGTCAAATAATTTTGTCAGTCTGAGTCACCCTGACCTGGTAGAATTGGATCTTGAAAAGGAAACCTGCCACTATTTAATATTCTAAAAAAGTCTTTGCTACTAATCTTAGCAAAACACATCATAACATATAAGCTAGATACCCCATACAAACACCAGTAACAATGTGACAAATGTAAAATTACAACTAAATATCTCATTCAAATACTGAATTTGAAACTAGCTGCATGGTAACACTATGCACTAATTTAACAGTATTGCATTCAGTACTGCAAATGGATGAATCCATAGCAATGATAATCAAGGAAGTCTTAAAGTAGGAAAAGATTTGAGAAAAGTAATAATAGAGACACTAAGGGGTAGAAATTGGTATGCGTTGCGCCCGTTTCTCAGGCGTAAAACCGGTGCAAATCATACCAATTTAGCAGTGGGACAGCTTGTGCCCAAAGGTACAACTGCACAGAAATGACACAACTACACTACTACCTCAGAGAAAGTACTTGTCGAACTTTCAAATGTACAAATCATATTAATACAAACAGTTCCCTACAATGTACAGTAAAAAGATTAGCGTTATTAAATATTTATGCCCTGGTTGTATTTTTTTTAAGATTGACCTTTCTAATTAAAGAACGACCCTTGAGGATGTAAAAAAGCTATGCAATCAGATTTAAACCTAATAATTTCACAAGGTGATGAAAACTTGTACCTGAGGTCGTTGATCGCTTTAATTCTATGACAGTAACTTTACCGTGTAATTCCCAAGTTGGATATATCTGAAATTTTGAAAGAGCAAAGCAATACATAACCTATTATAAAACTATTCTAAATCAATAGCTAATTTCTCAGTATTGATTACTATTTAGACATTTAAAATTTACCCTAAAGCAACAATATAACTTTATAGGAATGAGGTCCCAACAGATGCTCATAAGTATTAAAATTATTGACTACTGGCATAAGATCAAAAATGTCACCCTATCTATTAATCTTTATAAAAAGTCATTTATCCATTCTCATACTTTATTGCAAACATCTAAACTGAATTTGTTTAATAAAGCTCACCTATCATTTCTGCAAAAATGAATACTGTAAATCTCTCAAGTCATTATTGTTGTGAAGTTTTAATGTTTGAAACAGTAGGACAAAGTTGCTTCAAATGGTAGGGCTCCCACTGATGTATTTTATTTTAATCAAAACCACTTGCAGAGCTTGTAGTATCCAATATTTTTGGGTAGTGCTGGATCAAAAGAAAAAGCAAGACTTTCATTTAAATAGCACCTTATCACAATGCAGAGACATCACAAAGAACTTCATACAAATTACTTCTTGAAATTCAGCCACTGTTATGTAGGCATGCTTGTAATATTCCAATTACCAAAGGATATATTACCTTTTAGATGTTCACTGATGTCAGGTACCCTCTTGTGTATGTTTTGCCCTTCCCCAAAATGATCTCACCCATCACTAAACTGATGTTTTTTTTAATCACATGGAGCTGAGAATGCTGAAAGTGTGCATCAGTTCAATGGTGGAAAGTAGCATTAAAGTGCCGAGGAAACACCAGGACTAATTAAATAAATAACAGCTATCATTAGAACTAAAGAATCCTATAAAAATGTACAAGACAACTGCAGTACAAATTATACTAAGTCATAAAACATTCACTAATGCCATGGAGTCTTTGGGGTTGAAACTCCTCCATTCATTAGGCTTATTATCTGAAAAAGGCAAGATTTAATGCACAGTACTTTTATGGGTTTGCTCCAACAAATCGCTATTATCCTTTAAAAGCTTCTTTTGAAATTCCTCCCTTGCATAAACAACATTGCAAACATTAACAAAAGTAGCTGGTGTAATCAATGTTTAGCTTGATAATCGCTTGTGAAAAGCCAATTAAGGATACAAATTCTGCAGCCTTTGACTTCTCACAAACAGCATATTATCTCACACAGCAGACACCTGCTGTTATAGAAGCAAAGGAAGTTGGCAGAGTTAGCAAAGGGAATAGAGCAGTCACACAGGTTCAGTTTAATTGTGTGTTAATAGTACGAGTGGAGAATGCAGTACCACTTTGGTCGATGAATGACAGGAGAAAGAGCAGGAGGTGCAGAAGAGGATACTCAGGGAAGTCGGAAGTTATAGGAGACACATTAGCAGGAGCTGCTAATATCTCAGGTGGGTGCTATAGCAAAACAGAGTGGGGGAGATATTAAATTGCTCCCCCCAGCAGAAATGGAGTGTTATATTTACTGCCCCATTCCCACCTGCTGCCATTTCCTTGGGTGGCCCAGGCACCCAACCTGTTTCAGATGGGAGTCTCATTCAAATATGTTAATTGGGATCCTACGATGTATATGCACAGTGCATTCTCCACCCATTGGTACCAGCTGTCGAGCAGCCTAAACAGTGGTCCTCCTTATGTGGCTCGATGTGAAATTTTGTTTGTTAATGCTCCTGTGAAGCACCTTTGGGATGTTCTACTACGTTAAAGACGCTAAATAAATGCAAGTTGTTGTTGTTGTCTTTAAAGGGATTGCTGCAGCTCTTTGAGAAAAGATTCATTTTTTTTTAGTTTTGTGGGGCCAGGGGAGCATCAAAAATCTTCTGGCCCACTTCTGACTCTGTTCTGCTGGAGCTGCCGGAATTCCACCCCCCGACCCGTGAGCTGCATCTGAGTGCTGGAATAGCACTCATGGCTCGCTGGTCTAACATAAATGAGGCCAGGCCCCCCAAGTGGCTCGGACCTCTCAGCTGGGACTGCAGGCGGCAGCGCGATTGTATCGCCCACCTGAAGTTAGTGAGCTACCTGGGCCTCACTGAACTTGAGGTGACCCTGGCTGAGTGATGCAGGTTTTACTGATCTGTTCATTATCCTTCTTAGCAATGGTTCCATTTGCATGATTTAAACATTGAGTTTAACCCAATGTTTACCAGAGCCAAGGGGCAGTTTGTCTTTCCTGCTTTTAGCTTTTACAACCTCCAATTTATCCAAAGAATCCTAGACATAACCAGAGATGACATGAGGAAAAATGTCTTTATGCAGTGAGTTATTATGATCTGGAATGCACTGCCTGAAAGGGTGGTGGAAGCAGATTCAATATTAACTTTCAAAAGGGAATTGGATAAATACTTGGAGGGGGAAAATTTGCAGGGCCATGGGGAAAGGGCACAGAAGTGGGACTAATTGGATAGCAGTGACCATAATGTGATAGAATTTCACATCCAGTTTGAGAGTGAGGATCTTGGGTCTGAAACTACAGTATTAAACTAAAATAAGGGCAATTATAAAGGAATGAGAGTGGAATTGGCTAAAGTGGACTGGGTAAACAGATTAGATGGTATGATGGTGGATAAGCAGTGGCAAACATTTAAAAAGATATTTTATGACTTGCAACAAAAATATATCCATGTGAGGAGGAAAGACTCCACAAAAAGGGTGAACCAACCATGGCTAACTAAGGAAGTAAAGGATGGTATCAGGTTAAAAGAAAAAGCATACAACATGGCAAAGATTACTGGTAAACCCGAAAATTGGGAAAACTTTAAAAACCAGCAAAGGATGACTAAAAGAATAATAAAGAGGGAGCAAATAAATTGAGAGTAAACTAGCAAGAAATATAAAAACTGACAGTAAAAGCTTCGACAAGTATATCAAAAGGAAGAAGGTAACTAAAGTAAACATTGGTCCCTTAGAGGATGAGACTGGGGAAATAATAATGGAAAACAAGGAAATGGCAGAGGAATTGAACAGATATTTTGTATCTGTCTTCACAGTAGAAGACACCAATAACATACCAATAATAGTAGAAAATCAAGGGGCAAAGGGGAGGGAGGAACTAAAAACAATCACTATCACTAGAGGAAAAAGTACTAGGTAAACTAATGGGTCTAAAGGCTGACAAGTCCCCTGGACCTGATGGCTTGCATCCGAGGGTCTTAAAGGAAGTGGCTACAGAGATAGTGGATGCAATGGTTGTAATCTACCAGAATTCACTAGATTCTGGAAAGGTCCCAGCGGATTGGAAAACTGCAAACGTAACACCCCTTTTCAAGAAGGGAGTGAGACAGAAAGCAGTTAGCCTAACATCTGTCATTGGGAAAATGCTAGAATCGATTATTAAGGAAGTAGTAGCAGGACATTTGGAGACTCATAATAGAAACAAGGAGAGTCAACGTGGTTTTATGAAGGGGAAATCGTGTCTGACAAATTTATTAGAGTTCTTTGAGGAAGTAATGGGCAGGGTGGATAAAGGGGAACCAATGGATGCAGTATATTTGGATTTCCAAAAGGCATTCGATAAGGTGCCAGATAAAAGATTACTGCGTAAGATAAGAGCTCATGGTATTGAGGGTAATATACTGGCAAGGACAGAGGATTGGCTAACTAACAGGAAACAAAGAATCAGGATAAAAGGATCATTTTCAAAATGGCAATCTGTAACTAGTAGGGTGCTGCAGGGCTCAGTGCTGGAGCCTCAACTATTTACAATATATATCAATGACTTGGATGAAGGAACAGAGTGTCTTGTGGCCAAATTTGCTGATGATACAAAGATAGGTGGAAAAGCAAGTTGCGATGAGGTCACAAAGTGTCTGCAAAGGGATATTGACAGGTTAAGCGAATGGGCAAAAATTTGGCAGGTGGAATATAATGTGGGAAAATGTGAAGTCATCCACTTTGGGAGGAAAAATAAAGCAAAATATTATTTGAATGGAGAAATACTACAAAATGCTGCGGTACAGAGGGATCTGGGTGTCCTCGTACATGAAACACAAAAAGTCAACATACAGGTGCAGCAGGTAATCCGGAAGGCAAACGGAATATTGGCCTTTATTTCTAGGGGGATGGAGTATAAAAGCAGGGAAGTCATGCTATAACTGTACAGGGTGCTGGTGAGACCACACCTGAAGTACTGCGTACAGTTCTGGTGCCCTTATTTAAGGAAGGACATACTTGCATTGGAGGCAGTTCAGAGAAGATTCACGAGGTTGATTCCGGGTATGGAAGGGTTGTCTTATGAGGAAAGATTGAAGAGGTTGGGTCTATACTCATTGGAGTTTAGAAGAATGAGGAATGAGAGGAGATCTTATTGAAACATACAAGATTCTGAGGGGACTCGATAGGGTAGATGCTGAGAGGATGTTACCCCTCATGGGGGAATCTAAAACTAGGGGGCATCATCTCAGAATAAGGGGTCACCCGTTTAAGACGGAAATGAGGAGGATTTCCTTCTCCCAGAGGGTCGTAAATCTTTGGAATTCTTTACCCCAAAAAGCTGTGGAGGCTGAGTCATTGAATACATTCAAGGCTGAGTTAGACAAATTTTTGATCAGCAAGGGAGTCAAAAGATATGGGGAAAAGGCAGGAAAGTGGAGTTGAGGTAAAAATCAGATCAACCATGATCTCATTGAATGGCGGAGCAGGCTCGAGGGGCCGAATGGCCTACTCCTGCTCCTATCTCTTATGGTCTTTCAAATAGCTGGCACAGGCAGAATGGGCCAAATGGTCTCCTTCTGTGCTGTATCATTCTTTGATTCTACGAAATCCTGTTGGAATGTCCTATTAAGTGAATCTTTTCTTTAACATTAGCTGAGTTCTGTTATGTGCCTTAAGTGGGCCCCAAAGTTAGTTTATCTGCCTGATCTATTTCATTATTTATAACCAGATCTAGCAACACCTCCCTTGTAGCCCTATTGGCATACTGCTTGAGGAAGGAATCTTGTACGCATTTTTGAAATTCCATTCTTTTTTCCCCTATCAACTCCCTCTCTGTCCCAATTAATAAGTGGATAAGTCAAATCTCCCAGAACAATGATTTTGTTGTTCCTACTCGTATCTCTAATCTGACTGTAGTTTTCCTCTTCCATTTCCTTCCCACAATTTGGAGTTCTGTAATACACCCTTACTAATGTAACAAGCCCTTTTTGTGTTTCAGCTCCAACCATATTGACTCTGTCTGTACTGCTTCCTATTCTATATCAACCCTCTCTACAGCATGTATTCAATTTTACCAATTTTGCAACTCCACCTCCTTTCTTATCTTTACTATTCCTTCCAAATATATCATATCCTTATATGTTTATTTTCCATTCTTGTGCAGTTTGTAGCTAGATTTCTGTTAATGCTATGATGTCTACATCATCCTGTAAAATAATTCCTTCCAGTTCCCCCAGTATATTTCCCACACTCTGCGCGTTGCAATACATGCAATATATTTTAACCTTTTTTGTGTTTTTCTAAACACTACTCCTTTTCCCATGATTTTTTAAATCTAAGATACCCCTACCTTTACTTCGGTCTTTCCCCTGTTTATAACTAGTCCATTTGATTTTATTCCTCTACTCCATATACCTCTCGCTAAATTGTTTTCTGCATGAATCTTCACACTGATCCTTGTTGGTTTTATTTTCTCAGTCCCACCCCTTCCTATTTTAAATACCTCATGATTTGCCTACTTAACAATTTTGCAGTGCATTAGCACCCTTTCAGTTTAGGTGTAGTGCATCCTTGCAGAATGGCTCTCAACTGTCCCAGGCCTGTTGCCAATGCCTACCACACCATTACCCATGCATTGATTTCCCTAATCTTCTTACCCTTTCCTATTATAGTACATGGCTGGCGAAGTTACCATAAGATTACCATCTGTGAAGCCCTGCTCCTAAACGTGTTTCCTATTTTTCTTATTTCACCTTGCAAGACGACGACAACAACAACAACAACTCGCACTTATACGGCACCTTTAACATAGTAAAATGTCCCAAGTTGCTTCACAGGAGTTTCATCAGACAAAATTTGACACCAAACCACATAAGGAGATATTAGGACAGGTGTACAAAAGAGGTAGGATTTAAGGAGCGTCATAAAGGATGAGAAAGAGATAGGGTGGTAGAGAAGCTTAGGGAGGGAATTCCAGTGCTTAGGGCCTAGACAGCTGAAGGCATAGCTGCCAATGGCAGGACGATAGAAATCAGGGAGCACAAGAGGCCAGAATTTGGCCTTTCTTTACCTAAACCATTGCTTCCCACATGGACATAATGTAATACAAAAATCAAATATTTTAATATGTAATTTATATTGCCATCTTTTTTACAGCAAGGTGTCCTATGTTCTGTCTCCTGGTGTACTGCTCTATAACCATATATGCAATGCATGCAAAAATGGCTCGGGTGACCTGTGCTCTGAGTTTCCCTGCCTCCTTTTGGGAAAGTACTTGTACTCTTAAGCCTCCAAATTATCATGCTAAGGACTATGCAAGCTGAGTTAAATGCCTGTGATAAGACTGCTCATGCAAACCTGCATTTGTTTAAGTGAAAATTAGGAAGGCCATTCAGCCCATCTTAAATCACCAGAAAGACCCTCCTAATCCCCTATTTCAACATCAATTTTTTCTTAAATAATTCCAGTGTCTTGTCTTTCTCTACTCCATCTAGAAGTCCATTCCATACATTGATCACTTCTTGTATATAGAACCATCTGACATTAGTCTTAAATTACCCTTCTACTAATTTTAAGCTGTGTCCCCTTGGCCTACTCCAACAATTTAATTTAAAGCAATATTCCGGATGTACCTTTTCCAAACTCTTAATTATCTTCTGTTCCTCTATAAAATCATCTCAAGATGCCTCCTTTCTACACTGAAAAGCCCAAAGTTTCTCCAGTCTTTACTCATAACTTAGTTCCCTGACACAAGAGATCAGCCTTCCAGCACTTGAATATCTCCCTTGTGCCTCAATGAACAAAACTGGACACTGTAGTGAAGATGCAGTCTGGCCAGAGCATTGTACCATTTGATCATGACTTTCTCTGACTCATATTCTACTGTTTTGGCTGTACGGTTCATCATTCTACTGGCTTTGTTGATTGGTGCTCTGCATTGATTGGATACGTTGAGTGCCGAGTTTACTAAGACTCCTAGGTGTTTTTTGACTTCTTCCTTAGCTATCTTAACATCATTCATGGAATATGCATGTCATTTACTTTTCCTTCCTTCCTATATGTAAAACTTATTGTTTGTCAGTATTGACTTTAATTTGCCGTTGTTCTGCCCACATGCATCTCTTGTCCAACTGATTGTCATTTCTGAGCTGCATCTTTCAATTCCACTGCCCCTCCTACTTTGGTATCATCTGCAAATTTGACTAATTTCCATTGAGTTTTTGATTTCAAGTCATTGATCTAAATTAGAAACAATAGTGCTGAGTCTTGAGGTACCCTAGAGCAGGCTCCTCTTGCAAGCACCCATTATACTCTATCCTTCAGTTTCTTCGTTAATCCCAAGATTTATCCTGAACCTCTATATTCTGAAATTAGTGATATGAAGCAAGGGCATCA
Organism: Heptranchias perlo; assembly: GCF_035084215.1. NCBI lineage: Eukaryota > Metazoa > Chordata > Chondrichthyes > Hexanchiformes > Hexanchidae > Heptranchias > Heptranchias perlo. The sequence continues at coordinate 42,925,555 of NC_090328.1, read as the reverse complement.
TTATTTTCATGGCACAAGATATTTTGGATTGTATGTATACAATTATAGAATACATGAAAAGGCTGAGAAGAGGAGAATTTGTACCTGTTCTGCCAAAATCAGGATGGAGAAAATGGAGATAGTTCAGATTTTGATTTGGGTGGGGTTTATGGAAGGCATGAGCTGTATGAAAGAGATGGACTAAAGCTAAATATCATGGTGATAGCAATAGAAACTTCAATTTACTTCAATTGAGAAATGTCTAATATAGAAACTAGGAGAGAGTGAACAGAGAAGTATGAAATGAAGGATAAATCTCATCATAGGGTATGAGAGGCAATGTGTTAAGAAACTAAGTAAAATTAAGAAGCAAGCCCTGATATTGTCATTTTTTTGCATTTTGGATTTCATCAAATGCTCCCTTTTAATTTTAATCCTCACATTCAAGGCCATGGGTCTTTTGATAAGCTACATTAGATCTCTCAGAACTAAGGTGAGAAAATCATCAATAGAAACAAAAGGGACTGTAAACTCATTTCAGAAACCAAACATAACTGATTCAGATTTATTTTGGGATGAGGAAATAAGATTTTAAATACAACATGTAAATTTGGGTTTGATTCTGACAGGTCTACCCATAAAGGAAATGAAGTAGCAAACAGGCTATTTGACTTGAGCTGTGAGCATAGAACAGGAGGGCACTGGTTTAAAATTAACAAGCCTCAAGCAAGATCAAGTTTATTTTTTCCCCTCAGAGTAACAGTTATGTGGAACAAACTCTCAGCAAAAGCAATGGAGGCCAAGACTCCTCCAAAAAGAAACTGAATTATATGGGAATGGAATTTATAGTTATTGGAATAAGCATGTACAGAGATGATCAAGTATTCCAAGGACATAATGAGGTACGTTTTCACCTCACTACCCAGGTGTACAACTGGTGTTGCAGATCAGCCACCCATTATAAGAAATCAATGGAAATGAAAATCGAGCAGTTTCTATAATGGGCAGTTGATCCGCAACACCAGTCTCATGGCCAGATGACAAGTTGAAAACTGACCCCTACGTGACAAGGGTAGGAATATCCTGTCCGGAGGACAGCAGGTTATGTTGAATAGTGGAGTTGCGAAGGTGGATGAATATTGTGAGGTTTACTTTCATAACATTTAGGAATCAGGAAGTATTGATGCAGAACCTTTCCTCAAAATTAAATAGGCAGGAGAGAGTAGATTGAGAGTGGTGGGACTAATTGGGTAGCTCTTTCAAAGAGCCGGCACAGGCAGGATGGGTCGAATGGCCTGAATCGGTGCTGCATGTATATATGATTCTATACCTGGTCAGTGGATGAAGTAGGTTTGATGGACTGAGTGGACTTTTCTGTTCTATTCTTTCTTTCATTCTTATGGGCAGTGGGACAGTTTGATGGTTTATATGTATTTTTCATACCAACAATGTTTTCATTTCATTAAAAAGTTCATAACTACATTTTCATGAGCTCGAGCTTTAGCAGCAAAGAGCTAACAGCTATCAAGTAGGCGTTTCTTATTAATTTCTTGGTCTTTGCTTAATATCTTGTGCTCATTAGGTACACCTGTCATATCTCCGTAGTAACGGCTGATGTTCTTTAAATGTGGTGTCTGGAGGAGCAGGGGTATTCCTCCTGGCTCTACTTTCAGGTAAGTAATTATCAAAAACTTACCATTTTGGTAGCAGGCCAAAGGTTTGCTTTTACTGACAGATTAATCTTGCAGTGAGGGACTCAAACAGGTGCTAGGCCCCTTATTTGCATATGCAAAGGGTCTAACTCCTGTATCGGGTGTGGGCCCTGGACGCCTATCATTTTCTTTCACCAATATGGCGGGTGGCGTACTTCCAGCCGGAAATGTGTGCGCACTGCCTGCCCGCCATATTGAGAGCTTAGTAGACTGGTTAGCGCCTGAAAACAAGCGCTGTGTGGCCAAATTTATAGTTGAATAGATTTCTAATCAATCCCACAAAATGAAATCCATTTTAAAATGAGAAGTGCTAATGTGACGTATTTCATGTATTTTGTTACCACTATTATAGAAAATTTAAACAATTACATTATGCTTTTGTGGGTTGTAGCTGGTTGACTGGGCACAGATAAAATATGCAGAATGATTAAATTACAACACCAAGAAAAACAAGAGAGCATTGATTAAAAATTAATGACAAGCTTTTTGAAATTGTCTATCCAAAAATAAACAAAGTTCACCAGCCACATTTCTGGAAACTCACCAAAATGCAAAGAGATATCCCCTTTACCTTCTCTCTAATACTTTTTTTCCACCAGACAGTTGTTTGAAGGAATGGTTTGTAGAGTTAAAGTGCTAAAGCATTCATAATAAGGACTAAACCACAGCACATGTCAAAAAACATGATCACATTGAATTAAAAATTAATGGATAGCAATTTATAATTTGCTGAAGCTCTTACAAAATTCAAACTATTACTACACAAGCTAATGGTTTGACTGGCCCTACATCACCCTCACCAAGTTACACTCACATCATTCAAACACAGTAATGTAATTTAAATGGAAGACTACTGAAAGTGAAGTGCACCTTTTTTAATTTTTTGGAACTATTTATGCAACTGACCTGAAATAACAGGAGACCTGGAGCTGTAACGGGATATAACTTGAATCCGCTGGCTCTTTATAAAACTCTACTGACTGCCCATAAGGTTTGCTTTGTACTTTGATGCATTTATAAATGTTACAGCTATTGCCACACCCGCAGCCTTGCTAGACAAGCCCAGCAACTGTCACCCTTGGCTACTGCAGCACTTGCACTGACCAAACACACAGCTGACTGTTTATTCAACAGAGACTCACCAAAACACTGTTAGAAGAATAAATGTTTTTTTTATATACTATAATATCCATATTATAAGAGGCCAGTTAAGTCATTTAATGGTAAGTGATCTTCAAAGAGGAAAGCTGTGTTATATGTTGTAATAAATTATTCCCAGCACAAGGATTCTATCTCCTGAACCTTCATAGATCTACAGTTATTATGTTATGCCTATCTCCTGAGCCAGGAAGATGAGTGACCCATCAGAGGTTCATTCAAAAACTCATTCTAACACATTCACTCACTATCACTTCTCAACAAATTAATGCACCAGCCAAAATATTACAATAATTTCCATTTATACAACTTTGAGCCTGTCAGTACCAACCTGTATACCAACAAGTTAGAGAAAAAATAATTTAGTCCAATAAAAGGAAAGGGATAGGCAAGGAGCAGTATAAAATGCTCTTCCTTATCTAAATAATTTTAATAAATGAAGGCGATATTGTATTAACTATCCCACTTTCTTTCTCCTACTGTAACTCAACGTGCTAGCAATTAACTCTCTTCATAACTTGTAACATTTGTAACAATTTTAATATTAAAGGCTGAGGCATTAAGTGGATTATTAAAATATAAAGTATACAAAGTGATTTTTAAAAATTATACCCCATTTAAACCAGACATTTGCAGATCACTATAATTGGTGTAGATTACTAAAATATAATATACTGCACAAGATATTTTATCCTCTGTTGTTTTTGAAAGTGATATCTGGACAGGTGCTGATCATTCCTCTGCAAGTTTTTCATCTCTTATATCAGATACCTGTACCTGTAGTGCTGTACCACATACCAATGATTTTTCATTAACAGTCTCCTTATCTCTACACTCAGCTCACCCTGACACCCTTCCCATCAGCTATATTTTATGACCGAAACATAGAGAAAATTTACTTAGTAAGATCACTCAAAGCCACATACATAACAGTAATTCACTGTCGAGCACCAAATTTACAAACTATCACAACACTCATGACCAATCAGCAGCACTGTTTTACACTGTTGCAACACATTCTGTTTACGAGCAAACAAGTCTATATGGAATAAGCGCTGAATGCATGGAAAATCTCAGATTCACATTTCGAACTATTATTCCAAAACACAATTCAAGTATCTAGAGAAGCAGGTTTGCAATGAAAACTTTCCACATATTATTCAATGAATCTGACCCTGAAATGCCTGAGGTAGTGGAGGGTGGAAAGCAAGACTTCCACACGTGGACGGAAGGCCAAGAGTTTGGGTTGGAACATTTTTCCAGTGGGATTCGGTCTCATTTACAGTGCCACTGAAAGGAGGAGAAAAGAGAGGGAATATCTTATGTTCTCCCACCACCTCCCCCCCCCGCCCCCCCCACCCCCCCCCCGGCATGAAGGGGGTATGCCTGGGGAGTTTCTGAGCTTCCCTGAGAAATTCTACCCATCATTACTTTAAAAGCCCTCATACCATCTGAGATCTGGCTTGATAGCACCAAGGTCCCAGGAGCTCCTGCAGGGGATTAATTTCCTTTTTACAAAAAAAACCTGAATTATTTCTCCCTTAGGAGGTAAAAATTGAACTTACCCATAGCTTGTTTTCAGCCCGCAAAGGACTTTGGGGTCCACCTGTCGAAATGACGGCCAGCAGATTGTGGTGAGCATATCTGATGCACCTGCCTCGGTCATTCAAATGACCCCATCTCCAGGATTTGGAATGGGGTGTACGTCAGGTGTTGCAGGCAAATGAGAGCTTAGCTCTACCGCACTTGAGCTGGTGGAACAGACCCCTATGAATTTTAAGGCCTTTGCATCGATTTTGCAATACTCTAATCTATTAGGACCATATAAGTTTACAGCTTAGAAGTACGATATTTGGCCAATCCTGTGTCTGTGCCAACCTTTTGCAGGAACATTCCAAATCTAATCCCACTAACCTGCTTTCTCCCTAAATTTATTTCAAAAGTTTATAACTAGACACAAAGGAATTTCTCTCTACATACAGATTCACTGCAATAGAGTTCTTCATACATAAGAACAGGAGTGGGCCATTCAGCCCCTCGAGTTGTTCTGTCATTCAATTAGATCATAGCTGATCTGTACCTCAATTCCATTTACCTGCCTTCCCTCCATATCCATAACAAAAATCTATTGATCTCAGTTTTGAAAGGACCCTTAGTTCCTTAAGGATCCTCAGAAGTGTCTTATCCAGCCCCTGAGATTTATTCACCTTAGTTTTGCACAGCTGTTTGGCAACCATGTTGGTAGTAATGTGAATAGTGTCACAACTTACCTCTGCAACACCCTCTTGTTCTTTTCCAGATCAACTGTTAGCTATTTCCTCCTTGTAAAAACTGAGGCAAAAAACTTATTTAGCACCTTTGCAGCCTGTATAGCATCCCTCATCTGATCCACTTTCAGTAGCCCCTTTCCATCCCTCATTTTTCTTTTTCTCTTAATATAACTACAAAACTTTTTATTATTATCCTTCACTTCTCTTGCCATATTCAATTTTAAAAATTCTTTGCCATTCTGATGCATTTTTACACTCCTGGCATACCTTTTGGTACTAAATCCATCTAATTCTGCACAATTTAACTTCAACAACAACAACAACAATTTGCATTTATATAGTGCCTTTAACGTAGTAAAATGTACTAAGGTGCTTCACAGGAGAGTTATCAGACAAAATATGACACCAAGCCAGGTGACCAAAAGCTTGGTCAAAGAGGTAGGTTTTAAGGAGTGTCTTAAAGTTGGAGAAAGAGGTAGAGAGGCAGAAAGGTTTAGGGAATTCTAAAATTTAGCGCCTAGACAGCTGAAGGCGTGGCCGCCATTGGTGGGGCGAAGGAAATTTGGTAGGAAGAACGAGGAGAGGCAATATAAACTAAATGGCACAACTCTAAAAGGGTGCAGGAACAGAGAGATCTGGGGGTATATGTGCACAAATCGTTGAAGGTGACAGGGCAGGTTGAGAAAGCGGTTAAAAAAGCATACGGGATCCTGGGCTTCATAAATAGAGTACAAAAGTATGGAAGTCATGATGAGCCTTTATAAAACACTGGTTCGGCCACAACTGGAGTATTGTGTCCAGTACTGGGCACCGCACTTTAGGAAAAATGTGAAGGCCTTAGAGAGGGTGCAGAAGAGATTTACTAGAATGGTTCCAGGGATAAGGGACTTTAGTTACGTAGATAGACTGGAGAAGCTGGGGTTGTTCTCCTTGGAACAGAGAAGATTGAGAAGAGATTTGATAGAGGTATTCAAAATCACGAAGGGTCTATACAGAGTAGATAGAGAGAAACTGTTCCCATTGGCAGAAGGGTCAAGAACCAGAGGGCCTAGGTTTAAGGTGATTGGTAAAAGAACCAAAAGTGGCCTGAGAAAAAACAAGTGGTTAGGATCTGGAATGCACTGCCCAAGGTGGTGGAGGCAGGTTCAATCATGGCCTTCAAAAGGGAACTGGATAAGTACTTGAAAGTAAAAAACATTGCAGGGCTATGAAAATAGGACGGGGCAGTAGGACTAGCTGGATTGCTGTTGCAAAGAGCTGGCGTGGACTTGATGGGCCGAATGGTCTCCTTCCGTGCTGTAACCTTTCTATGGTTCCATGATTTATGTTTTCACTAGTACACCTGAAGGTTTGCTTCAGTCGGTATGGGTGTTGACTTACACCTACAGCAGCCACACCCACGAATAGTTTAATCACTCCCCTACCATTCTATCTATCCTGCCTGCCAACACTTCTATCCCCCTTTTGTTTAGGTGGAGCCCATCCGGTCTGTATAGGCTCCCCCTATTCCAAAAGGTGCCCACCAAAACCATGATACCCTATACCAAAGCCTTAGCCATGCATTGGTCTGCCTAACTACCCTCTGTCTCTCTTCACTAGCACATGGCATGGGTACCATTTCAGAAAATACTACTCTTGAGGTCCTTCCCTTAAGCATCCTTCCTAATACCCTAAATTTAGCATTGAGGAATCCGGTCTACTTCTACCTACAATATTCGTTCCCATGTGAATAACAACAGTTGGTTCCTCACCTGCTGCCTCTTGCATTCTGTCTACCTGAGACATCAGATCCTTGACCCACATACCCTGGAGGACAGTCCTTGTATCTGAATGGGTAGGCCTGAGGTGCACCCAATAGTGGGCTTTGGGCCTCATTTAAATCAGACCAGCGAGCTGTGGACAGAAGGAGGGATATCCTACATCCGCAGGGGGGCAAAAGGCCCTCCAGACATATGCTCCTGAGGCAGTGGGAGGCAGTACGGGACGAAGTCAATGCCAGGTGCATTGCACCATGAACATGGATGCCGTGCAGAAAGAAGCTCAATGCTTTGACACGAGTGGTCAAGGTGAGTGAGACCAACTGTCAAGCGGCACCTCCTACCAACTGCACCACTCGCCACATCCACTGCTCCACTTACTGCACCCCCCATCACCCACCTACCAACAAACTCTTTCAATCAGTACTCAACTTCCTCTCGCTTTCATATATTACCACTGTTGCAAGCAGCGCACCCACAACTCACAGATCACACACAATGGCAGCAATTCAACCATGAGAGCCACATCATCCAAACATCTTGCAGGACACTCACCGACAAACAACCCACTTTCTTGCAGGAGAAGGTGGCGTATAGCAGGAGGCAGCAAGTGGCAGTGGCTCCATGGAACGTGAACCTGCTGTCCTCTCTCAGGGTGACAGCATTCCTGTCCCACCCCTGCCACTCCGCCAGTTGCCCTTGCTGTTGTCTGCCAGCCAGCCAGCCCACTCGCAGTAGAGTGTTGAAATTTTATTATAGGAACATAGGAAGATAGGAACAGGAGTAGGCCAGTTAGCTCCTGGAGCCTGTTCCGCCATTCAGTGAGATCGTGGTTGATGTGTGAGCTAACTCCATATACCCGCCTTAGCCCCATATCTCTTAATAACGTTGGTTAACAAAAAATCGATCAATCTCACATTTAAAATTAACAATTGAGCTAGCGTCAACTTCCATTTGCAGAAGAGCGGGTTCCAAACTTCTACCACCCTTTGCGTGTCGAAGCATTTTATAACTTCACTCCTGCAAGTCCTGGCTCTAATTTTTAGGCGGTGTCCCCTAGTCCTAGTAATCAAGTATATGAGACCTCCAAAAACAGGTATAAATGCATCAGCAGCCAGAAGCAAGAATCCAGCAACTAACCTGTAACTCCTGCATGATCCCTTTAAATAACGCTGGTGAGGTGTCTTCCTTGCTGTTTAAGACCTGTTCAGCTGTGCGAGGTTAAGACAGTGCGTTGGATGGAGCGTTGAGTTCCAGAATCGAATCTGTCCCTTTAAATCAGTGTTGCACACTGGTCTACCGCATATTCTCCCTGCTTTACATGGTGCCGGGGTTACTTATCTTTGTGTGCGCAAATGCCTTTTCCAATATGGCGTCCAACACACGTCACGCTGGAAGTGTGCGTGCGCATTCCGGATGCCATTTTGGGTCCTTGGGAGTCCACGTGTTGCCTACTCAACATGTGCTACGCGTCCCAATTTAGACCCCAAAGATTCCTTGGTTGTTCCCCAAATAGCTCAGTGAATTTATCCAGTGAGGAGCTGAGCCACAGGGGTTAAATTTAGCAGTACACATTTTGATCGGTATGGTGGTTGTGGTAAGTACTTACCATTTTTTAAATTTATGCGATGTTTAGGGTTGGTTTTCCCTGAGGCAGCCAGCACTGTGCCTCAGGGAAAACCATTGTTGCAGCAGAGACCTGATGCAGGCATTATTCATCTTATTTGCTTATGCAAACGGTGTGGATAAAGGATGCCTCTTGTTTGTCCTTTCCCAATATGGTAGGCAGTGCACTTCCGGTCAGATGTTTGCATGCGTTTCCTGCCTGCCATTTTGGGGCCTTAGGAGGCCCAATTTAATCACAGAATCATAGAATGGTTACAACACAGGAGGCCAATTGGCCCATCGAACCCGTGCCGGCTCTTTGTAAGAGCAATCCAGTTAGACTCATTCCCCCGCTCTTTTCTCGTAGCGCTGAAAATTTTATCCCTTCAAGTATTTATCCAATTCCTTTTGAAAGCCACGATTGAATCTGCTTCCACCACCCTTTCAGGCAGCACATTCCAGATCATAACTACTCGCTGAAAAAAGATTTTCCTCATGTCGCCTTTGGTTCTTTTGCCAATCACCTTAAATCTGTGTCCTTTAGTTCTCGACCCTTCCACCAATGGGAACAGTTTCTCTTTATTTACTTTATCTAAATCCCTCATGATTTTGAACACTTCTATCAAATCTCCTCTTAACCTTCTCTGCTGTAAGATTGAAGAAGCTGGGGTTGTTCTCCTATCATCCCTGGAACCATTCTAGTAAATCTTTTGGAAGTCCATATATACAACATCAACCGCATTGCCCTCATCATCCCTCTCGGTTACCTCATCAAAAAACTCAATTAAGTAAGTTAAACATGATTTGCCTTTAACAAATCCATGCTGGCTTTCCTGTATTAATCCACACTTGTCCAAGTGACTATTAATTTTGTCCCAGATTATTGTTTCCAAAAGCTTTGCCACCATCGAGGTTAAACTGACTGGCCTGTAGTTGCCGAGTTTATCCTTACACCGTTTTTTGAATGAGTGTGTAACATTTGCAATTCTCCAGTCCTCTGGCACCATCCCCATATCGAAGGAGGATTGGAAGATTATGGCCAGCACCTCTGCAATTTCCACCCTTACTTCCCTCAGCAACCTAGGATGCATCCCATCTGGACCGGGTGACTTATCTACTTTAAGTACAACCAGCCTTTCTAGTACCTCCTCTTTATCAATTTTTAGCTCATCCAGTATCACAACTACCTCCTCTTTTACTGTGACTATGACAGCATCTTCTTCCTCGGTAAAGACAGATGTAAAATACTCATTTAGTACCTCAGCAATGCTCTGTGCCTCCATGAGTAGATCTCCTTTTTGATACCTCATCGGCCCCACCCCTCCTCTTACTACCCGTTAACTATTTATATGCCTATAGAAGACTTTTGGATTCCCTTTTATGTTGGTCGACAGTCTATTCTCATACTCTCTACTTGCCACTCTTACTTCCTTTTGCACTTCTCTTCTGTATTGGATTTGTTCTACTTTTTGTGGACAGGACATGAAAATAAATTGGCCCGATAGACTCCATCCTAATTGTGGTTCTCTCAAGTGTATCCCCCTTTAAATTTCACTTTTCTTAGTCACTCCATTTATAACTCTGTAATAATTTCTGGAGTGAGGACGTTTGTCTCTCCCTTTATTCAATGATTCGACTTGTCACCATATTGATTATAGAGTTTGTTCAGACTTTATTGTATAAGGTAGTTCAGACTATATTATATTACAATCCGTTAACAGTAATTAACAATCACTTGAATGGTGCAATAATAGATTCATATTACCCGCCTCTCACGATTGGACAATCAGCACGCCTGGCTCACTGATAGTGATCTTCCCGATAGTTTCACAGCGTTAGGCCAGAGGCCAGCATCGATCTGCTGGATGTGTCTAACTATCTGTTCCTCCTCCAACTGTGTTTCTGCGGGTTAAGAGCCATTCTCTTATTCTTTATTTCTACCTGAAAAATGTGCAACTCTGCACGTACTGTTTAGCAGATGATTCCCAAATGGCGAGCTAATGATGTGTCAGTTCCTTTATGCTGTGGAGATATCCCTATATTCACAGAAGCAGGACAAAAGTCACTAGGTTAGCTGATGACCACCTCCCAAGGTTTACAGCTTTCCTGTTTATTCAGCTATATGATTTAGTTAGAGTTCTAAAAGTTAGAAGAGTTAGAAAGATTTCGATAGGTTAATATTTTTCCATTTCACTAGATTTTTAACCCCTTACTATCAAAATTCATCTCTTCCTGGATTAGCCTATTCTAAATTTATCATATTTGATGAATTCTTAAACTCATTATATTCTTACAACTCTTCTATATCCCTTTTAAGTAACCTGCAGTTAGTTTACAAAATCACCATGGTTTAGTACCAATATTTAGCCACATGAGGGTGCAATAGACCAGAGCCAGTTAAAGATCTAAATACTGAATGGAAATCATTTCCACAGGTTTCTTGCAAGACTGCTAAAACGCCATCTTAGCTCATCCATCCAGAAACAAAATTTACAGTTCCCACATGTTGACCATGACTGTCAATAAATAGTCATTACTTGGAAGGGCCCCATTGATCTTCAAAAGTAATCCCACAGCATCAAGGCAGACAGATACTAAAGAATCGAGCTTTCAGTATTTAATTTTTTTTTAATTAAATCATTTTATTTTGGAAGATTTCCATTCTTCCAAACCCTTAGAATGGCATGATGTAGTTGTGGAGAGCAGGTAACTTAAAAGGGATGCAGAAGAGTTATAAATGGAGTGATTAAGAGAAGTGAAATTTAAAGGGGATGTACATAAGAGAACCACAATTAGGATGGAGTCTGTAGGCCCAATTTTAACCCTTCCGGCCCGGCGCAAACCAGGCACGCCATTGAATGGCTGCAACGACTTATCTGCACAAGTCCCGCTGCCTCCCCATGGGTTGCAATCTTAATCTGCTCTTCTGAATAGATAAGAGGGACACCTGCTGAATGGCAGCTGGGTCCTTTAAATATGCATATCGGACTCCGATGACATCATCAGGGTCCAACTACAATTTTAACCGGAGGCCTGCATGGGAAGCTGTTGTGGCTTTCTCATCGGGCCAACCTGGCTGCTAGATGAGCCTGAGCCAGAAGAGTCCCAGAAAGGTAAGTGGATTTTATTTTATTTTTAGTTTCCTTGTAAGCCAGGAGGAGTCGGAGTGCTCCTCCAAGCCCCACAAGGAAACCTTTGGCCGCTCCTGCCCCAGGGTTCCCTTCCCTGACAGCCCTCCTGATCCTCCACCCCCTCCGAACTGCTTGCCTAAGCATTGAGGACGGTTCCTTTGGTTCCCTGGTGGCGGCCTTCTGCCACCTGCCATCCCACTCCTACCCGCCAGCCAGCTACCGTTTCCTACCGGGTTTGGTGGGAGACTAATGGGGCCTATGCAAGTGAGGCCCAGGAGTTAAAATCTCCTGGTCCTCGCACTGCGGAGGTCCAAAATGTTTGCCCTTCGCCTCGGCCCCTGCTCGCACAACTCCCACCTGCAATTAAAATCAGCCCTTAAGAGTTATGTTTGTTGTGGGATATTGATGGAGGAAGAGATGTGAAAATTATTGATCAAAAGGCTCAAGGGAAGAGTTCTAGCCTTATACAGGAGGGTACAGGTACTCAGAGACAGACAAAAGTAAGTGAATTATCAGGGGCGAGTGGATAGCTTTAGACTTGGTTAGTGAGTCATCACAGGTGATGGGCATGACTCAAAAAGCATTGTCATATATTAATATTATGGCATTTTCCTTATCAATCTGGCATTTCTCAAGAGTTTTTTTCACACAAATGTGGAGATGTGACATGGTTATGCCATTTAAGTGTTATTCTATATGGTTTGAGTTAGGGATAATGGCTTTTCATACTGGTAAGTTGCAAAGAACATTGAGTCAGCTATCAAGAATCAGTTCAAATAGCATACCAAAAGCAATTGTTCGGCAATAGCAGTTGTCAAATGCAGGGACTATCCTGCTGTAGTATTATTTGGCCGGATGAATGCACTGCAAATCTTGACATGAAAGATGTTACAGAACTACTGCTCTCACCAGCTGTATTGCTGTGAAAATTGTTCATCCCTTATCCCCATGAGATCCAGGATGGTCTCACCATTACCACTGCCCTTGGCACATCACTCACGTTCAAATCTCAAATCTGAGGGCATCAAGTTGTAGCACATATGGTTCAGAGCAGCCTTGTTTTCAAATCTCTCCATGGTCTCACCCCTCCCTATCTCTGTAACCTCTTCCAGCGCTACAACCCTCTGAGAACTCTGCGTTCCTCCAACTCTGACCTATTGTCCATCCCCCCCCCCCCCTTCCTTCAACCCACCATTGGCGGCCGTGCCTTCAGCCATCAAGGTCTTAAGCTCTGGAATTCCCTCCCTAAACCTCTCCACCTCTTCACCTCTCTCTCCTCCTTTAAGACCCTCCTTAAAACCTATCTCTTTGACCAAGCTTTTGGCCACCTGTCCTAATGTCTCCTTCTTTGGCTCGGTGTCAATTTTTGTCTGAAGCTGTGAAGTGCCTTGGGACGTTTTACTACATTAAAGGCACTATATAAATTCAAGTTGTTGTTGTTAATTGCTCACTGCAAGATCTGACGTGGCCACCTCAGGTTGTGCTCCCTGTCCCTCTCTGTGGCCAAAACCTCTGAATAATGATTAGTCAATCTCAAATTACTTTTTCCTCCACAAACCATCTCCTCCGCTCTCCCTCCTGTCCTCTCTCCATCCTTGCCTCTCACAGAAATTTGGAGGAATTCATGGACTAACATAGCTCCGCACCAGCCCACCCGCACGGCTCCGCACCAGCCCACCCGCACTGCTGCACTATCACTGCTTGGCCTAATCATCATTATGAACATTAGTACTTGGCGGTTATAACTTTCAGGAAAGACTGAACAGGCTGGGTTTTTTTTCTCTGGAAAAAGAGAAGGCTGAGGGGTGACCTAATCGAGGTCTTTAAAATTATGTAGGTGTTTGACAGGGTGGACTTAGAGAAGATGTTTCCACTTGTTGGGAGTCCAAAACTAGGGGCCATAAATATAAGATAATCACTAATAAATCCAATAAATCATCAGTTATTGAAGAGATGCTACTAATATTTAAGGGGATGGTTGTAAAGTTTCTTGCAGCCTTTAGAAATGGTGCAGATATTTTAAAACTAAATTTCAACCTTTCCAAAGGCTGTATGGGGCAAAGAAAAGTGTCTATCAAAAAATAGTGGCTGGCAAAATAAATGTGGAGGTAAGAAACTGAGTCGATGACCAAGTGGAGTAGCAAAACACCCATACCCCCTGCTGGATGACCCGTAGAGTGAATGTGTCGATGCATAAGGTGGGCACAAGGAGGTTTGCTCTGTTTGGTACTCCTGAACACTCACCCCAGCGGACGGTAATGCAATCTGCCTGGCAGGAGTTGACAGCTAGTGTCAGTGTTGTATGTGATGCCTGCATGACGATGCCAGAACTGAGAGGTTATAACTATCGTAGAATCATAGAAAGGTTGCAGCACGGAAGGAGGCCATTCGGCCCATCAAGTCCGTGCCGGCTCTATGCAAAAGCAACCCAGCTAGTCCCACTCCCACGCCCCATCCCCGCAGCCCGACAAAATTTTTCCCTTCAACTACTTATCCAGTTCCCTTTTGAATCCCATGAGTGAATCTGCCTTCACCACCCCCTCTGGTAGTGCATTCCAGATCACAACCACTCGCTGTGTAAAAAAGTTTATTCTCATGTCGTCTTTGGTTCTTTTGCCAATCACCTTAAATCTATGTCCTCTGGTTCTTGACTCTTCCGCCAATGGGAACAGTTTCTCTCTATCTACTCTGTCTAGACCCTTCATGATTTTGAATACCTCTATCAAATCTCTTCTCAATCTTCTCTGTTCCAAGGAGAATGACCCCAGACAGGCTGGTGGCATGGGCGGACACGTGGCAGATGAAATTTAACGCAGAAAAATGCGAGGTGATACATTTCGGTAGGAAGAATGAGGAGAGGCAATATAAATTAAAGAGCACAGTTCTAAAAGGGGTACATGTACACAAATCATTGAAGGTGGCAGGGCAGGTCGAGAAAGTGGTTAAAAAAGCATATTGGGTCCTGGGCTTCATAAATAGAGGCATAGAGTACAAAAGCAAGGAAGTTATGATGAACCTTTATAAAACACTGGTTCGGCCCAACTGGAGTATTGTGTCCAGTTCTGGGCACCGCACTTTAGGAAGGATGTGAAGGCCTGAGAGAGGGTGCAGAGGAGATTTACGAGAATGATTCCAGGGATAATTAACTTTAATTACGTGGATGGACTGGAGAAGCTGGGGTTGTTCTCCTTGGAACAGAGGAAGTTGAGAGGAGATTTGATAGAGGTATTGAAAATCATGAAGGGTCTAGACAGAGTAGATAGAGAGAAACCCTTCCCATTGGCAGAAGGGTCAAGAACCAGAGGGCAAAGATTTAAGGTGATTGGCAAAAGAACCAAAGGTGACATGAGGAAAAACATTTTTTACACAACGAGTGGTTAGGATCTGGAATGCACTGCCCGAGGGAGTGGTGGGGACAGATTCAATCATGGCCTTCAAAAGGGGACTGGATAAGTACTTGAAATGAAAAAATGTGCAGGGCTATGGGGATAGGACTGGGCAGTGGGACGAGCTGGATTGCTCATGCTCATGCGTGGACTCGATGGGCCGAATGGCCTCCTTCCATGCTGTAACCTTCTATGATTGTATGAATTTTAAAGACACTACCAAACAAAATTACAATATAATAACAATTCACAGTTTTAGGATAATTCACTTCCACACATACCAGTTATCAAGCATTATTACACAGCCATAATAACTCATGTTTGACTTTGACATTACATTTTGATGAAAGTCATAGAATTATATAGAATTTACAGCATAAAAACAGTGCATTTGGCCCAACTGATCTATGCGGATGTTTATATAGTCCAAACAAATCTCTTCCCACTCTAAACACCTCTTCTCACCCTGCCCCTGTATCTCTATTCTATTCTCACTCATGTATGCATCAAACCTTCCCTTAGTGTAGTACAGTAAGAAGTTCAAAGATTTGACACGAGTGGTCAAAGTGTGTGAGTTCAACTGTCAAGTGGCATATCCTCCCAACTGCACCACTAGCCTCATCCACTGCTCCACACACTACATCCCCGATCACCCACCTACAAACAAACTCTTTCAATCAGTACTCAACCCTTCAAATCAGATGCTTCATCGCACCCTCACACATTACCACTGTTGCAAGCCGCACACCCGCAACTCACAGGTCATACACACTGGCAGCTATTCAACCATGACAGCCACATCACACAAACATCTTGCAAGACACTCACTGACACCTGCAGGAGAAGGTGGTGCATAACAGGAGGCAGCAAGAAACAACTGGAGGAGGACAGGTGCGGCTACACGTCCTAACTCCCATGGAGGAGACAGTGCTGACCATCATTGGAAGGGCCATCACTGAGGCCGTGGCCACTGGCGGCACTGCAGGGATCGATGATGAGGGTCTCTGAATACCGAATCCTCCTTCTCGCTTCCCACTTCTCCCTCATCCCACAATCTTTTCTGACTCACGTGCTGCAGAGTCAACACAGTTTCATGAAAGGGAAATCGTGTTTGACAAATCTCTTAGAGTTTTTTGAGGGTGTAACTAGCAGGGTAGATAAGGAGGGACCAATGGATGTAGAACATTTGGGTTTTCAAAAGGCATTCGATAAGGTGCCACACAAGATTAGGGCACATGGGATTGGGGATAATATGTTAGCGTAAATTGAGGACTGGTTAACAGACAGAAAACAGAGAGTAGGAATAAATTGGTGATTTTTGGGTTGGCAAGTTGTAACTAGTGGGGTGCCGTAAGGATCAGTGCTTGGGCCTCAGCTATTTATAATATCAATGACTTAGATGAAGGGACCGAGTGTAATGTATCCAAGTTTGCTGATGAATCAAAGCTAGGTAGGAAAGTAAACTGTGAGGAGGATGCAAAGAGGCTACAAAGGGTTATAGACAGGTTAAGTGAGTGGGCGAGAAGGTGGCAGATGGAGTATTATGTGGGGAAATGTGAAATTATCCACTTTGGTAGGAAGAATAGAAAAACAGAATATTTTTTAAAAGTTGAGAGACTAAAAAAGTTTGGTATTCGGAGGGATTTGGGTGTCCTTGTACATGAATCACAGAAAGTTAACATGCAGGTACAGCAAGCAATTAGAAAGGCAAATGGTATGTTAGCCTTTATTGTAAAGGGGTTGGAGTATAAGAGTAAGGAGTCTTGCTGCAATTGTACAGGGCTTTGGTGAGATCACACCTGGAGTACCGTGTACAGTTTTGGTCTCCTTACCTAATGAAGGATATATTGCCTTAGAGGGGATGCAACGAAGGTTCACTAGATTGATTCCTGGGATGAGAGGGTTGTCCTATGAGGAGAGATTGAGTAGAATAAGAACATAAGAACATAAGGCCTACATTCTCTGGAGTTTAGAAGAATGAGAGGGGATCTCATTGAAACATATAACATTTTAGAGAACTTGATGGGGTAGATGCTGAGAAGCTGTTTCCCCTGGCTGGAGAGTCTAGAGCTAGGGGTCATAGTCTCAAGATAAGAGGTCAGTCAATTAGGACCAAGATGAGGAAAATTTCTTCACTCAGAGGGTTGTGAATCTTTGGAATTCTCCACCCCAGAGGTCGATGGATGCTTATTCGTTGAGTATATTCAAGATTGAGATTGATAGATTTTTGGACACTAAGGAAATCAAGGGATATGGGGATAGGGCGGGAAAGTGGAGTTGAGGTAGAAGATCAGCCATGATCTTATTAAATGGCGGAGCAGGCTCGAGGGGCCGCATGGCCTACTCCTGCTCCTATTTCTTATGCTCTTATGGGTAAGCACGCACATCTTACTTTCTCCTCTCCCCTCACCACAACTCTACCCTTGTCCCTTTGTTATTTTAGATACCCAAGAACTGGATCCTGCCCAGTCAGAGGAGGCAGAGGAAGATGACAGTGATGATGAAGACACACCGTCTCTCGATCTCACACTCACAGCCAACAGCTCAGAGAATGACACTGTGCTTAATTTAGAGGCGAGGGTAGAGGCGGGATCTGCATGTGGTGAGACACCGGGCACAAGTGCGCAGGAGCTGGGGCGGGGGAATGGATACCATGGGTGCCAGCTCACCGGAGGGCGAGCTCACACACTAGTTCTGCCGCAGAGGAGTCAAATGATGACTTCGGTGGGCCAGGCTACAGAAGAAGGCTGATGGGCGTACACAACCAAATGCTTGGTGCACTGGAAAGCCTGCCAGAAAGCCTGCGCACAATGTCAAGGAGCATAGAGGAGTCCAGCTCCAACTTGGCACAGGGCTTTGCGCAGAGCTTGGAGCCTATCTTTTCCCACATGGAACGGGTGGTCACCTCCATCGGCACACCTGTGGAACCCACCATGATACAGCGCCTGATGACCGATGTCACAGCTTCCATTGCAGCACAAACATCTTCCGTCAAAGGTCTGACTGCTGCATTTGGAACTCAGACTGCTGCCTTGGAAGCTGAGACAGCTGCTATTGTGGCTCTGGGTACCACTGTTGAAAGGGACTTCCAGGGAGTCACAGCAGTCCAGCAATCTGTTCTCCAACAAATTACCAGGATTGCTGAAGCGCTGCCCCGAGCGAGTGGCAATGGCACCATGGAAGACGAACCTGCTGTCCTCTCTCAGATGACAACATTCCTGTTCCCACCCCTGCCACTCTACCAGTGCCCTTGCTGTTGTCTGTCAGCCAGCCAGGCCAGACTGCTGCAGCCCAGGCTGAGATGGTGCAGTATGAAGCCGGGCCCTCTCGGCCCAGAGCTGCTCGAGATGATCCTCCAAGGCCGCCTGTAAGCTCGTCAATTGAAGGTCAGCAGCCTTCCACCACCCATGCTCCAGCCACTGGAGATGCACCTTATAGCAGCAGTAGGAAAGGTAAAGGCACACGAACAACAGGGCACTAAGGGAATGCACAATGGTGAATAGTCTCATTTTGTTTGCATAGTTTCATCTGTTCATTTATAAATGTGATTTGAATTTGCATTTGGTGGTGGTTTTTACTTCTGTGATGAGCTGAGGGAGGAAGCAATGTGTATTCATAAGGAGGACGATTTGATGGTCATGTGAGAGAGGCAAGGTAAGGAGTGTGGGATTGTTGGTAAATGGGGAGGTGTAATTGAGGTTGCTGGTATCACTCATTAATAATCTGATCAGGCAGAGCCCTGGAAGACAGGGCCTGTCTACCTTGTAGCCTCCCTGCCTCTTTTTCCACTTCCTGCTGCATTTCTTCCTCCGCCTCCTCCACTTCCTCCTTCACCTCTTCCTCCTCTTCCCCTGCCTCTTCTTCTGGCTCAGGTTCTTGCCTGATAGGCAGTGGCAAGTGCTGTTCCCTCATAAAGGCCAGGTTGTGCAGCATGGAGCATACAATGACAAATCGTGATACCCGCTCAGCTGAGCACTGCAGGGCTCCTCCACAGCGGTCCAGGCTGCGGAAGCATTGATTGAGGACACCTATGGTGTGATCTATGATGTTCCGTGTAGCAACTTGGCTCTCGTTGTAGGCCTGTTGTGCACATGTGCATGGGTTCCGGTCCGGAGTCATGAGCCATTTCATGAGGAGATAACCCTTGTCGCCCAGTAGTCAGCCTTTGACTTGCCGAGCTGGTTGAAATATAGGTGGCACATTGGACTGCCACAGAATGAAGGAATCATGACTGCTGCCAGGGTAGCAGGCATTGACCTGCATGAAGCGCTGCATGTGGTTGCACAGCAGCTGCACATCAAGGGAGTGGAATCCCTTTCTGTTCATGAATATGGCCGAGTTCAGATGTGGAGCACGCATGCCAATGTGTGTGCAGTCAGTGGCGCCCTGCACCATGGGAAACCTGTAATGCAAGCAAACCCTCGTGCTCACTCCTGCTGCTTGTCTCTGGCAAGAGGGAATGAGATGAATCTATTTCTGAGTGCGTACAGAGCCTCAGTGACTGTCCTTATACAACAGTGCACTGCAAACTGCAAGATGTTGCTTATGTCGCCAGCAGCAACCTGAAAGGAGCCAGAGCCGTAAAAATTAACCGCCATGGTTACCTTGACAGCTACAGGCAATGCTGTCCTTGCCCTGCTCTGAGGCAGCAGTTGACAAATTTCAGTCACGACCTCTTTAGTGAACCGCAAACGTCTGATGCACTGGTCATCGCTGAAGTTGAGGTAAGAGAATTGGCACCTGGAGACCCTCATTGTATATGTTCCCACAAACAAAAAGGGTGGCACTCCCAAATCTAGAGCCCCCTGGATGTCAAGGAGCATACAGGATAGAATAAGGCAAAAAAGAGAAGCTTATTTCAGATACTGAGATCTCAATACTGCAAAATCTAGAGAAGTGTAGAAAGGGCAGGGGTAAAATTAAAAAGGAAATTAGGAAAGCAAAGAGAGGACATAAAAGAATATTGCCAAGTAAAATCAAGGAAAACCCAAAGATGTTTTATAAATACATAAAGAGCAAGAGGATAACTAAAGAAAGAGTAGGGCCTGTTAGAAACCAAAGAGGTAAGTGTGGAGGTGGAAGACATGGGTATGGTTCTTAATGAATACTTTGCATCTGTCTTCACAAAAAAGTGGGATGATGCAGACATTGTAGTCAAGGAGGAGTGTGAAATATTGGATGGGATAAACATAGTGAGGGAGGAAATATTAAGGGGATTAGCATCTTTGAAAGTAGATAAATCGCCAGGCCCAGATGAAATGTATCCCAGGCTGTTAAGAGAAGCAAGGGAAAAAATAGCGGAGGCTCTGACCATGATTTTCCAATCCTCCCTGGCTACGTAGGAGGGCTGGAGGATTGGAGGACTACTAATGTTGTACCATTCTTTAAAAAGGGAGAAAGGGATAGACCGAGTAATTACAGGGCAGTCAGTCTAACCTTGCTGGTGGGCAAATTATTGGAAACAATTCTGCGGGACAGTATTAATCGTCATTTAGAAAGGCATGGACTAATCAAGGACAGTCAGCATGGATTTGTTAAGGGAAGATCATGTCTGACTAACTTGATTGAATTTTTTGAGGAGGTAAGAAGGAGCGTCGATGAGGGTAGCTCATTTGATGTAGTCTGCATGGATTTTAGCAAGGCTTTTGACAAGGTCCCACATGGCAGACTGGTCAAAAAAGTAAAAGCCCATGGGATCCAAGGGAAAGTGGCAAGTTGGATCCAAAATTGGCTCAGTGGCAGGAAGCAAAGGGTAATGATCGATGGGTGTTTTTGTGACTGGAAGGCTGTTTCCAGTGGGGTTCCGCAGGGCTCAGTACTAGGTCCCTTGCTTTTTGTGGTATATATCAATGATTTAGACGTAAATGTAGGGGCCTGATTAAGAAGTTTGCAGATGATACAAAAATTGGCTGTGTGGTTGATAGTGAGGGAGAAAGTTGTAGACTGCAGGAAGATATCAATGGACTGATCAGGTGGGCAGAAAAGTGGCAAATGGAATTCAATCCAGAGAAGTGTGAGGTAATGCATTTGGGGAGGTCAAACAAGGCAAGGGAGTACACAATAAATGAAAGGATACTGAGAGGTGTAGAGGAAGTGAGGGACCTTGGAGTGCATGTCCACAGATCCCTGAAGATAGCAGAAGAGGTAGATAAGGTGGTTAAGAAGGCATATGGAATACTTCCCTTTTTTAGCCGAGGCATAGAATATAAGAGCAGGGAGGTTATGCTAGAACTATGTAAAACACTAGTAAGGCCACAACTAGAGTACTGTGTACAGTTCTGGTCACCACATTACAGGAAAAATGTGATTGCACTAGAGAGGGTACAGAGGAAGGTCGCTTGCCATTTTAATTCCATGTCCCTCTCCCACTCTGACCTCTCTGTCCTCGTCCTCCTACACTGTTCCAATGAAGCGACCGGCAGGTCAGGGTCACACTTGCGGACTGAGCGGAGGTGTTCAGCAAAGCGATCGCCCAGTCTGCATTTGGTCTCCCCAGTGTAGAAGAGACTGCATTGTGAGCAGCGAATACAGTGTACTAAATTGAAAGAAGTACAAGTAAATCGCTGTTTCACCTGGAAGGAGTGTTTGCGGCCCTGGACGGTGGGAAGGGAGGAGGTGAAAGGACAGGTGTTGCATCTTTTTTTCTTCCTTTCAGGTGTCGATTTTAAAATTCTCATCCTTGTTTTCAAATCCCTCCATGGCCTCGCCCATCCCTTTCTCTGTAACCTCCTCCAGTCCCATAACCTTCCGAGATCTCTGCGCTCCTCCAATTCTTGCCTCTTGCGCATCCCTGATTTTAATCACTCCATCCTTGGCAGCCATGCCTTCAGCTGCATAGGCCCTAAGCTCTGGTATTCCCTCCCTAAACCTCTCCGCCTCTCTATCACTCTCCCCTTCTTTAAGACACTCCTTAAAACCTACCTCTTTGACCAAGCTTTTGGTAACTTGTCCTAACACCACCTTATGTGGCTCGGTGCCAAGTTTTGTTTGATAATGCTGCTGTTGAGGGGCTTTACTACGTTAAAGGCGCTATATAAATGCAAGTTGTTGTCGCCCCTCCTGATCCTTCATACCCTTCACTTTCCTTCGACCCCATCCCTCTCTCCAATCTCACCCTTTGTCGTATTTTCACTATCCCCTCTGACCTTCTCCTCTCTGACCCTGAATGATCAGTCCTCAGCAAAGGCCTTAGCTTCATCCCCTTTCGCCCCCACCTCAATGAATTTTGAGCTCGACACGGCACTGTTCGCTAGTCCTCTAGCAGTATTTCCTTTCTCTATTGAATTTTAATATATGGATACCAGTGCCTCTGCTATCCCCACCATAGTTTATTTGAATATAGACAGTTCCTGGTTCTTAATGGAATGGGTGAGATCAATTTGCAGTATCCCACGTCATGTGAACACAGGACATGGCACTTTGCATTAACCAGTTCAGCTGGTTTCCCAAGAACAATTGCCAACAATTAAAGGAAAGTAAACAGAGTCTTCTGCTTTTAACCTTTATTTTTTTTTTATTCGTTCATGGGATGTGGGCGTCGCTGGCGAGGCCGTCATTTATTGCCCATCCCTAATTGCCCTTGAGAAGGTGATGGTGAGCCGCCTTCTTGAACCGCTGCAGTCCGTGTGGTGACGGTTCTCCAACAGTGCTAATAGGAAGGGAGTTCCAGGATTTTGACCCAGCGACGATGAAGGAACGGCAATATATTTCCAAGTCGGGATGGTGTGTGACTTGGAGGGGAACTTGCAGGTGGTGTTGTTCCCATGTGCCTGCTGCTCTTGTCCTTCTAGGTGGTAGAGGTCACGGGTTTGGGAGGTGCTGTCGAAGAAGCCTTGGCGAGTTTCTGCAGTGCATCCTGTGGATGGTACACACTGCAGCCACTGTGCGCCGCTGGTGAAGGGAGTGAATGTTTAGGGTGGTGGATGGGGTGCCAATCAAGCGGGCTGCTTTATCTTGGATGGTGTCGAGCTTCTTGAGTGTTGTTGGTGCTGCACTCATCCAGGCAAGTGGAGAGTATTCCATCACACTCCTGACTTGTGCCTTGTAGATGGTGGAAAGGCTTTGGGGAGTCAGGAGGTGAGTCACTCGCCGCAGAATACCCAGCCGCTGACCTGCTCTCGTAGCCACAGTATTTATATGGCTGGTCCAGTTAAGTTTCTGGTCAATGGTGACACCCAGGATGTTGATGGTGGGGGATTCGGCGATGGTAATGCCGTTGAATGACAAGGGGAGGTGGTTAGACTCTCTCTTGTTGGAGATGGTCATTGCCTGGCACTTATCTGGCGCAAATGTTACTTGCCACTTATGAGCCCAAGCCTGGATGTTGTCCAGGTCTTGCTGCATGCGGGCTCGGACTGCTTCATTATCTGAGGGGTTGTGAATGGAACTGAACACTGTGCAATCATCAGTGAACATCCCCATTTCTGACCTTATGATGGAGGGAAGGTCATTGATGAAGCAGCTGAAGATGGTTGGGCCGAGGACACTGCCCTGAGGAACTCCTGCAGCAATGTCCTGGGGCTGAGATGATTGTCCTCCAACAACCACTACCATCTTCTTTTGTGCTAGGTATGACTCCAGCCACTGGAGATTTTTCCCCCTGATTCCCATTGACTTCAATTTAACGAGCGCTCCTTGGTGCCACACTCGGTCAAATGCTGCCTTGATGTCAAGGGCAGTCACTCTCACCTCACCTCTGGAATTCAGCTCTTTTGTCCATGTTTGGACCAAGGCTATAATGAGGTCTGGAGCTGAGTGGTCCTGGCAAAACCCAAACTGAGCATCGGTGAGCAGGTTATTGGTGAGTAAGTGCCGCTTGATAGCACTGTCGACGACACCTTCCATCACTTTGCTGATGATTGAGAGTAGGCTGATGGCACGATAATTAGCCGGATTGGATTTGTCCTGCTTTTTGTGGACAGGACATACCTGGATAATTTTCCACATTGTCGGGTAGATGCCAGTGTTGTAGCTGTACTGGAACAGCTTGGCTAGAGGCACAGCTAGTTCTGGAGCAAAAGTCTTCAGCACTACAGCTGGGATTTTGTCGGGGCCCATAGCCTTTCCTGTATCCAGTGCACTCAGCCATTTCTTGATATCACGTGGAGTGAATCGAATTGGCTGAAGACTGGCTTCTGTGATGGTGGGGATATCGGGAGGAGGCCGAGATGGATCATCCGCTCGGCACTTCTGGCTGAAGATGGTTGCAAACGCTTCAGCCTTGTCTTTTGCACTCACATGCTGGACTCCGCCATAATTGAGAATGGGGATATTTGCAGAGCTTCCTCCTCCCGTTAGTTGTTTAATTGTCCACCACCATTCACGACTGGATGTGGCAGGACTGCAGAGCGTTGATCTGATCCGTTGGTTGTGGAATCGCTTAGCTCTGTCTATAGCATGTTGCTTCCGCTGTTTAGCATGCATGTAGTCCTGAGTTGTAGCTTCACCAGGTTGGCACCTCACTTTTAGGTATCTCATTAATACCATGAATATACAAGCATGTGAAAAGATGGACAGGAAAAGACCAGCTGGTCCATCAAGCCTGTCTCAAACAGTCATGCTGCAACTAAGCATCAATTGCCCCCTAAGTGTTCCCTTCCATCACTAGTCATATAATCTCCTGGGAGAGGCAAAAATTTTTTTAAAAAGCCTCGGCCAATTCAGGGAAAGAAAATCTGGGAAATACATCTCCGACCCCTGAGGTTGATCAAAACGAGTTCAGGAGATCATAGTGACCATGAGTCACATCACCCAACATCCCACCTACCTTTTGTATGCAGTGATAGTAGCGACAGCAAGGAACTCTTTCAGCTCCTCCTGATGCAGTGAATCCACACTCACCACATGAGCCAGCCACTTGATCCAAATGTTGACAACCCTCTGCACAAAGAAAGACATCCTAACATTTAATTTAGTTTTATGCCTACATGGCTTTTACACGTGACCTCTGATCTTCTTGAGATATACTCACTATGAATAGTAATCCCCGTTGGGAGTGCCAGATTGCACTTCCTCATAGCATCTTATCACATACCTCAGTAATTGCTCAAAGTGTTCCACATGCAATGAGTTAGTTTGAAGTACAGTTACTAACATAACATAAGAAATAGGAGCAGGAGTAGGCCATACGGCCCCTCGAGCCTGCTCCGCCATTCAATAACATGGCTGATCTTCTACCTCAACTCCTCTTTCCCGCTCGATCCCCATATCCCTTGATTCCCTTAGAGTCCAAAAATCTATCGATCTCAGTCTTGAATATACTCAATGACTGAGCATCCACAGCTCTCTGAGGTAGATAATTCCAAAGATTCACAAACTCTGAGTGAAAAAATTTCTCCTCATCTCTGTCCTAAATGGCCAACCCCATATCCTGAGACTATGCCCCCTGGTTCTAGACTCTCCAGCCAGAGGAAACAGCCTCTCAGCATCTACCCTGTCAAACCCTCTCTGAACTTTATGGGCATGATTTTAAAAGGGAAAAACCGGTGGGTTGCATGCAGGGAGACATTCAAAATCGCAACCAGTTCGGGCCCGCCTCCAACCCACCCACTTACGGTTTTCACCAGGGCATGACTAGGGGCAGGCGACCAACCCGCTCCCAGGCACCTTTCAAGGAGGCTGTGGGCCTCCATTTGTCCAGAGTTTCCAATTTCAACCCCTGGGGGCCGGGATTCCCGGGCCTTCTCATTTACACCATGTGAAAGGAGGCGAGAAGGCCTGAAACTAATAGGTATGTGCCTTTCTGGCACAGCCTGTGGGCCCGGAGGAGTAGGAGTGCTTTCTCCAGGCCCAACAAGCCCACCTGCAGCAACCCCCCAACAATCACGGACCCCCCCCCCCCCTACACCGATCTCTGGACCCCCCCCACAACGATCGATGACCACCCCAATCTCCGACCCCCCCACTAACGATCGAGGACCCCTGTGATGACACCCGATTCCCTCCCCCAACGATCGTGGACCCCTGCGCTGACCCCTGATCCCGACACCCCCCACCCCCCAGTGACTGATCCCTGATCCCTCCCCCATGACTGAATTCCCCCCAGTGACCCTCATGCCCACAGATGCCCCCTGCCAACCCATGCCCCCCATGCCCACCCGTACCCACCCCTGACCCTGGGCCCACCCATGCCCCCCATGACCCTCCCCCCCCCCCCCCTCACCCCATCCATACAAACAAAGACTTAGCTGAAGACTTACCTGAATACGTCCTCTCCCTGGCTGCTCTCCCGTCCGATTGAGACCAGCCTGTCAATCAGGCCAGCCAGTTGGACAGCAAACCGACAAAAAAAAAGACGTCCTTCCATCAAAATCATAAGGACGTCCGGGAAACCTGTACTTCCAGGTTTCCCTTTCGCAATTTTACCCCCCCCCCCCCGCCCCCTTCCCGGCTCGGCATCAAAATCATGCCCTACATGTTTCAATGAGATCACCTCTCATTCTTCTAAATTCCAGAGAGTATAAGCCAATTCTACTCAATCTCTCCTCATAGGACAACCCTCTCATCCCAGGAATCTGGTGAGCCTTCGTTGCACCACCTCTAAGGCAAGTATATCTTTCCTTTGGTAAGGAGACCAAAACTGCACAGAGTACACCAGGTGTGGTCTCACCAAAGCCCTGTATAATTGCAGCAAGACTTTCTTAGTCTTGTACTCCAACCCCCTTGCAATAAAGGCCAACATACTATTTGCCTTCCTAATTGCTTGCTGTATCTGCATGTTAACTTTCTGTGTTTCATGTACAAAGACACCCAAATCCCACTGAACACCAACATTTAATTGTTTCTCACCCTTTAAAAAATATTCTGCTTTTCTATTCTTCCTACCAAAGTGGATAACCTCACATTTCCCCATAATATACTCCATCTGCCACCTTCTTGCCCACTCACTTAACCTGCCTATATCCCTTTGCAGACTCTTTGCGTCCTCCTCACAGCTTACTTTCCCACCTAGCTTTGTATCATCAGCAAACTTGGATACATTACACTCGGTCCCTTCATCTAAGTCATTAATATAAGTTGTAAACAGCTGAGGCCCAAGCACTGATCCTTGCAGCACCTCACTAGTTACAGCCTGCCAACTTGAAAATGACCTGTTTATTCCAACTCTGTTTTCTGTCCATTAACCAATCTTCTATATCCATGCTAATATATTACCCCCAAACCCTTGAACCCTTATCTTGTGTAACAACTTTTTATGTGGCACCTTATCGAATGCCTTTTCAAAATCCAAATATACAACATCCACTGGTTCCCCTTTATCAACCCTGCTAGTCACATCCTCACAAAACTCTAATAGATTTTTCATACACGATTTCCCTTTCATTATACCATGTTGACTCTGCCTAAATCATATTATGATTTTCTAAGTGCCCTCTTACCGCATGCTTAATAATGGATTCCAGCATTTTCCTGATGACTGATGTCAGGCTAACTGGTCTATAGTTCCCTGTTTTCTCTCTCCCTCCTTTCTTGAATAGCGATGTTACATTTGCTACCTTCCAATCCATTGGGGCTGTTCTAGAATCTAGGGAATTTTGGAAGATCAAAACCAATGCATCCACTATTCTGCAGCAACCTCTTTTAGAACCCTGTAGGCCATCAGGTCCAGGGGATTTGTCGACTTTTAGTCCCATTAATTTCTCTGGTACTGTTTCTTTACTAATATTAATTACTTTAAGTTCCTCACTCTTCTTAGACCCTTGGTTCCCCAGTATTTCTGGTATGTTTTTAGTGTCCTTTACTGCAAAGACAGATATAAAATATTTGTTTACCGTCTCTGCCATTTCCTTATTTCCCATTATAATTTCTCCTGTCTCAGCCTCTAACGGACCCTTGCTTACTTTCGCTACTCTCTTCCTTTTTACATTCTTGTAATCTTGTAACAGCTATTTACATTCTTACAATCTTTTTATATTTCTTCCTGGTTTACTCTCATATTCTATTTTTTCCCTCTATCATTTTTTTGGTCTTCCTTTGCTGGATTCTAAAACTCTTCGTTGAGAATTATGAAATATTTCTTTAATTGTTCGCCATTGCTCATCTACTAATTTAATTTCCCAATCTACCTTAGCCAACTCTCCCCTCATACCTATGTAATTGGCTTTGTTTAAGTTTAAGACTCTACTTTCAGACTTACTGTTGTTATGTAGGCAAACAAGGCAGCTGTTCTTCACTCAACAAGGTTCCACAAATAGCAGTGAGATGAATAACCAGGTTATCTGTTTTTGGTAATGTTGGTCGAGGAGGAATGTTCGTCAGGACATTGGGAGAACTACCTGTTCTTCTTTGAATAGTGCCATGGGATCCAAAGAACAAGCAGACCGAGTCCCAGTTTAACATCTTATTCAAACAACTGCAAAAATGTGTTGATTTATGTGCACTCAAAACACTATTGTTTGATGCTGGTACTGCTTTTTTAAGGTTGCAGTTATGCCACACTATGGCACTACATTAGCTGTAGAGTATGAAACATAGTCATCAGGATCAGAGTTATACTGTGGACTATTACCCTTTATAAGAGGGTAGAGATTTGCCCCTGCATATTTGTGCACTTCGACAAAGCTTCACTTTACTAGCAGCAAATATTTAATGTTAGAGCAAAGTGATCATAACCGTCCACTTCCTCATCTATAATATATCAAAAATCTTACATCTGTGCGCACTTTGAGTCTGCATAACTTGACTTTCTGTTGTCACACTTTTTGGGGGTGAAATTGATCTTGGGCAGTAGCGAATTGGCAGCCCATTATACATCCTGCTCAATTTTCTTTTCCAGAACAGTATGAACTTGGCCCACAAGCACCCTAGAAGCCTAAGACTAACCAGAGACTTACATTAATGGAGGTGAGGATCCCTTTAAATACTGCTGGGTGGTGATGTTTCAGGTGTGAACGGACACCAATTACACAAAATGGTCTTGATTCAGGCATGGGATCCTTATTAACATACTTTAATGATGCCTGTATTTGTTTTAGGCTGCCACCAATTTCAGCCCCTTTGTGTCAACTTTTTCACATTAGAAATTCCTTGGGTAGAAATTGATTTGTGTTTCACACATTTTCTGGTCCAAAATTGGCGCCACAAAGTGAAATTTTGCAACACGGTCTCCCGTGTGCCCCACTCCATATTGGTTCAGGCGTCAATAGGCGTCCCTGGTGGCCACCTGAAAAGCTTGCCGTTCATTATCTAAAGTATTCAGTGACCGTTGCCTCTAGCCAAAGTGTACCTCCTTCTTAAAAGGTGCAGGATTCCTTTTAAATGGTGTCAGCAACAGGCGATATTGCCGCCGCCCCCACATTAGCCGAGATGCTAATGAACAGTGTGAGTAGTGCAGGCAGCATGTCTATTTTATTTAAATCAATGGGCTAATTTAGGGCATTAGTTGCGATCACGTTATCGGGCACGTGCTCTGAGCGCAGTTCCCATTCTGTGCCCAAAAACTGACTTAAACCTATCTGTACATCCCCCCACCATGTCCACATTTATAATAGATTTTGCCTATGTAAACCTGTTACATTGTGACTACACAATCTAGCCACTGGGTAGCTTTACGTATTCTCAAAGAGTCCCTCTCTAGAAATTTTCAGAGTCTGACTGCTATCTTGTTATTTGCTCAGGTCGGTTTTACTTTAATTTTTTTTACATTTTTATTTTAAATTTATAATTAAAATATTTTAGGCTGTTGGCACCTTTTCAAAATTTAAAAATAAATCAAATAAATCTGCCTGCTCTTCATCCTTTTCTGCAGCCCCGCTACTGGCTTATAAACCCATTTTAAATTTCAGTAGATATATATTTATATAAACATATGGCAAAAGAACCAGAGGCAAGATGAGAATTTTTTTTACGCAGCAAGTTGTAATGATCTGGAATGCATTGCCTGAAAGGGTGGAGGAAGCAGATTCAATCGTAACTTTCAAAAGGGTTTTGGATAAATACTTGAAGGTGAAAAATTTGCAGTGCTATGAGGAAAGAGCAGGGGAATAGGACTAATTGAATAGCTCTTTCAAAGAGCCGGCACAGGCATGATGGGCCGAATGGCCTCTTTCTGTGCTGTATCATTCTATGATATAGTGCCCTTCTGACTCTGATGTGATTTTTATAAATATATGATAGCATACCAGTGTCTCTGTGGAATCTGGTGATGCTGCGATTTCCTGCCTCCCACTCCGTTAACTGTGGGCACTAAGATGTGGTTGATATCGTGCTCTACCTCCCCTCAGCTTTATGCCAGGAGGGAAAGATTTTTTTTTACCTTTTTTAACGCTAATCAGAGGAGAAAAGAGAGCAGAGCCTGGTAGGAAGTATTTTTCTATTTTTATATTGTGGCGACGTTTTTTTGGCAACGGGCAGTTGAAAAAACTGTCTGTAATCACCAAGCATTGTTCTGTGAATTATAAATGCGATTTCATTTCGAGGATTTCATTTCCAACAACGTTCACCTGAGGAAGGAGGAAGCCTCCGAAAGCTTGTGAATTTAAAATAAAATTGCTGGACTATAACTTGTTTACAATTTTAATTCCAATTCAAGCTTTGTAAAAGCAAGATAGAAATTTCTGTCTTGATTACAATTCTGTTTTGATTACAATTACTTCCTACAGCTTGTTTTCCGTTTCAGGCCCGCAACCTGACTAAGCTGTGCTGTACTGTCACTTTCATCATTTGAAATGCTGCACATAAATGCTGAAGTGGCAGTCTGATTGCAGTAGTTGACAGAGTAGCATTAATACAGTATTGGGACAGAGTAGCATTAATATAGTATTGGGACAGAGTAGCATTAATACAGTACTGGGAAGATGAAAAGCTTGCATTGTGCAAAGAAATAACGGAATCAATTTTAATGAGAACCCAATGCAAAACCCTGTTTGTAAAACGAGGAGAGGGATGTCATAAAATTAAAGAGCAATGCATAAAAATAAAACTCTTTTCTCTCAGTGAACCTGAGTTACTGCGATTTAAAGGGAAGTGCGTGTGTTTTGCGTGATGATCCTCCAGTTCTGTAATGCTAGTTTCCCAGAACGGACGCAGTGAGCTCACGCCCAAGCCTGTTTGTCACTAAACTTCGAACAGAGAGGTGGGTGTGTCCTCCGCCCACTCCAAAATAGACATCTCTTGACGATCCCAAACCCGTCTCATATTCCACCGATCGGCGAGGGGAAAGTTCCACTTCTTCCACGATCTTTGTACAACAGTGACCGCAGTGATGGGGAAGGTGAAGAGTTTTGCAATTCTCTACGACCGCGCTGCTGATAACAATGTCCCTGTCTACACCAGCGGGGAATGGGTCTCTGGGCGGATCCTGGTCGAGGTTACGGCTCAGATCGAGGTGAAAGCTCTTAAAATCCACGCCAAAGGGCAGGCGTACGTCCACTGGTCCGAGACACACTCCTCTGGTTCCAACTCTTCCACCACACGGCACTACACTCAAGTGGTCAGATACTTCAAGCACAAGTACCTGCTAATCGGAATAGGTAGGTGTGTCATCGCAATACAAAGAGATCTTAAACATCTAAGCTCCAAAGTGTCTCCTTCACAAACCCAACAACTGTGTGTGCAGTTCCATGTCGCCCCCGCCTCTCCTATGTGACTGTGATGAATCTATAAATGGGTGGAGACACAAGGGCTGGAAATGTTCTCCAACTTTTTTTGCAAATACGAAACAGATTTAAGTGATGCCGTTGGCAAGATTAAACCGGTTGAAATTACACATGTAAAAGTTAAGGATCACATGCTCCATTGTTTTTCCATTACCAGCTAGGGTTGCCAAACAAAAAGGAGAAAAAAAACCTAGGGTTGCTAACTCTGGTTTGAGGCATTGCTGGAGGCTTGATCATGTGCTCGCAGTTTGCAAATGTTGCATTTGCTAATAAGGGTTGGGCAGCTGAGTATTTTTGCTCACTGTTTTGTATAGCAGCTGTTGTGCATAGGGTTGCCAACCCACTCGCCTACCAGTGGAAACAATGGGATCGATATTAACCCTACCACAATGGGCGGGAGAGGGTCGGGGTTAACAAATTTAAATCACGAAACGTGACCCCAACCTGCTGCGTGCCTACCGCCATTTTGATGGCGGCGAGTGGTGTGGCGTTTCTGTGCCCGTCTTGGAGAGGCGGGACACTTCATTATAATATTTAAATCAGGCAGCCACAGTGCAATTGGGAGCCTGATTTAAAGTTAACAGTTGCTGGCCGGGTTTCCCAGGGCTCAAGAAATGGAGTCGGGAGCAGCCGGCTGCAGAAGTTGAGTGCTTTTTAGAGCACTTATTGTGAGCCAGAAGGAGCAGGAGTGCTGCCCTCGGCCCCTCAAGCAAACCTTCTGTCGATCACGGCCTCTCCTCACTGCCGCGATCGGCCGACCCCCCCAAGCCCCAATCTTTCCCTCCCACACACCCGATTTCAGGCCTCCAACCCCCACCACCAAGCTCCAATCTTTCCCGATTGCCGGGGACTGTCCCCAACGATCCCCAGCTGCGGCCTTCTATCGCTGACTTTCCCACCCGGCAGCCGGCCAGCTTCGGCAGGAACTCCCCACCTCCCCGTAAATAGCGGGGCCAATGTTTCAATATTTACCAAGAGTAAAGACCTCAGTTTTCACTCACTCTTTTACTGGTTGCTCCTCTCTCTTGGCACCGCTCTCACTGACCAGGTTGCTGCCGTTGCTCCCGGAGGGTGATGTCACCGAGCGGGAAGTGGTTTCTCTGTGGCAGTGACTTCATGGAGCAGATCCACTGCTCCGGTGCAAAATCTATAGGGCCCCCTTGTCAATGGGTGCTTGAGTCGCAGTAGCAGGGAAGTTCTACTCTTCTTCCGGATTGCCAGCAGCAGTGCCTGAGAGATTCCTCTTTCATTCCAGGAGACTCCCGGGCTGTCCGGGATGATTGGGAACCCTGTTACTGACCCACATGTGTGTAACCTTACACTTGTGTGTCTTTGCTGCTTGGAAAACGCTCAGAAATTCCTGGGATTGGAGAGGGCAGAAATCGAGGTTTGTACTTGTGAGGAGGCAGGAATTTGGTTCAAGTCCTAAGAGCCACCCAAAAGTGAGGCTGCAGAAGCACTCACCCTCTGAGTGCAGACATATGGGGATAGAGGAGGGGGAATTTTAACTTCCTCCACCTGGTGGAGAAGGAAATCCCCAATTAATTCTGATTTTAAAATGCCTGATTTTTCAGGCGTATGAGGCAACTGCCTGAGTCAGTTATTCAAATCGGGGTCCTATTACATTAGTAAGACCCAGACACCATCTTAACTAGGAAGTCAGCGGGGCAGCTGCCTTAACAGCAAGTACCTAGTCAATCCACCGAAGAAGGCTTGTAAGGTACATTTAAAACTTTCCTTTGGCGCCAGGGGCAGCATGCGTGCTCTTCCGGGCCTCACAAGGGAAGTGTAGGCCTCCCTTGCCTGGAATTCTCTCCACCACCAAGTCCCCAACTGCTAACCGCCCTGGGAACTCCTTCCCTGCACTTATCTTGGGTCTGGCGAACAGCCTTCGGGCTGCCTAACTTTTCGCCACTTCCCAGGTGTTTTGTCGGGAAGTCAACCAGCAGCATGTTGATGGAGTTTGGCCGTCAATATTGGCTGGGGCTGTTGCTGCTACTTCCAGACAGGCTGGACGCTCACTGGGCAGCTTTCACACCTGGCAGTTAAAACTCCCACCATGGATTTAGAACAGGATAGCCTAAATTCTGTGATCTCCACCTGCCCTTGTGCCCTTCTGATTGTACATCTATATAGCAGGTAAATTGCAAGCATCTGTTCATAAAGGCAGAAGTGGCTGTTTAAAGGGAAGTTGCTGAAACTGAGATTGCATTTGCAGATTTTGTGGAGATATCCCAGAATTGACTGCAGGCAAAAGTTTTGTATTGTTTTAGTCAGAAAGTGTTCATCTACAATCTCCATTACCTGTGGAGAGGCATGTACTGAAGGGGAGTTAGAGAACCAGTATCTGAAGGCTGCAAAATTAGCTTTCCAATTGGAATTTCAACTTAGATGATACACATATTGGAGGAAGATTGAGTAGAATGGGCCTATACTTCCTGGAGTTTTGAAGAATAAGAAGTAACCTCATTGAAGCATATAGGATTCTGAGAGGGCTTGACAGGGTAGATGCTGAGAGGCTGTTTCCCCTGGCTGGAGAGTCTAGAACTAGGTGTCATAGTCTCAGGATAAGGGGTATAACATTTAGGACCGAGATGTGGAGAAATGTCTTCACTCAGAGGGCTGTAAATCTTTGGAATTCTCTACCCCAAAGGGCTGTGGACTCAGTCGCTGAGTATATTCAAGGCTGAGATCGATAGAGTTTTGGACTCTAAGGGAATCAAGAGATATGGTGATCAGGCAGGAAAGTGGAGTTGAAGTCGAAGATCAGCCATGATCTTATTAACTGGCGTTGCAGGCTCGAGGGTCGTATGGCCTACTCCTGCTCCTATTTCTTTACGGAGGTCTATAAAGAAATTTGAGATACTATGAATAAAACAAGGAAAATATAGCTGTAAACTTTCAGGATACAGCAAAACCTCAGAAGCATGCAAATGGCATTGAGACATATGGGCAATATAAAATAACACGGGGGAGATGTTGAGTGAGGACAGGAAGTTGCTGAAATACTGAAGCACTACATTTCATCAGTGCTTACAAATGAAATGATTGCCAGAATTGAGAAAATAGTTTAAGGTCGAGTGTAAACTAGAAACCTTTGAACTTCTACAAATTCCCAAACAAATCTTTCCTTGTGATTTTAATGAGCCAAGACCTGACAGGTCTTATACCAGGGAAGGGAGTTGGCTCAAGAGATTGTGAATCCCCTTTCAGATATTTTCAATAGTTCACTGGACTTGGGCCATATCCCAGAAGATTGTAAAGTAGCAAATATGACTTCTGTTTTTAGAAGGGGGGCTAGGCATCTAAGCATAGATCTGTAAGCCTTATCTCAATTGTGTGGCAATTGTTTGTTATGATGAGTGACATCATACGGGATCATCTTGAGATACAGGATTACTTCGAGATGGGAAGCATGATTTAAAGACCATGCCCAACCAATTTATTGGATTTCTTTGAGGTGGTTATCTAGTGGTAAGGGATAAAACAGTGAATACTGTATACCTGGATTGCAGGAAAGTATTTGGCACTGTGCCACATAATAAACTACAGGCATTGCATTAGACTGGATTAGCTGATCCATTGCAGCGAGTTGTGACAGCGAATGTTAGCCTTTATATCTAGAGGGCTAGAATATAAAGTGCAGGAAGTTTTGCGCAGCTATACAAAGTCCTGGTTGGGTCACATCTGGAATACTGTGTACAGTTCTGGGCACCACACCTTAGAAAGGATATATTGGCCTTGGAAGGAGTGCAGTGCAGATTCACCAGAATGTTACCAGGGCTCCAAGGGTTAGATTATGAGGAGAGATTACATAAACTAGGCTGGAATTCCCTGGAAAATAGAAGTCTAGGGGGTGCTTTGATTGAGGTTTTTAGGATTTTGAAAGGAATTGATAGGGTAGATAGAGAGGAACATTTTCCGCTGGTGGGAGAGTCTAGGACAAGGGGACATAACCTTAAAATCAGAGCCAGGCCATTCAGGAGAGAAATTAGGAAACACTTCTTCATGCAAAGAGTGGTAGAAGTGTGGCACTCTCTCCCACAGAAAGCAGTAGATGCTAGCTCAATTAATTTTAAATCTGAGATTGATAGATTTTTGCTAGTCAAGGGAGTTAAGGGATATGGAGCCAAGGTGGGTGGATGGAGTTAGAATTCAGATCAGCAATGATCTCATTGAATGGTGGAACAGGCTCGAGGGGCTGAATGGCCTACTCCTGTTTCTATGGTCCTTATGTTTATGGAGGGATAGTTAACTAGCGGCCAGTTGTTAGTGGTGTATCACAGGTGTTATGTTGGGACTGCTATTGCTTATAATTTCTATAAATGATTTGGGCGGTGCTATCATGCGCAGGGTGTCTAAATTTGCAGATGACACTCAATTGGGAGCAGTGACAAATGATGATTCTAAATGTACTCAAATTCAAAAGGATCCAGGGAGGCTAAATCTGTGGCAGACAAGCAATTTAATATACTGTAGAGAAGTGTCAAGTTAAGAGGGAAAGATAGTGAGGATTATGTTACCATTCATCAATCTGTAAAGCAATCTGAGATGTCTCTTTGTATGTAATGGGCGATATAGAAATGTAAGACATTATAACTGGAAATGTGCTTGCAGTGTTGCAACAAGAAAAGGATCTTGGCATTTTGGTGGACAGCTCACTAAAACTGTCAGTAGGTGTTCACAGGCAGTTGGGAAAGCAAATAAAATGTAGGGATATAGAGTTAGGGGTGAACTTATATATTCAGAAAGATAATTCTAAAATTATAGCTGGCCTAGGTGAGACCCATTCTAGAGTACTACGTGCAGTTTTGATCCTCCTATTTTAAAATAAAAAGGATATTAAGTTATTGAATGAAGTGTACGGTAAGGGACGAGATTTGTCTCAGCAGTAGAAGGACAGAGCACAGAGGATAGTTATCCTGGGACTTTTCCCCCCTGGACGAAGACTGTAGGGCCTCGATAGAAGTATTCAAGTTTGTGAGGTGTTTGGAGAATTTGGATGCACATAAGGTTTATATTCCATTTACTAAGGGGGTCATTTTAACCAACTTGCCCAGCGGGAAAGTGACTGGATCGGATCGGTCGCCTGTTTTACACCCAGCCTGATTTTACTTTCCACAGTGGTAAGTTAATCTGGTCCTGTCAGTTTCCCACCAGGATTAATTTGAAATTAACCCCTAAATTTAAGAACAAGGGATCGTGGTTTCAAATTAAGAATAACAAAGGAAAACAGGAAATGAAGACTTTTTTCAGTAAAAGGGTGATAAAAGATATGGAACAGACAACCAGGAAGGGTGTTGGAACAAGAAACTATCACAGGATTCAAATAAGCACTAGGTAAGTTCCTATCAGCAAATAGGATTCAGGGTTATTAGGCTAAAAATGCATATGGATGATTTTGTGGAAAGTTGGGATGGTTACGCTGGATGAACCAATGGTTCACTCCTGCCTGAAAGTGATACTATCATATGTTCTGTTGGTAAATGCATTTGTACATTGAAAGAATAATAGACCTGTTTAGGCATGCCAAAGTGTATTGTGGATAGCTGCATGAATGGCTTTATGTGTACTATCAATTGTACTGTGTACCCTGGGCTACTCATCATTCAGGTATAACTACATCTGTCTCTGCTGCTGCTAATGGAGACCTCTCATGAATTACATGTAATTGGTTGTGTGGTGATATAGGCTTTAGTTCCCTCCTTATGGGACCAGTACACGGAAAACAAGCTAACCCTTGAAATCTCTGCTGTGAGTATCTGGAAGAAGCTTGCAGCAAAAATGGTGAGCCAATGGTGACCTTCCACCTCCATTAGTAATGAGGGTTGGATGTTAGACTGTATCTGCAGGTATAGAGTGATGAGGAGGACAACTCCCACAAATTTAATGGCATGGATTCCACCTCACTCACCGTATCCCAAAATAGCACCTGATGTCCATCCTAACTCTTTAGATGCATTTGCACTTTTAACTGGAGATCTTGTTGGAGCAGATGGCACTGGTTATTGATGTCTCACTGCAAAACCTGAGACTCCTCAGACACAGCTCCTCCTATAAAAATATTTTTTTATATTGCTAGTTTATCCTTTTTGGCCACATGTATTTGTTTATTCTTCCTTTTCTTCTTTTTGGAAGGGAATCCAGTACCCTTCCCACCTCCGCACAGCACCAGGCACCAGACTTCCCAGCTTGTGTGACGATATGGGAACCTAAGATGCAGTCCTAGTGACGCAGGTGCCCGCTGTGGTTATTTAAATTACTTTCCTGCAATCCAGGTATACAGTATTCACTGTTTTATCCCTTACCACTAGATAACCACCTCAAAGAAATCCAATAAATTAAACCTCCCACCAACTACGGCAGGGTTGGCGCAGGAGGTCCCTGGTGGGCGCGACCAATTTCGGGCACAGCATTCTTAAAACAAGGAGTTTGGAGAGAAGTATTGAACAAGGTTCAAAGTTCTATTTGTGTTTTCTCCACTTTTTACAACCCTAAATGCAGTTGAAGAATGTAACAGCAGGAATAAGTTTGTCCCTGTTGATTCCTGACAAGGCTTTGCCCTGAGGTGATTGTTTTATTCTGCCTCTCCACCTTCTGCCAGTTCAGTACAAAAGGCTTTGCAGTGGAAAACGTGTAGCAAGCTGTGAATCCACAGAAGGTGGCATTTGAGGGTGCAAAATATGTGTGACGGGAACTGTGCATAAGAGTTTATACAGAATCACAATTGATTTCTGCAAACCTTGAGAAATATGTACAGGTTGTACTGAATTCCTGTCATACATGCTTGAAATCACATAAACAGGGAATCTACAAGTTTGTACAGAGTCACAACTAATTTCTGTAAACCCTGAGAAATTTGTACAGGCTTGCTCCAAATTTGTCTTATTACAAGCCTGAAATCATGTCAAAAAGAGTCTGGGTAGAGTGCAGCCTAAAATGCTGAACTGGGGCTGGGGCAGGAGAAGGACCAAGGAAGGGGTGTCGTAATACAGTACACAAAGCTGTTCAAGCACAGGTTTGCTAAGTCAATTAAAAATATTGTTGATTCTGCCATCTGGCACTCCCTGCGAGGAGTCGCTCTCGCAGGGAGAACATCTCAAGAAATCTTGGTTGTGCAGCCTATGTTCTTCCATCATCTGTGAACAGAAAAGGTCAATATTTACTATTACAATAACTTTTCGTCTTCAATGTAAACATTGTAGAATAGCATGGCCCTGTTTGAACACAGGCAACATTGGAAAGGTTAGTCAATAAATTGGAAGTCAATGCAGGAATTTGGTGATTTTTTTTTCAAATCCTTGTGCCCGTCAAGAAACACATAACTTAATATGAAAACAATTCACGGTAGTTTGAATATGGTCATGTCATTGAGGAGAATAAGGAAAGTCAAGTTGTTCGAGACAAAATTTAAATCCTCAACTGTGGCGGTGCAGGGTGGAGCTACTTGGACCTTGTGCTCCTGATAGGACCACTTCAAACAACGCTGGAGATCGCCTAGTAACTCCAAACAATCAGCCTTACTGTACTTTCCCCATTCCCTACAGGGGTAACAGGCTCATGGCTATTGGTTGCTGGGAACCAAGGAAGAAAATTGTTAACTGCACAACTCCAGCACATTTATTGAAACAGAGAACATCACTAGTATTTTTTTAACCAGCTCCCTGTTTGAATCCCGTAAACCTTCTTAAAAGTACACTGTATCTGTGGTGGGGTTGGAGTTGGGCCCACCACAAGGAAGAGCACCTGACTCCAGTTAATTTTCTGCAGAGTCGTTTGTATTTTTTAGGCGAGTTCTCCAGCCTCCCTTGGATGGAGGTGGAAATTGGCTGTAGCAAGCCTTAAAGACCTGTCATGCCTCTGTGTTAGCTGACGAAGGTGAAATTTTTTTTTAAATGCCATCGTCTGTGAAATTGATCACCTTGCGATCGATTGCATAGGCTTTTCAGCCCCTCAATTTTAACCTCCTCCTGCCAATGCCCATAACAACGCTGAATGCTAGGGACTCACAGACATCCCTTGTCCTCAAGGTTGCTAAAGTGCAAAGTATGAGCAATACATCGTATGACATATTTTCATCATTTGCTTGTAATTATGATATGACAGTCCATATTTGGGCAGCCCCACCTCACTCGTGGTGCAAAATGCTGGAAGTGGTCAGGGCAAGTGGGGAAACTGCTCACTTTCCACCACATTCTGCTTGAGGTACCATGGGGAGCTGCTGTAATTTGAGCAGAAAATCCTGGTCTAGTTTTTAAAACTTCAAGCCCCTCTAGTAACACCCAAAGGTTATATAATTGTATTTGATTACCGCAGTCTAGCTGGTATTTCCATGATTAAAATAAGGAAAAAGTACTCACAGTCTATGCCACTAGCTTTGCTATATATGAAATATATTGCGTTGGCAGAATACCGCTAGTTATGCAGAGTATTACATACAAAAAAAAGTTATCATAAATTAAAGCATAACTTGTGCCCAACACATTACATATTTTCACTTCCTGCCTATACTTCTCTTATTCCCTGAACTACACCATTGTGTAGTGAATTGTCTGAAACTTCCTTCTTTGCAGAAAAGTTATTTTTGTGTAAGAGTTGTTATTGTGATTGAGAAAAAAACGGAGGGACATCTATGCCCTGTTGCAAAGTAATAGTTTTAATTTGAACTTATGACTCTTTGGGAGCGATTTTCAGTGATTTGGCCCAGCTGGCTTCCTGGCACCAGAATGGGCATTGGTTAGGGGGTTGGCAGAGGAGCAAGCGTATTATCCTCCTGAGAGAGGACAGCATGTGCCTCTACCACAGCACCACTGCCACTCGCACGGGCCTCAGCACTTGCACTGATATGCAGGAGAGCAGACTATAGGAAGGCCATGATGATACTGAAGCCCCTATCCATGCTTTCACGCAAACTTTGGAACCTTGTGGGGATGGTGGAACCTAGGGCCTGAATGGCAGCAGTCTGAGCTTCCATCAAAGCTGTCAGAGCTGTCACCGTTGGCTCCATTACTGAGGGTCCCACTGTAGTGTTCATAGAACTGACCAGGTTGACTGCATTGCCTCAATTTCATGCGCTGCGACCCCACAAAGGTTGGAAGTGGACTCCTCCACGCTATCTGACATGGTGCGGTGCGTCCCTGGCAGGCCGTCCAATGTACCAAACAATTGCTGGTGCACACCAAAGAGTCTTCTTTTAAAGCCTGAGGCCTGGAAGTCCTCATTTGTGCCATCTATAGCAGAGCTAGGCCACTCTAGCAGCAGACATTTTTCATGCAGCAGCAGCTCAGTAATTCACCATTCACTAAAGGTGCCACCTCTTTAAGAGGTGCAGGCTGCCTTTAAATGGTGGGAGGCCCGCTGGATTTCTCGAGACTCCCCCTCATTGGACGAGCTGCCAATTGCATGTAGGTGTATGCTTACAACTCACCCTTACTATGGAAATGAGGCATGTACCTCAAAATGGCGCGTGCCTCATATCATCGGGTTCCGGTGGGAATAGCAGAAGCCCCACCCACTTTGTGGCCATTTCGGGTGTTAGTTGAAAATCCACCCTATTAAGTCCCCAACATTTAGTCAAAATTACGACAGAGCTCCATTATCCTGCGGGAGCAATTGCAAAGCATTCTACTCATTTCGTGCCCATTAGCAATGAGTATTTTCAAGGAGGCCTGCATTATATATTTTCCCTTTTCCTCTTAAGGGACCTACTCCTTCAAATAAGGCAACCCTTCATTGATGCACCTCCTTTAGCTTGTCCTCCAAAGACCAATAATCCTTGAAAAGTGTTGTTGTACCCCGGCCATTTTTCTCTCGTAAAATGGCACAGTTTTAAGGTCAGCAGCAATCCTTTAATATCTACCAAAACCTGATAATATGACCTCCCACCGCTGGGAGCACCACAAGAATCTTTAAATGAGATGACCTTGCATTAGTGGGCATGGTCACTTATGTTGTGTGCAGGACCACAGTGCCTGAGGAGCCGAGACCTCAGCAGCAGTGCACTAGAATTATGTTATTGACCCGTGTAGCCCATAATATGACTTTTTTTGCTGTTTACAAATAACTAATTTATTGACATTTATTTTTTTCAGATAATTCTGAAGAAGTCACCGTTATACCTCCAGGCAGATACGAGTATCCGTTCAGCTTTGTGATTCCACAGACGTGAGTTAGTAACAGAGCAATGTAACATAATAATGTATTTTAGATAGAGGAAGGCAATCGGTCCATCTAGCCTGACCATCCAATTATCCGCTTTCTTTTCTGGAAGATATGTCTATACGGGGAGATTTTCCTCCAAGGTTGCTTGTTGGATACCTGACAGGTGCAGTGCACCTGACATAAGGGGTCTCCAGTGCCTTTTGCTCTTCATTGCATCTTAGAAATATGTGTTCCTCAGGTGCTACAGTGATTTGTGAGAACCTGGTGACCGTATTACTCAATCACAGGGTGATGAGTGGGGCTTGAACCCATATCCATCTGATTCAGAGATGAGAGAATCAAAAAGAACAAAAGCAGCAATATTCTAGTTCTGCTTCCCAGATTAAGTTGTTCAGTTGAGATTTGGCAGAAATAAAGTTGCACCATTATAGCAATCCAGTTTAGAGCTTGTTTCACTATTTGTTGAGTAATCTATTGGATTTGGCAACTTGCCATAGTCAGATATTCCAGGAACTCAGCACATGATCTAGACCGACATTCCAGTACAGTGCTTAAAATAATATTTTAAAACTGCAAGAAAGTTGAACATAGAAAGGTTAAAGGTCTCCAACTTAGGAGGAGGTAACCCTTGGGCATGTGAACATCACCGGCCCAGGACCCACTGTTGGCAGCCTTCCATTGGCCCATTTTAACTCGAGATAGGGGAAAATAACCTGAATGGGTTAATGCCTGTCAATCATCAGGCATCATTTCTACTATAAAGATGAGCCCAAAACTCATGCTTGTAGAGAAATAGCGCGACTAAGGTGCGACAATAGCTAGATGGGGCCTCAGTTTTAAAATATTATTTTAAGCACTGTACTGGAATGTCGGTCTAGATCATGTGCTGAGTTCCTGGAATATCTGACTATGGCAAGTTGCCAAATCCAATAGATTACTCAACAAATAGTGAAACAAGCTCTAAACTGGATTGCTATAATGATGCAACTTTATTTCTGCCAAATTTCAACTGAACAACTTAATCTGGGAAGCAGAACTAGAATATTGCTGCTTTTGTTCTTTTTGATGGTCGAGGTCACAGAGGAGGTAGGTGTGTCGAAGCAACCTTGAAGTGTTGCAGCGTTGCATCCTATAGATTGCACATCGTGTAACCACAGAGCACCAGTGATGGATATGGCACAAGTTAGATGCCATCTTGGAATTGGTGTAAGATTCCCCTTCGGAGGCCACAGAAAAGGGCATAGCCTAGGTCTCATAGCAGTGAGCTTTTGGGAATTTCAACAATCTAGGAAAGTCTGACACGAACCAATTGGTAACAGTTGAGTACTTTATTTGGAATATGAAGAGAGTCAAGTACACACAGTGCATCAAACAGCGATTTATTCTGAACAACAAAGGCAAAGCTCACCCGGGTGGTATTCAGGGCAGAGTTGTATTCTGGCGCCAGCGCAGTTGTTCTGAACTGTCGCACCTTAGTAGCGCTAATTCCCTACAAGAAGCATGAGTTTTGGGCTCATCTTTATAGTAGAAATGATGCCTGATGATTGACAGGCATTAACCCATTCAGGTTATTTTCCCCTCTCTCGAGTTAAAATGGGCCAATGGAAGGCTGCCAACAGTGGGCCCTGGGCCGGTGATGTTCACATGCCCAAGGGTTACCTCCTCCTAAGTTGGAGACCTTTAACCTTTCTATGTTCAACTTTCTTGCAGACCCTGCAGTTTTCATACAACTGCTAAGCATGTTGCCATTGTTTGTTCTCAGACATGGGCCTCTGTGAGTTATTGTTTCGTTAAGACCGCTCATGGCAGCTTCTCGCACTCCCCATCTCTCTTGGGGAGGACAGCCTATCTCTTGTGTCAATTGTCTTAACATACTAATGATTCGGAAATATTGTGCTTACATACTGTGGTTATATATATTTTGAGTGCAGTATAAATGAAGTTAACTGTGATTAAGCATTAGTAAATGGAAAGTATAATCGTACACCCAGTAACAGGGTCTCATTTCCTTTCAGTTGGTGACCAAGTGGCAGGATTTGCAGGTCCGGAAGTGGCAGCGGTTGTGTTTCTGGTAGTGTTTGGGTAGTCAGAGCGGCGGGCATCCTTCCTCCAAGGTGCCCCCTATGATGTGAAACACAGAAGAGATTGTTTAGCTCTGCACACACTGTGGGTAATTGTAACTTTTATCGCCTGGTGA
This sequence comes from Heptranchias perlo, assembly GCF_035084215.1. NCBI lineage: Eukaryota > Metazoa > Chordata > Chondrichthyes > Hexanchiformes > Hexanchidae > Heptranchias > Heptranchias perlo. The sequence continues at coordinate 42,881,604 of NC_090328.1, read as the reverse complement.
AAAAAGGGTGATAGCAAATCCATTCACTGGAAAAGAAAAACAGACTACCGATTCGCTATCACCTGTATTTCGTACAATGATAAAAGTTAAAATGACCCCCAGTGACTTTTGACCTTGATGAAATAGAGGATAAGTGTATATAGGCATTGCAGTTTTTGGAGAAAGCACAGAAAACTGACACTGCTTGTGATAAGCCTTACCATGACTTTATCAATCTTTCGCAGTCACATTGCCTCTCAATGTCACCCGTTCCGAGAGCCTCTCCTGTCTGTACAGTATTTTCAGAGTTTCCTGTTCGTGTAGACTCTGGGTTTTCAGTCTTTGTGTCCACCTCCAGTTGCCTTTTTTTGTTGTTGTTGGTTGTGTGCCACCGTTTCCTTTGCAGGAAGTGAACACAATGTTAAAGGAATTTGGGTGCCATGGACACTTTTTCCCCCGCATGAAAGCATGCGTCTCTGACGATGTGTTGCAGGTGCATTGTCCCCTTAAATGAACTGTCCTTGAAGAATGACAGAAGCCCCTGTGGCAGGCTATGTGAATTGACAGAGTAGTTGTGAGTTCTGATGGTGCTTGAGTGTTTGCAGAGGTTGATCTTTGCATGAGTAAGTTTCCCTGAGACCCAGGTGATGACAGAGAAAGAGCATGAGAGGTAAGGTGAGTAAAGCCTCTCTTGGAGATATAGGATGTGGATTGGCAGCAGTACCTTGCCTTATATTGGCCATTCAATATGGTCATTAAACTTTGACCAGCACTGTTCTTGGGGTGGCAGATGTTGCACCGACTGCTAGCAAACTCTCTCCGTATGGCCTGAATGACCCTCTTATGAGGCTTCCTAGCCCAGAGAGCTGTGGATGCTCCGTTGTTGAGTACATTCAAGACTGAGATCGATAGATTTTTGGACTGTAAGGGAATCAAGGGATATGGGGATCGGGCGGGAAAGCGAAATTGTTGTAGAAGATCAGCCATGATCTTATTGAATGGCGGAGCAGGCTCGAATGGCCGTATGGCCTACTCCTGCTCCTATTTCTTATGTTCCTGCCCTCAGTGCCTAACAGTCGATCCCTTCTTGCCCTGACCAGCCAGCAACACCAGCCATTGACATCCTGCCCCTCCCCTCACAGCTGACAGACACAGGAATTCATCAGTGAGCCAAACCTCACATTCAACCTTCAGTTGAAGCAAACCTTACGTAACCTTTCCACACTTCAACCAAACCACTGGTTCCCCATCTCATTTCAGTGCTCACAAACTCCAGAACCCCCACCCTTGTCCTGTCAAACCTCATTCCCATTGTTAGCAGGATGCTGCACTACCCACAAGTGCAGCTAAACCCCATTCCCCTTCCCCGGTACTGCTACATACTAGCAGTCAGAATTTCCATGGGATTCCTCCCAATTGTCTGCTGTAACTTTGGTGGAATATCGGCGTAAACAGCCATCTTCACCTCTCTTTGAGGTTCCCATGAAAATTCTAGCCCCAGATAATCTGTCTCCAGTTGGTGCATCTTCAGAGCATCTTGCTGTGTATTCTCAATTTTAAAATAGAAAGAGATAACAATTAAATAAAGCAGCAAACTCATGAATTGATTGAGACTCAAAATTGGTCCCATTATCTGTGTGCATGTATTCCATATAAACTGCGGTGGTCCCATGTACATTCAAAGTGGCTGCATCCCTTTACCCATAACCCCTTGTAAGTAACCCTATAAAGCGAATTCCCAACCCTTTATGGCGAGTTCCCAGTGCCAGGCCCGATTTATGAGTGGGGAGCTCACCACATTATGTATGTAAAATAGACACCGCAAAATCAAATGGGGACAGAGCACGAATGTCTGATCAGAGATCCAACCTAAAAATCTACCCCATGATATTGTGAAATTGTTTCAAGACTGATTCCGACGAAGGAATGTTTTAGTATTGCACACCATTCCATGAGGCAATTTTGGAGTTACACAATTTAAATTAGTTTCCTATTATGTGTCACTGATGCCTCATGATGCCTTTTTTCCCCTGACAGACCACCACTACCTGCCTCCTTTAAAGGCCCTCATGGCAACGTGAGTTATTGGATGACAGCCAAACTGCACAGGCCATGGAAACTGAGAACGAAAGTGAAAGAAATGTTTACAATTTATGACCAGATTGACATTAACACTCCATTGCTGCAGGTAAGTTCTGCAGAATTATGGTGGTGTGCTTGGTGAACCAGAGAGTCGATTTTCCAACAGTTTGCACCAGTGCTCCTGGATCATCACTCACAAAACGCAGCCTGACAACCTCTGGTCAGGCAGGGCATGGGGGAGGAAGCTCTCGCCAAAAAATTCATTTAAATATTATAGTTGTATTTAAAAACGTAAAAACGTGCAAATGAACAAACACACAACTTCAAACAATTCATATTGGTAATGGTTGTGTAAATAATAATTTCTGCCATTTAAAACATGCATTGCAGGCAGGAAAGTTCTGTGCTGACAGAAGTCAGGATTTAGAGAGAGACACAGATTCTTTTTGCTGTGGAAATTCAGCCTGTCATTGAAGACAATGGAGGGGGTGAATTTCTGCTGGGGTTCTCCTGCTGGCCTACCATTACTTTGATGGAAGAGCCGCGGAAACCCTGGCAGCTCAGCCTAAACTCCATTTGCACCAGTTTTCCTGGGTTTCCATGGCACTTCCGGTGAAGTTATGGCAGACAAACAGGAGAACCCCTGCGGAAATTCACCACTATGAGATTGATATTGCTTGGGTGTTAAATAGTCACCTGAGTGGAGCGTATAAGAGGAAAGTCAAAGGTATAATTCTATGCATTTTCAACATGAGTTTATTTTATCAGGCAAGCTGAAATATTTATTTCAAATTATTTAAGTTTTTACATTTTTATTTTATTTCTAGTGGTTCTCCCATCACGTTGCCAAATGGAAGTCAAAGAAACTGAGCCATATCTTGGAAATGTTGTAAATAAAAACAGTGATCATTTACTTTGAAGTTGGGCAGTTAATCCAGCACACGAGTAAATAAAAGGACTGGAGATTTAATTCAGAAAGATTGCATTAACATTTATTAATGAAATGAAAGAAACAAATACAACATAGTTCCACTAAAATGTACAATAAAATGTATGCAGTGAGCATTATTAAATTAATTATTACTCAGCAAGTGGGAGTGGGCCAGAATTTTTTTTTAACAAATTATTTCTCAAGTTGCTGGTACGACTGAGGCTAGATGGGAATATTTGTTTAAATCAATTTGTATCGTAGTCAGGAGTGGGACTTGAGGAGTGAGGCTGGGCCAGGGAACAGGGCAGTTTCTTTTACTCTTGGCAGTGGGACCATGCTGGGAGGAAGAGCTAGCCAGGCAATTACCGCTTAACCTCCCAATGCTTCTTCCCTCTTAATATCACTACTACAAATTGAGGCGTGCTATAGACACCTTCTTGGGTAATGTGGCTTCAGTCACTCCTATAAACAGCCTGAGTGTCTTTTTTGGGAGTTGACTCATACTGCCCTCTATCTGCTTGTATGATAGCAGGGCCTGAGGGTGAACCGTGGAGCCCCCTTGTGAACTGAACTGTACCTTTGTGTCTTTCATGTGTATTTCTTCAGTCTCTCCAAAGGCTCACCGAGCAAACACTTGGTGAGATGGGGCCAGATAAGTCATCAAGCTGCTTTATTTCACAGTAAGATGGACATACAGAACAGCTGTTATCAACAGACTCGCCCAATTCAATCCGTACACCTTATCTTCACATAATAATACGAAATAAAGAACGTACCACATAGGCCTCCGTCAGTGGGTGTCCTTACTTGACTTAACAAGAAGGTCTGTAACAATGGCCTAAATTTTAACCCAGAAGAACGGGTGGGTTGGGGGGTGATGGCGGTAAAATTGGAGCGGGACCGAATCCCGGCTCCAACCCGCCGAATAACACGTTTCACCCAGACTCATCTGGGTGTGCTTGCGCTTCAGAAACCAAGAAGTCCCGCAGGCACTTAAAGCCGGCGGGATGACATTTAACGGGGCAATTAAGATGGGCCAAGTGCAGGCAATTGGGACTAGCTTAGTGGTATAAACTGGGCGACATGGACATGTTGGGCCGAAGGGCCTGTTTCCATGTTGTAAACTTCTATTCTATAAGATAGTTGAAGTAGTTAACTGAATTAAATTTTTGTGGATTGAGGCAGACAAGCTATTTTAACTCTACCTGAACGTGTCTCCCGTGGCCTCTGAAACACATGGAAACAGAGGCAAGTTACAGCCGGTTGTCATTTGGACATCTAAACTAGTGATTAACACGTGAATAAAAAGTGAGTTTTTGCAGCAGGGCAATCAGTTCTCTCAGACAAACCTTTGGCTGGGAGTTCTTTGTGTTTAGACTGAGATTTCTTTGTTCACACTCAGAATTCTTGTGTTCACACATATTTACCTACATTTTGGACCCCCTCAAACTGACACCATCAGTATATCTGAGGTGAAGGCACATCAGCATCCACGGCAGACAAGGCGTGCATTTCTGGGAGTTGCAGCTCCACAAGAGAGGTGCACCATAAGGACCTGCAGAAGAGCAGAGAGGGGACCAACGGAGGGGCCGAGGTCGCAGATATCTGCACGCTCCATCATGCAGAGCTGTTCCCGGATGGGCCTGGGCCTGGTGGGCACACATTGCCCGTCGCAGTTAAAGTCACCACTGCCCTCAATTTCTTCGTCTCTAGATCCTTCCAGGGCACCACCGTTGACATCACCAGGATCTCTCAGTCGTCTGCACATAAGTGTATATGACAGGTCACGGATGGCTTGTTTGCCAGGGCATCCGACGACATCAACTTCCCCATTGACGACATCAGCCAGACTGAGAGGGCAGTGGGTTTCCACTCTCTGGCTGGCTTCCCACGGGTACAAGGCACAATTGATTGCACACACGCAGCAATGCAAGGACCTGCACATGAGCCAGAACTGTTCATCAACCAAAAGGGATGTCACTCCATCAATGCGCAGCTGGTTTGCGACCACCGGAAGAGGTTTCTGCAGGTGTGTGTCAAATTCCTTGGCAGTTGCCATGATTCCTTCATTCAGCGCAAATCCAATATCCCAGCCCTCTTCCACGCACAAAACAGAGTTAAGGGCTGACTCCTTGGAGACAAGGGATACCCCCTGCAGACATGGCTCAGGACACCTCTGAGAAACCCCACCAGCAAGGCACAGCAACGGTATGACAATCACATCACCACCAGGTCTGTCATTGAACAAGCCATCGGAATGCTCAAGATGCACTTCAGGTGCCTGGATCGATCTGGGGGAGCCCTGCAGTACTCACTGGCGAATCTGTTCTGCAGTCTTTTTATGATTTGAGATTTCCCTAACCATCACAGTTACCTCAATAGCTTAAATACTTGATCAGATCTTAATCACACTTAATAATTGCTTCACATCCCTCTTCCACCCTTTGAGATATTGATTGTGTTAGTGCTTATTACTTTTTATTCAATGATTTCCTTAAACTTCTATATAAACATTCATGATAGCTGGGGGATTTTTATGAATGGCGTTTCATTTCTAGCTTTTACACAATTTTAATCAGAATAAACTAAAATCTTTTGCTTCAGTCGTTTTTGAGTGTTAATACTTTTAACTTGTTCATTAAAGTAGTGGATACAAGAGTATGACTGTTGATCTGTGCACCAGATATGGGACCAGCTTTGCCCACTCTTTTGCAGAATTAATGTGTCTGTAATAAAATTCTTTGGACAAGTCATTAATACCTTGACTTAAATTGTATAGTTAGAGATTTTCAGGTATTTTGCTATTAACAAGGGAAGATTTCCTTGGTGCGATATTTGTAACAAAATCTTTAACCCGTTTATAAGGAAAAGGTCATCGATTCTGCTTCAACTGGCCCACAGAAGAAATCTTTGGCTTTTGTGCCATCTTGAGAGAGTGTCTATCTTGATGGAAGCAGTATTTACCGTGCTTTCTGTTGATTTTACAGTCCCCACAGAGAGATACGAAAGAGAAAACTCTTTGTTGCTGCTGCTGCGCCTCAGGCCCAATATCCCTAAATGCCAAAATTGAACGGAAGGGCTACATATCAGGTAAAAATCTGGAGCACTGCAAACTACGATGTTCTTGTCATACTGCGAGTATCACATCTGTAATAACATAATATTGGAAGTCTCGTATATGCATGCACTTCCTGTTTAGTCACCACTAATTACTTTCTCCTGTCCACTCTATTTCCGTCATGCTTTCCTGTCGTGTCCAAACCATCCAGACTTACATATACTTATCTTTGATTGAGTTTCCAAGCTTCTAATTTGCATCTCTGAGGTAATTGATACTCGCCACCCGCCTGAGGCTGACTGAATTCAGGCCTCTTGCCTCTCCCAACACACTCCAGAATTTTCTCCATAGGGTATGCTTTTTTAAATGTTTGTTTTAACCTTTTTTACAAGTCTTTGCAATGCTTGGAGGATCGACAATACAGTGTTGTAGCTCTATGTCTGTCCTGTGCTGTTGACAGCCAAGGATTAGTTCCCCGGGTGCAAAGGTCAAGAAAAAGGTGTGGAGATCCAGTTTGTCCCTTTCGCATTACCTCATGATTTCTGAAGCTTTCCTGAGGCGGGGGGGATGGTGGTAGTCAGAGCTTGGTCTGTGCCTCCAGAAGGCCATTTCATACCATCGTGCCTGTACCGGCTCTTTGAAAGAGCTATCCAATTAGTCCCACTCCCCTGCTCTTTCCTCATAGCCCTGCAATTTTTTCCCCTTCAAGTATTTATCCAGTTCCCTTTTGAAAGTTGCTATTGAATCTGCTTCCAACACCCTTTCAGGTAGTGTGTTCCAGATCATAAAATCATAGAATGGTTATAGCACAGAAGGAGGCCATTCAGCCTGTTGAGTCCATGCCAGCTCTCTGCAAGAGCAATCCCATCTAGTCCCACTCCCCCACCCTATCCCCGTAGCCCTGCAATTTTTTTTCCTTCAAGTACTTATCCAATTTCCTTTTGAAAGCCATAATTGAATCTGCTTCCATCACCCTATCAGGCAGTGCATTTCAAATCATAACCACTCACTGTGTAACAAAGCTTTTCCTCATGTTGCCTTTGGTTCTTTTGCCAATTACCTTAAATCTGTGTCCTCTAGTTCTCGACCCTTCCGCCAATGAAAACAGTTTCTCTCTATCTAGACCCCTCATGATTTTGAATACCTCTATCAAAACTCCTCTCAACCTTCTCTGCTCTAAGGAGAACAACCCCAGCTTCTCCAGTCTATCCACGTGACTGAAGTCCCTCATCCCTTGAACCATTCTAGTAAATCATTTCTGCACCTTTTCTAAGGCCTTCACATCCTTCCTAAAGTGCGGTACCCAGAATTGGACACAATACTCCAGTTTTGGCCGAACCAGTTTTTTATAAAGGTTCATCATAACTTCCTTGCTTTTGTGCTCTATGCCTCTATTTATAAAGCCCAGGATTCCGTATGCTTTTTGAACCACTTTCTCAACCTGCCCTGCCACCTTCAAAGATTTGTGCACATATACCCCCAGGTCTCATCATAACTCGTTATGTAAAAGTGTTTTTCTTTATGTTGCCTCTGGTTCTTTTGCCAATTACTTTAAATCTGTGTCCTCTGGTTACCGACCCTTCTGCAACTGGAAACGGTCTCTCCTTATTTAAATAGTTTTGATAGAGTAAAGAGTTGGGTGGGGTGCTCCCGGCCTCAGAGTCTCATTCTCTGAACGGAAGGCTTCCTCGGCATTCCAACACGGGGTGTCCAGAGAAGATGGCACTGTGGCCTTCCCACATACTCCCACTGACTGGAGGGTCCACAGGGACTTGGGGACGAGCTGAAGATTTAAAAGAAGGTCTCCTAGTTTTTAATTCCCCTCCCAGGAGCTAGAAGTCCAATCGGGATCTTTTGGCTGCCAATGGAGATCAGCAGATAGTACATCCCAATGTCCCACACCTAACATGTAGTTGTAAACCTGAGAGGACTGCAGCTTAGCCTTATTTTCCTGCCCCTTCCACTGGCACTAGTTTCTGCCAGGGGGCAGCCTGCAGTGCGGGTGTCGACAGGTTATGTAAATAGACCAGCATTGGAAATCCCGGTGAACCTGGGGTTAAACGGCAGCAGTTCTAGAATGTGGATAGGTGGGCCAGGAAAATCTTCTCTATCACAGCAAATCAGTGGATCTGACAATAGTACATTGTCTGTTATATTGTATTATTTCTCGATTGTTACAAAGTAGCATATGCTTCGACTCACCGTAAGTAAAGCCACGAGAGGTCCGCTGGTTTAATTTGAAAAATATTGCTCCCTGATGACTCGGTAAGACATGCATTCCATGAATTATACAGACCAGGAAGGCTTAGGCTCCACAGGGTTTGCACGTTTGATAACAGAGAATTTTGAGGCCAAAAATCTGCAGCCCTTCCAGCGCATATGCACTGTAAGACTGGCAGGAATGTGGCAGAAGGGCCAGGAATTAGGCCAGGACCAAGATATGCCAAGTCGCGGCCTTCCATGGGGGTCTTCTTTTGGGTGGAACTTCCATTTTCCCCAAACAAGGTCAGCAGCATGAGAGAGGGCATGGCTGTTGAAGGGAACTCCCAGACCAGGAGTTTCCCTGTCCCCGACCTGGAGGAACAGCAGCAGCTAATGTGCCCAATGATAGGGGGGGTACCGGTCACAGCAGGGATGCAAGTAGGGCCGACCTAGAACTTGGCCTGGACCCCCAGAGACTTTGACAAGTGGTGAGGTTTTATTGGCCCCCTTATAAAGAGGGCTGATGCACAACATATGGTATGTTTCCTTGGGGCAGTCTCAACTGCATTCCCTGTCGGGTGGGAGCCCAAGATGTGCCTCTAGTGCCGAGGGCATCCGCCAGGAATATGTTTTAAAAAAAAGGAAACCTTCCCCTGACCCAGCATACTTCAGTGGGGTCAGAAATGGAGGTTCCCTACAGGCACATCCCAGCACTTGTCGCCCCCACAGAAGTTTAGGTCCTTTTAGTCCAATTAGAATAGATTTTTAAAATGCATGTCTGCAGTTATCAGCTAAGAACAGGATGGGTTCAGCTCTGATACCTCCCTTAGTTGAACACTCAAGGGACAATTTTCCCATTCCTGTTGCCCCATCTGAATTAATTCACAGGGTGTTAGGAACAGGGAGAATGAGTAGAGACCTGGGTCGCCATCTGGTAAATAGCGAGGAGGATAGCCTCAGTCTGCAGGACGATGGGTTGGTCAGATGGGCGAAACAGTGGCAAATGGAATTTAACCCGGAAAAGTGCGAGGTGATGCACTTTGGAGGGACTAACAAGGCAAGGGAATACACAATGAATGGGAGGACCCTAGGCAAGACAGAGGGTCAGAGGGATCTTGGTGTGCAAGTTCACAGATCCCTGAAGGCGGCGGAACAGGTAGATAAGGTGGTAAAGAAGGCATATGGGATACTTGCCTTTATTAGCCGAGGCATAGAATATAAGAGCAAGGAGGTTATGATGGAGCTGTATAAAACACTGGTTAGGCCACAGCTGGAGTACTGTGTGCAGTTCTGGTCGCCACACTACAGGAAGGATGTGATCGCTTTGGAGAGGGTGCAGAGGAGATTCACCAGGATGTTACCAGGGCTGGAGCGCTTCAGCTATGAAGAGAGACTGGGAAGATTGGGTTTGTTTTCCTTGGAGCAGAGGAGGCTGAGGGGGGACATGATTGAGGTGTACAAAATTATGAGGGGCACAGATAGGATGGATACTAAGGAGCTTTTTCCCTTCGTTGAGGGTTCTATAACAAGGGGACATCGATTCAAGGTAAAAGGCGGGAGGTTTAGAGGGGATTTGAGAAAGAACTTTTTCACCCAGAGGGTGGTTGGAGTCTGGAACTCACTGCCTGAAAGGGTTGTGGAGGCAGGAACCCTCACAACATTCAAGAAGCATTTGGATGAGCACTTGAAATGCCATAGCATACAAGGCTACGGACCAAATGCTGGAATATGGGATTAGAGTAGACAGGGCTGATGGCCGGCGGGCCTCTATCCGTGCTGTATAACTCTATGACTCTATGACTCTTTTTTGGTAGCCAGGGAGCAGGTACAAGCTTCATATTAATATGTTAATGACATGGGAGCACTATTCTGATGCCCCATTTACGTTGATCATATGCACTTTAACTCCACGCCCATGGCACTCTATGGGGTTTTTGACCATTTGACCTCAGATCAATTTTGGGTCATTTATATTAAGCTGCTATTATGTTAAATTTATCTCAAAAGTAATTAAATCCATCGAACATGCATTCGGGGAATGTGAATTACACCCAGAAGTGTTTTCCGCATAGCACATCAGTGAGATATTGGGGTTCGTTAACATACTCCACAGAGGAAATTTGGAGTAATGTTGAAATGCTTTTAATTAATATCAGCACAGCAATGTGGCATCTTCTAGGGAATCCCACACCTGCCGGGGGTAACAGTCGGTTTGACTGCCAGCTCCTCAGATACGGGGAGTTAAGGAGGATCAGAACTCAAAAGCCCTGATTTTAACTCCTTGGCGGGAATCATGTGGAGATTTCAATTCCCGGGTGTCATCTGAATAGGCCCTGTCAGTCTTTCGTCCGAATCCGGTGGGAAGTGCTAGCTGGCCAGCTTATATATCCGGTATTTATCCAATTCCTTTTTGAAAGTTACTATTGAATCTGCTTCCACTACTTTTAAGATACTGCATTCCAGATCATAACAACTTGCTGTGTAAAAAAAACATTTCTCCTCATCTCTCCTCTGGTTCGTTTGCCAATTATCTTAAATCTGTGTTCTTTGGTTATCGGCCCACCCGCCAGTGGAAATAGTTTCTCCTTATTTACTCTATCAAAACCCCTCATAATTTTGAACACTCTATTAAATCTCCCCTTAACTTTCTCTGCTCCATGGAGAACAATCCCAGCTTCTCTAGTCTCTCCACTTTTATCCAGTTGATAAAAGGTCTCATGGTACAAATACTTGTGAAGGCCTCACTGACCATCATGTTAGTTGGTTCTTCAGCAGCAGCTTAATCACAGCATGTCATGCTGTATGTGGTGCTGGTTATAAATTTCTGGTCTGCCTTCGATATTCTCAGGCTAAAATAACTAGTCTCTCGAGTAAGCAGACCTATGTTCCTCATGATCAGGAGATTACTTTCACTTCCCAATATCTAAATGTACGATACAACAGCCCGAGGCTGTAATAATGTTGTGAACTGGATACCATGATCCTTTTACATGGCCTCACCTGTGCTTCTCCAACTTCCAAAAAGCAAATTGACTAACACTTTAGTGAGACAAGGCCAAATACAATTCGTCAAGCTGCTATAGTTTGCAGTCAGTAGGTGAAAGTGTAGAATAACAGATATAGCAAATCTTACCTCAATGCAACTTAACTTCAGCCCCTCCTCGTAAATAAGGAAAATAATTTTAAAAATTATGCCATGCTGACCCATTTAGCAGGTTAACAATCATTCATTTTTCTTGGACAGTCTCTTTTTCTTGAAACCTGACTGGTTATCTAATCCTAGGCCATCTTTCGTCTTAAAAGGAGATGTACCTCCTCGCCGTCTCATTCGCCACTCACTGTTAAAATGAACCTTGAAAAGTGTTTTCCTGTTCTTTTGTTCTCTCTGTCCACAGGAAATGAAGTCGGGGGAGGGGAGGGAGAGAGAGTCAATCTCTGACTCCACCCCATCATGGGGTTGGTTAGTAAAGCTGCCAATTAAACTGGCCTCTGCCACCCCCACCACCCTCCAGATGTGATCACCTTGATAACTAATTCCTGTTGTTTTAAGACAAACATTGTTGTCCCAATACTTAGAGCCTGAATGGCAGGGACATTTTAATAAACTCCTGGCCATTATTCCAGGTCTCTAAGGATAACAGTTTCAACGGCTGCTCATTACCTGTGAAGTTAGCTTATTAACATACCAATCCCCTGTTTGTGCCAGTGGCTCCAGCAATTCCCTATCTGAAAAACCATCTGAGAGGAGGCTAGATCTTTTGTAAATTAACCCTTAAAGTTCTGAATAACTGAGTTCATATCAGAACCATGTTCTAGCTTAAAACAAAAATCCCTCCTAAGTCAAATCGCCAAGAATCCCTAATTATGACGGCTGCATGAAAGAAGACATAGCAAGATGCTCACCAGGCAGCAAAGCCTCATTGGCCACATATGCCAAGATACCACCAACCATATTTGCAGGCATTGTCATACCTATCTGGCAATGACTCTGGGTAATTCACAGCAGAGAGCCAAATGTAGAGAGCTCTGTTGTAAAGACATCTACTGCTAACAGGCATCATAGGGCTGACAACAGTCAGTGACAGAACTCGTGATCTGTGGGCTCAAGCATGAGGACAGGTTGCATAGACTAGGCTTGTATTCCCTTGAGTATAGAAGATTAAGGAGTGATCTAAATGCGATGTTTAAGATGATTAAAGGAGTTGATAGGGTTGATAGAGGGAAACTATTTCCTCTGGTGGGGTAGTCCAGAACAAGGGAGAGTAACCTTACAATTAGAGTTAGGCCATTCAGGAGCGATGTCAGGAAGCACTTCTTCACACAAAGGGTAGTGGAAATCTGGAACTCTCCCCCAAAAAGCTGTAGAGGCTAGGTCAGGTGAAAATTTAAGAACTGAGATTAATAGATTTGTGTTAGGCAAGGGTTTTAAGGGTTACAGAATCAAGGTGGGTAGATGGAGTTAAGATATAAATCAGCCATGATCTAATTGAATGGCGGAACAGGCTCAAGGAGTTGAAAGGCCTACTCCTGTTCCTATGCAGTCGGGATTTCCTTTCCCTATCACTTCATAATCCCTACCCTTTCAGCTATGACAAAAGTACTAATCGTTTGAGATGCCTTTGGTCCTTAAAGGCTTGCAAAATTTTTGACCTCCCCCCCCCCCCCCCCCCACCATTGTGACAGTCCCCTTTAATTGTCCCCATACCCCTAAATTTGACTTACTAACTTTATTTTTTTTTCAACTAGACTGCTGCAGAATCCAAACGAAATATTCAAAATAATTTACTTTGTGTTTTTATCTCTTCTGCAGGTGAATCAATTCAAATATTTGCTGAAATTGAGAATCATTCTTCCCGCACAGTGGTGCCAAAGGCAGCCATTTACAAAACACAGACTTTCCATGCTGAAGGACGAAGCAGGAAAGCGAAGGAGCTCATAATCAATTTCCAGGGAGAGCCGGTGTTAGCTGGAAAAACAGAAAGTTGGAATGCAATGGCACTGCAAATTCCACCAGTGTCTCCCACGCTGATGAACTGCAGCATAATCGAGATGGAATACTCACTGATGGTAGGTGGGTTCTTGAATTACTGTTAAACGTGCTGACAATGCAAAATGAGTAGAGCGTCACAAAGCACGTGGTAATGCCAAACCTTTAAAGTAGGAGCTTTACCGTACTGTGTTTCTTGCCTTCACCTTTTATTTTCTTTGCTTTCTCCGTCCTCTTCCCACCCCACTGATTCTGGCCACTGTCCACTCACAACCTTGACATCATGTTAAACCCTGAGGTAAGTTTCAGATCCTATATTCTGTCCATCACAAAGACCACTGACTTCCACCTCTGCAACATTGCCCTCCTCTATTCCTACCTCAACCCCTTCACCACTGAAGCACACATATGAGATTTGACTACTCCAACCTTCTTGCTGGCCTCTCATTGTCTACCCCCTTTTAAAAACCTCTTATACCCCATCTCTTCAGCCAAGCTTTCCCTCCTAATTTTAATTACCATATTCTGTTAAAATGAATAAAATTTGGTATGACTAGTGTAATGTATGATGAGCCTTCATTTGAGAAGCGGCAGAATGAGATAATTGGCAAGAAATGTTCTCGGGGTCCTTGTCAAGCTGTGGGCAATGGCAGCAATGGTTTATCTGGCCACGATATGAAGCACATGTGAAAATGACTGTTATGCATTGGATGTTTCAGGTACATAATTGAATATGTCATCAGTTAGAGCCTGTCTTACTAAGTGACCAGTTGGTTGTGCAAATAAGTCGTCTTGCTCTAAGTTTAGATCATCTTCTGCCACTGGTTCACTGGTTGCTGCTGCCTGTCTCTTCAGTCAAGGTAGCCGTTAATTTGACAGTCACTGACAGAGATATCCCCGCCCTGGAAATGGTTTCTAGGATCGAGTGCGGAGCCCTGCAAAGTTCTATCATGGCCTCCTTGAAGAATCGTTTCTCTGCATGAAGGTTTTTTTGGCCATAATTTGATACAATTGCTTCGGCGGGTGGCTGTGTAAGGGCGGGTCCTACTTAGTCGTCTCTGGTGCAAACGCCCTTTTTAAAAAAAAACTGTTGCCGACAAAGCCATATTTATTGAGTAGAAACAGAAATGGGATCTCTGGTAATGACGTAAATAGTGGAATAGTCCAACACTCAGTTTATGCATTCTTATGTGAAGGATGGTCTCTTGGGTGGGTTGATATCAAATATGGAAACTCACCCTTGCACAGATTCCTGCTATCTACAGAGTAAGGGTAAGGGAAGAAATTGAAGTGGAAAAATAAATTGTTGGCAATAAAGTTTTAAATTATTAAAGGTTTGCTTATTGTTTCTTAGGTGTGCGTAGATATCCCTGGAACAATTAATTTAACTGTTAAATTACCAATAGTTATTGGTACAATTCCCTTGCATCCCTCCAACAGCCAGGCTACCAACTTTAGCAACCAGTATGGCATGAGCTACAATAATTTAAACCCCACACTCCCTGAAGGTAAGGACAAGATCTGACAAGACGTATAAGGATATGTGCATGTGGGTGACCAGGGCAGGGGAGAGCAGAAGTCAGAAAATCCTAGGAACAGGCCTTGCATCCTCCCTGCACCAGAGTGGTGCAGCCTGTTTTTTTGAGGGACAGGCTACACTGGAATCGTTGCAGGCTGCCACCGACAGTGCATGAGAGCCTCGTTAATAATTCAAAAATTATTTAAATTTAACTGGCCTATGACTTCCCAACGTTTGCTTGAGAAGTGTGCAGCCAGCACTCTGGACCTTTAAAATGATTACAGTGGAAGGCCCTCCCTGACCTTTGATTTTTTTTTTCTTAAAGCTGTGGTAGGCTGGTTCAAGATTGTTTTTGATTTTCAATTTTAGGTTCCTTTTTTGGCATTTTCTTTGGTGCATTTATTTCTTTGATTTTAATTTGGTTTTTTTTTGCATTTTTGTTTACTTGTTTAGTTTGGTTGCTTTCAAATCATTGCATTTCAAAGAACTTAAAAGTAATTTAAGTAGTGTTAAAATGGACATTCCACATGGAATTACTTTTGCCCACAGGGAGATGAGAATGAGAAGGAGTTGCAGAGAAATGATTAGAGGGAGGTCCACCTGTATTTAAGGTGGGTTGCACAGACCTCACATTACTGAAGTATGTAGGTCCATAGATTCCATGACTACTTGGGCATTTGTAAACAATTTTACAACACCAAGTTATAGTCCAACATTTTTATTTGAAATTCACAAGCTTTTGGAGGCTTCCTCCTTCCTCAGGTGCATGTTGTGGAATACTTGGGCATGTCACTCCCTGGGCATGTCACAGGAGATGAAGCTTTGTCGCCTATGCTACACCAAGGAGATCTTTCTTCAGGATGGATTGTATCCTCAGTGTGCCATCTTGTAAAAGTAGAAAAGTAGTATTGAGATGCTCGAAATTAAAGGAGCACAATCACAGCCTGGGTGCAAGTAAATAACTGTGTGTCATGCAATTAGATTCTATTACAGTGACTTGAGGTGTGATACAACTGAAAACCTTCATAGGGTGTGTTGCATCTTGAATGCTAGGGAGGATAAGATAATTGTCCAGGATTTGCTACTTGCTATCTAGTGACTTCTAGATGTCTCCACAGGTTGGATAACCTGCCAACACTCACTGCCTAGGCTTGCTTATAAAGGAATATAAGCTGTGAGGAGGACGCAAAGAGGCTGCAAATGGATATAGAAAGGTTAAGTGAGTGAGTGAGAAGATAGCAGATGGAGTATAATGTGGGGAAATAGGAAGTTATCTGCTTTGGTAGGAAGAATAGAAAAGCAGATTTTTTTTTTAAAAGTTGAGAGACTAAGAAACATTGGTATTCAGAGGGATTTGGGTGTCATTGTACACGAATCACAGAAAGTTAACATGCAGGTAAAGTAAGCAATTAGGAAGGCAAATGGTATGTTATACTCCAATCCTCTTGCAATAAAGGCTAAGAGCAAGGAGGTCCTGCTGCAATTATATAGGGCTCTGGTGAGACGACACCTGGAATATCATATACAGGTTTGGTCTCCTTACCCAAGGAAGGATATACTTGCCTTAGAGGCAGTGCAACGAAGGTTCACTCGATTGATTCCTGGGATGAGAGGGTTGTACTATGAGGAGAGATTGACTGGAATGGGCTTATATTCTCTGGAGTTTAGAAGAATGAGAGGTGATCTCATTGAAATGTATGAAATTCTTTGAGGGCTTGACAGGGTAGATACGGAGAAGTTGTTTCCTCTGGCTGGAGAGCCTAGAACTAGGTGTCATAGTCTCAAGGTAATGGGTCAACCATGTATGACCGAGATGAGGAGGAATTTCTTCACTCAGAGGGTTGTGAATCTTTGGAATTCTCAATGACTCAGCATCCACAGCCCTCTGGGGTAGAGTAAAATCAAGGCTGAGATCAGTAGATTTTTGGACAATAAGGGAATCGAGGGATATGGGGCTTGAGTGGGAAAGTGGAGATGAGGTCAAAGAACAGCCATGATCTTATTGAATGGCAGAGCAGGCTCGAGGGGCCATATGGCCTACTCCTGCTCCTATTTCTTACATTGTTAATATCCACTTGGCACAAGGTATGAGCTATGGCTTTCTAACCCCGCAAGAGTCATAAGGGGAAAAAAAAAATCAGAAAACAAAATGGTAAATCAGTGAATCTCACATTACTGCTTGGACCAAAATGCCCTGTCCAATTGACAGCCAAAAACAAAGGACCTAGGGCTAAATTGTTTTATCAATGAAAAAGTCATTTAATCAGCTTTACAGGATATCCTTGGCTTCCGTTTCAGCTGAGGAAGGGAGGTGCTTGATTCAAGAACATCAGGGATTTAAGTATGTTATTGTCAACAGGGATTGGTAGCCATTAAATTCATGCAGCTGGGCAGAACTCCTGATCAATTGACTTACAAGCAGGTACTATTTGACTGGCCTCACTGTTCACATGAATGAAAACCTATACTTTTAAGTTACCTGACAATCAGATGAACAGTGATGTTTTCGTCTAGCTCAAATAAGCAAAATGCTTTTTGGATCGGGGCAGATCCTTCTCATATTGTAATTCTTTCCTTTTCAGGGAAATCTGACTTTCTAATCACCAACCAGAATCTGGGCTTCCAGACATAAGGAACGAAAAGCCTTAAGAGGAATGATGGATTGAGGTTTACATTTGTCCTCCATGGGGTTTTAGTGATGTCTTGTTTGGCTAGCTCTCAAGTCATCTGACATAATCCAACTCCACTCCAAAAATCTATTTAACTTAAAGACAACAAGGATAGAACAGGGCACGACATTCATCCTCAGCCAGAAGTGCCGAGTAGATGATCCATCTCAGCCTCATCCCGATATCCCCACCATCACAGAAGCCAGTCTTCAGCCAATTTGATTCACTCCACGTGATATCAAGAAACGGCTGAGTGCACTGGATACAACAAAGGCTATGGGACCTGATAACATCCCGGCTGTAGCGCTGATGACTTGTGCTCCAGAACTAGCCGCGCCTCTAGCCAAACTGTTCCAGTACAGCTACAACATTGGCATCTACCCGACAATGTGGAAAATTGCCCAGGTATATCCTGTCCACAAAAACCAGGACAAATCCAATCCGGCCAATTACTGCCCCATCAGTCTACTCTCAATCGTCAGCAAATTGATGGAAGGTGTCGTCGACAGTGCTATCAAGCGACACTTACTCACCAATAACCTGCTCACCGATGCTCAGTTTCGGTTCCGCCAGGACCACTCGGCTCCAGACCTCATTACAGTCTTGGTCCAAACATGGACAAAAGAGCTGAATTCCAGAGGTGAGGGGAGAGTGACTGCCCTTGACATCAAGGCAGCATTTGACCGAGTGTGGCACCAAGGAGCCCTAGTAAAATTGAAGTAAGTGGGAATCAGGGGGAAAATTCTCCAGTGGCTAGAGCCTAACACAAAGGAAGATGGTAGTGGTTGTTGGAGGCCAATCATCTCAGCACCAGGACATTGCTGCAGGAGTTCCTCAGGGCAGTGTCCTAGGCCCAACCATAGTCAGCTGCTTCATCAATGATCTTCCCTCCATCATAAGGTCAGAAATGGGGATGTTTGCTGATGATTGCACAGTGTTCAGCTCCATTTGCAACCCCTCAGATAATGAAGCAGTCCATGCCCGCAAGCAGCAAGACCTGGACAACATCCAGGCTTGGGCTGATAAGTGGCAAGTAACATTCGTGCCAGGCAATGACCATTTCCAACAAGAGAGTCTAACCATCTCCCCTTGACATCCAATGGCTGCAGTGTGTACCATCCACAGGATGCACTGCAGCAACTCCCAAACCCGCGACCTCTACGACCTAGAAGGACAAGGGCAGCAAGCACATGGGAACAACATCACCTGCACGTTCCCCTCCCAGTCACACACCATCCCAGACTTGGAAATATATCGCCATTCCTTCATCGTCGCTGGGTCAAAATCCTGGAACGCCCTACCTAACAGCACTGTGGGAGAACCTTCACCACACGGACTGTAGCGGTTCAAGAAGGCAGCTCACCACCACCTTCTCAAGGGCAATTAGGGATGGGCAATAAATGTTGGCCTTGCCAGTGACACCCACATCCCATGAACAAATTTTAAAAAAGTTTGATGTATAACCAATAACCATTATATTTTGTTAGTCTACGCACTCAACAATAAGATAATTGTTAATTTAATCGCCGTAAACGGAACAATAACTTGGTTTAGGAATTCCAAAAGCAAAACATTAACTATGTTAAATTTGACAGAGCACAATAACTCAGTTTAGAATTATATATCAAAGCCTTAGTTGGCATCAACTTAATATAGCATATCAAATGTGTTCAACATTGAACAATACATCGGAGGCAATGTTGGCCCTTTTTGTTTGGTGAAATAACATAATACTTGGACTCTTTCTGGTTACTTCATTGGACAAAGGTAATATGAAAACCTACAACATATTTGCTTGAATAGCAGCTCAGCTATTGCATAGAAACAATTTTGCCTTGCTTTGTAATGTGCTGGTTCCAGTCTCTAGGGTTTACCGAGAGAGTGTTCTCAATAGTTTTCCTCCCATCATTAGTTGACACCTTACACATCTGTATTGTCATAATATACCTAAGGGTCATTGAGTTTGTGCTTTTCTTTTAAAAACTGATTTTTGCCAATCATTCCTGGATATTTTTCTCAGATGGCAAATCAGTAAAAAGCTGATTTGCTCCTAAATTTAAAGAAAAAAAACCTTGAAATTTTCCAGTTTTGTTCTTACTGAAAATCAGATGCAGTGATGGAGCGAGCATCACGTTGATGATGTCAGCACAGGTGTTCTGTGCTATATATACTGTGCTGATGTCTCAAATGTGAAGCAGACGCATCTCAGATTTTCGGCAGAAACAAAATGGCAGATTTGGCATTTTTTTATAAAAGGGAACCTGGTTTTAAGTTTCATAGAATCATAGAAAGTTACAGCACAGAAGGAGGCCATTCAGCCCACCGTGTCCGTGCCAGCCGAAAAAGAGCCATCCAACTTAATCCCACTTTCCAGCACTACAGCCCTGTAGGTTACGGCACTTCAAGTGCACATCCAAGTACTTTTTAAATGAGTTGAGGGTTTCTGCCTCTACCACCCTATCAGGCAGTGAGTTCCGGACCCCTATCACGCTCTGGGTGAAAAAAATTCTCCTTAGCTCCCGCCTAATCCTTCTACCAATTACTTTAAATCTATGCCCCCTGGTCACTGATCCCTCTGCTGAGGGAAATAGGTCCTCCCTATCCACTCTATCTAGTCCCATCATAATTTTATACACCTCAATTAAATCTCCTCTCAGCCTCCTTTGTTCCAAAGAAAGCAACCCCTGCCTCTCCAATCATTTCTTCAGAGCTAAAATTCTCCAGCCCTGGCAACATCCTCATGAATCTCCTCGGTACCCTCTCTAGTGCAATCACATCTTTCCTGTAATGTGGTGACCAGAACAACGCATGCTCTTTAAGTGCTTCTGTTAAATGCCTGGATTTTTGTTTTCTTTGCAAACCTGTATTCATGCAGTTACAACTCCATAACAGGAAAATTCCCTGAAGCTGCTCCCACTTCGCCAGCAGTAGGACGGAAGCGCTGCTTACGTGCTGAAACGCTTACATTTTTTATTATATTTTTATTTAGTGTGGAAAATGCTGTAATGGAAATTCAAATTTTTGTGACATACTTAAGTATTCTAATTGCTTTGTACTTTTGTGTTTCCTGGAAGGCACCATGTGTATTATGAGGCCATTCAGCAGCCTTATTTGCGGGCTTGTCATCTTTAGAAATCTTTCAGTGTACTAAGGACAGCTGCTGTGTGCTGTTTTTCTGACCAATTAGCCCTGGCACATATGTCCAGCAAGCTAAATTAATAAAAATGTTTGTAAAGGGCTGTGTAAGACTGGAAACCTTCCAAATCCTGGTGCTAGCTTTCAAATAGTTGCATTTGATTGGGTTTTTGAAGTTCAGAGAGAGCTAAATGGATACTATGAACTATTAAGAATTTTTACGAACAGGATGTGGCCTTTAAGCCCATCAAGCCTATCCCTTTGCCAAAGATCAATGCCATTCACCGTGTCTCTCAATACCTTCTCTCTCCAGAAACCCATGGTATTAGGGTACTTTTTTGTCTTCATCAGATGCGCAGTAGTCTGGCGGAGCTGACTGCCCATTGTAGAACTCTCCTGATTTTCATTCCACTGATGTCAATGGAACAAAAATCGGATGGACTCGAACAGGCCAGATTACCGCCCATGCAGTGAAGATGAAAAGTTACCCCATTGTCTGTTGAATCTATTTATGTTGTCTATTTCAATGTGACTCTAATACCTCTTGTTGACTGAACTGAATTACTAGTGGTGCTGAAAATAAAGGGAAGGAAAAATGAAATAATTAAAAAGCTGAATATAGCAGAGATTCCTCTGCTCCAAGAAACAACTGTAGTATCGTAAATGACCATGTTACAGTCAACGAGTCAGCTCCAAAGATCTTCTGTCAAGAGGGTAGTTAATTCATGTACTTTTCTCACCGAATCTTGCTTGTTAACAGCTGTTTTGTATCAGCAGTTCAGGTAACAAAATATTTGTAGATAAGTTAGCCCTTTTTATTTGAAATAGGTTAATGTCTGTTAAAAAAGCAGAGAGGGAAATTTGGTATGAGAGCAAGAAGGATTCTAGACGATAGTGATGCAAAAATTGCAATTAGCGATTTACGCCATTTTGCACGCTGATCTTCCCGTTGCAAACTTACACCTAAATTTCCTGGGAAAGAAATTTGAATACGCTGCAGCAAACATAGTGACGAATCAGAGACCTCAGAAGCAGTGCAGCCAATGGCAAGCCCCAAAAACCTTCACATACCACTATAAAAGCTTGTTAAATAAAAGTTTTTCTAATGTCATTTGTTGGATAAAAGTTTCATAAAACTTTTTTTAAGCATAATTTTCATTGATGTTTGCTAACTGAAAGTTCAATTGCAATTTTGTATTGAATAAAAGTTCTATTATTTGATATATTATCTTGTCTGTCATTCCTTGAGTTCGTAGCCCCATGGGGATCAGTCCACAACGTGATTGTTTGAGACTTCCTCGTGCCGCTTGATTTGGCGGGTTTGACATGGTGGAGGGGGGATTATGAGAGTTGAGGGTTATCATTGCCCCAAAACCTGTGCCACCAGCTACTCTCTGGCTGCCCTGGTAGCTGTGAGCGTGGATTCCTCCAAGAGGCCACCACCCCCAAGCTCAGGAAGACGCAGGCCAGGATCCTCTGATTCCATGGGCTCCTCATCTGCCAAGTCCCACAGGGCAAAATTGTGCAGTGCGCATCACACCACTACAATCTTTGCCAGTTTATCGGGGGAGAAGGGCCGTCCAGGCAGCTGAAGCGAGCTTTCAGCACCCCATTGGACCTCTCCACCACCTGCTGCGTTGCCACGTGTGTGCAGTTGTACCTTTCCTCTGCTGCCCTGTGGGTGATGCAGAACGATGTCATCAGCCACAGCTTCAGGGGTGGGCCTTGTCCCCTTGGATCATTCATTAGAAAAAGTGATCATCTGTTTCCAGGATTTTCAGCTTCTATTTCAGTCTTTGTTGTACCTGAGCTCAGTGCTGCCACCTAGTGACAAACACGGAACACTGTCCAGTCCAGCTTCTACACAGGCAGTTGCATTTGCCAGACTCTTTAAGGAGTTAAACTGAGCAAAGGAGACAGAACAGCCACAGATTTTTCAGGGCTACAGTGTTTAAATGCTACTTTTTTGGCTACATAAATTGAAAAAGGCTAATTTAACTGATTACATACTGTAATCCTTAAAATTGAATGCTCCTATTTTGCTATATTAAATTTAAACCTACTTAAAGTTGTGATACTGAAATGTTGAAAAAGAGTTGTGCTTTGTTGACTTGAAACCAACTAATGAATGCTGCGTTTATAATTCTGAACCCAATTTATTGTACTCAGTCAGCGGAGAGCAGTTGGTTAACCTCTAGGGAAGAGTTTAACTTTGTTCAATTAAACACAATCTTAAAACAGACACTGGGGTACATTTTTCAAAATGTCCTGCCCAGTAAGAGCCTCATTATCAGCTGATCAGATAATTGGACACGGAAGTCAGCAAAACATCTTTCCTTTAAGTCCTACAAATGGCTAAAAGGAAGCAGATTAGGATGTCTCAACAACAACTTGAATTTATATAGCGCATTTAACGTAGAAAACCTTCCTAAGGCGTGAGGAAAATAAGGGAGCCAAATTTGGTATACAGCAAAACTCTAAACACAGACACACATAGTGGTCCATTTCCCCTAAATATTAAAGGGTCAAGTAGAATCGCAACTTAGAGGCATAAATTTGGTGACACTGTTTTGATATAAATTGAAATGATAGATGAAAAATAAGGCAGGCTGCATAACAGGCATGTGATCCTCTGCATCCAGTTTTTCAACATGTGTTCCTGGTGTGCAATGTGCTTTGTTGGAACTGCCAAAGCGGAAAATTTACCT
Source organism: Heptranchias perlo (assembly GCF_035084215.1). Classification (NCBI taxonomy): domain Eukaryota; kingdom Metazoa; phylum Chordata; class Chondrichthyes; order Hexanchiformes; family Hexanchidae; genus Heptranchias; species Heptranchias perlo. The sequence goes on along the minus strand of NC_090328.1, from coordinate 42,858,334 downwards.
TTATGAGCCAACTAAATAAGTTAACAGAAGGGCTTTGCCAACTATAATTGCTAATTAAATTTAATACATGGTGCGGCATCAAACTGATCTTTGCAACTTAAGAAACTTGCACAAACTGTGCAGCATTTGTTTTTGGACTATATGTTTGTGCAATTTTACATGATTTGACAATGAAACAGGTATAGATGAGTAACTGCTGTTTGAGTCGTGGCTGGTGATGTCAGAAACTTATTAGAGATCCCATGGGAAGTCAACCACAAATTTAGTAATGCATTCCAAATTCCAGTTTGGTTCTGTTGGGATGTTCAGCTAAAGTCATTTGAGTTTTCAGAAGTTCTTTTTATATGTTATGCTGCATGTTAAAGAAAGAAGTTCTGATATAAGACACTAACCAGAAACTTAACTGGACCAGCCATATAAATACTGTGGCTACAAGAGCAGGTCAGAGGCTGGGTATTCTGTGGCGAGTGACTCACCTTCTGACTCCCCAAAGCCTTTCCACCATCTACAAGGCACAAGTCAGGAGTGTGATGGAATACTCTCCACTTGCCTGGATGAGTGCAGCTCCAACAACACTCAAGAAGCTTGACACCATCCAGGACAAAGCAGCCCGCTTGATTGGCACCCCATCCACCACCCTAAACATTCACTCCCTTCACCACCGGCACACATTGGCTGCAGTGTGTACCATCCACAGGATGCACTGCAGCAACTCGCCAAGGCTTCTTTGACAGCACCTCCCAAACCCACGCTTTCTACCACCTAGAAGGACAAGAGCAACAGACACATGGGAACACCACCACTTGCACATTCCCCTCCAAGTCACACACCATCCCAGACTTGGAAATATATCGCCGTTTCTTCATTGTCTCTGGGTCAAATTCCTGGAACTCCCTTCCTAACAGCACTGTGGGAGAACCTTCACCACACGGACTGCAGCGGTTCAAGAAGGCGGCTCACCACCACCTTCTCAAGGGCAATTAGGGATGGGCAATAAATGCTGGCCTCACCAGCGACGCCCATATCCCATGAACGAATAAAAAAAAAACACTAAGGCATAGATTTTTATCTTTACCACCTAGGCATTAAGCGTTAACTGGATGGAGTGCAAAAACTAAAATCAAGCTCAGAGCATCGCACACCCAGAATCGCGGGCTCCATTTTGGGCACGCGATTCTCCCCACCCAGGTTTCCGCTTCCTGCTTCGTCCAGGCAATGCTTTAAGCCCTAAGAGTTAAGCATCTTAAGATGCATAGCTCAAGGAATAGAACACAGATTCCAAAAAATTATTAGTTTGTACAAAGAAGTGCTCCCCCTGCATCTTGAGGGTTGTTTAAGCTTCTGAATACTATGTCATCAAGGCATCCTATTCTTGGAGAGAGTAGAAGATGAGCAACTGAGTTTATAAATGGGATTGGGACCCATTCTATGAGGAAAGACTATGGCAACTAGGAATGTATGCATTGGCTTAGAGATGATACTATTGAAATATTTACGGTCTGAAAGGGAATATATAAACTGGATTCTGGAGAAACGTTCACTATTAATACGAGCTCTAGGATAAGGTAATATAGATTCAAACTTAAATGAAGTGAATAAACAAACAGTTAAGATATAACTTTTTCCACAGAGGGTGGGGAATATGTTGAATAACCTACCCTGGGAGGTAGTGGAACGAGAGAATGTTACAAATTTCAAGGGGGTAATGGTGACAGTTTGGCAGACCGGGCTATTGAAGGATATGAGGGGTAGAGTGGGGTATGATATCTGTGACCTTTGGGACTATCACAGTGAACAGAAGTGGTAATTTCTGCTCGTTTACAATCCTGTGTGTTCCTAAGGACATTGGGATATACTGGGGAGGAGTGTGTGTTAAGCAAGTACATCTAGTAGCGTTTCATGGATAACCATAATTCTCCTGGAGCTTACTTGATTGCATTAGGGATTCAGGGAAGAATTTCCCAGAGTTTTTCTTGAATTTGGCCAACAGTTTTATTTCTCTCTTTTTACCTCCCCAGGAGTGGGTAATACAGAATTGGGGCATGTAATGTACAAGGTTGCATCATCTAATAGGGTGAAAATGGATGCGTCCAATTTCTTCTCACCCTTTTTTTCATGTTTGTATGTCTGTTTTCTAAGATTGTGCTTAATGGACAGAGTTATAGTTCCTGGCCAGTGTTTGAAACTGGGTTGAGTTGATAGTTATGACCTATGAACTACTCAATTAGAAATTTGGGGCTAAAAATTCCTGTTAAACTCCTCGACGGGGAGGGAATTCCACCCACCCCTTGGTTACATTCCTAACCCCAACCCAAATCCTGGGGTTAGGGGCTTATGCATAATTTGGACAAATGCTCACACTATTTCTGGTGCTACATGGGTGCCTATCTCAGTGGTGCAGAGGGGGCGGAATTTCATTGCAGCACTTACCACTGTCTAAGAGAATCAGCTGGGTGGGTCAATGATCCAAAATAAATTATAAAAAGCTGTAATTTCAAATTTGTCACTTCATGTAAATGTACATTGCATTGGGGACAAGAAGTTTTCTATCTGGCTCTCTATATAAGATGCAACATGCTACTTCTGTGGTTGGATAAAGAGATTTAAACCAGTTGCATTATAGCACCTGGCCAGGAGTTTAGAGTCCACATTCTGGAAATTTAGTAAGTGGGCTGTGTGTATTACACTAGCAAGCCAGCCATAAATTGATCCATTTATGCTGGGCTTTAGCTTCATGGATGCTGGTTATCCTCTGTTGCCTCACCTCAGTGATTATTCTTCAAATTTAAAGGCAGACAGAGAATGTTGGCAGGATATTCATTCATGGAAGTTTCACTCCTGAACTTGATCCCATTTCTATGACAGCCACATACACACACTTGCCAGCAGAGGTCACTAGATAGCCATCAACTACAGGAGTGCTGGCCAATGCCACTTTTTCTATCCCTGGAACACTAAGGCTGTTTGTAATAATCCTACCCATCACTCAGGAAAAAAAACCTGAAGATTAAAGAAAGAACGAACTTACAACTATATATCACTTTTCATGACGTCCCGAAGTGCTTTACAGTCAATTAAGTACTTTTGAAATTTTGTAATGTAGGAAGCACGGCAGCCAATGTGCACACAGCAAGCTCCCACAAACAGCAATGAGATAATGACCAGATAAACTGTTTAAGTGATGATGGTTGAGGGATAAATATTGGCCAGGACATTGGGAAAACTCCCCTGTTCTCCTTCAAATAGCACCAGAGGATCTTTTACATCCACCTGAGGGGATAGACTTTTTAATGTCTCATCCAAAAGACGGCACCTCCAACAGTGCAGCAGTCCCTCAGTACTGCACTGAAATGCGAGCCTAGATTTTGTACTCAAGTCTCTGGAGTGGGACTTGAACCCACAACCTTCTGACACAGAGGCGAGAGTGCTACCACAGAGGCAAGACTGACATCTATGTGAGGTCCCTTGCTGGTTTGGAGATTGTACATGTGGTCATACCTTAATGTCCTAGAATCATAGAAGTTACAACATGGAAACAGGCCCTTCGGCCCAACATGTCCATGTCGCCCAGTTTATACCACTAAGCTAGTCCCAATTGCCTGCACTTGGCCCATATCCCTCTATACCCATCTTACCCATGTAACTGTCCAAATGCTTTTTAAAAGACAAAATTGTACCCGCCTCTACTACTGCCTCTGGCAGCTCGTTCCAGACACTCACCACCCTTTGAGTGAAAAAATTGCCCCTCTGGACCCTTTTGTATCTCTCCCCTCTCACCTTAAATCTGTGCCCCCTCGTTATAAACTCCCCTACCTTTGGGAAAAGATTTTGACTATCGACCTTATCTATGCCCCTCATTATTTTATAGACTTCTATAAGATCACCCCTTAACCTCCTACTCTCCAGGGAAAAAAGTCCCAGTCTGTCTAACCTCTCCCTGTAAGTCAAACCATCAAGTCCCGGTAGCATCCTAGTAAATCTTTTCTGCACTCTTTCTAGTTTAATAATATCCTTTCTATAATAGGGTGACCAGAACTGTACACAGTACTCCAAGTGTGGCCTCACCAATGCCCTGTACAACTTCAACAAGACATCCCAACTCCTGCATTCAATGTTCTGACCAATGAAACCAAGCATGCTGAATGCCTTCTTCACCACCCTATCCACCTGTGACTCCACTTTCAAGGAGCTATGAATCTGTACTCCCAGATCTCTTTGTTCTATAACTCTCCCCAACGCCCTACCATTAACGGAGTAGGTCCTGGCCCGATTCGATCTACCAAAATGCATCACCTCACATTTATCTAAATTAAACTCCATCTGCCATTCATCGGCCCACTGGCCCAATTTATCAAGATCCCGTTGCAATCCTAGATAACCTTCTTCACTGTCCACAGTGCCACCAATCTTGGTGTCATCTGCAAACTTACTAACCATGCCTCCTAAATTCTCATCCAAATCATTAATATAAATAACAAATAACAGCGGACCCAGCACCGATCCCTGAGGCACACCGCTGGACACAGGCATCCAGTTTGAAAAACAACCCTCGACAACCACCCTCTGTCTTCTGTCGTCAAGCCAATTTTGTATCCAATTGGCTACCTCACCTTGGATCCCATGAGATTTAACCTTATGTAACAACCTACCATGCGGTACCTTGTCAAATGCTTTGCTGAAGTCCATGTAGACCACGTCTACTGCACAGCCCTCATCTATCTTCTTGGTTACCCCTTCAAAAAACTCAATCAAATTCGTGAGACATGATTTTCCTCTCACAAAACCATGCTGACTGTTCCTAATTAGTCCCTGCCTCTCCAAATGCCTGTAGATCCTGTCCCTCAGAATACCCTCTAACAACTTACCCACTACAGATGTCAGGCTCACTGGTCTGTAGTTCCCAGGCTTTTCCCTGCCGCCCTTCTTAAACAAAGGCACAACATTTGCTACCCTCCAATCTTCAGGCACCTCACCTGTAGCGGTGGATGATTCAAATAGATGATTTTTATGTTTGCAGTCTCAAAATAACTTGGGACTGCAAACATAAAAAATTGACTTCTGGGGATCCATTCTATACATATTTAAATCCAAAATGACTGAAATGGCTGCAAAATGAACTTGAATAAAACCAAGTTTTAAACTAATGTCTAAAGGATGCTGAAAATATTCCATAATGTGCAAGACATTATGGGCTGGATTCTTCTCTTGCTGTCAGAGTAGTGACAGAGCAGGACTGCCAACCACTGTGACCCTTCTGTAACCCCAGTCCATTTTCTTGGGTCGGGGTTCATTTGTCACATGACTCGGAGCGGAGCTACAGGCGGGAGCGGACCTAGGAGAGAGCGCGGGACTCGGAGACTACTAAAGGCCCAGGCTCGAGGGCCTACCCGCACTCGGAGCGGAGCTACAGGCGGGAGCGGACGTAGGAGAGAGCACGGGACTCGGAGACTACTAAAGGCCCAGGCTCGAGGGCCTACCCGCACTCGGAGCGGAGCTACAGGCGGGAGCGGACCTAGGAGACCTACGTGAGTCTTTTTCCCCAGCGGGGAGGGAGCTTCGCGGCTTTTTCAAAGGCAGGGGGCGGGGCCAATTCATTGGTACCCGTATATAGGTGGAGCGGTTGCTAAACCCGAGACACTACACTAGTAGTGACTCCCACCCTCCCACCTCCTCTAACCTTTTGGGGGGTAGAGGGAATTTAAAGGGTAGGTTCGTTTTTATATTTTGTTTTCAGGGACTTAACTCCTGGACCTAAGATAAATAAGAAGCAAAAAGTAATCCAAAGTGGGACGTCACCAAGGAAGAGGTAAGTGATTGGTTGGTGAGTATTTTCCTGCTGAATTTGTCTAAGGTTAGAGTTTGTGGATTCTAGGGTCTCTGTTGTGTAGTGGGGGACTGCTGTTCAGCAAGGGCCCTTGAGTATACCTTTTAATTGAAGTGAAATTGGTGGGATTCATTTAATTTGAATTAATTAGTTAAAGGGTAAGTCATGTCAGGACAGCCCAGCCTCGTGTTATGCTCTTCCTGCTCTATGTGGGAAATCAGGGACCCTTCCGGTGTCCCTGACGACCATGTGTGTGGGAAATGTATCCAGCTGCAGCTACTGACAAACCGCATTGCGGCACTGGAGCTGCGGATGGATTCATTATGGAGCATTCGCGATGCTGAAAACGTCGTGGACAGCACGTTTAGTGAGATGGTCACACCGCAGGTAAAGGTTGTACAGGCAGGAAGTAAGTGGGTGACCTCCAGGCAGAGTAAGAGGAGCAGGCAGGCAGTGCAGGGGTCCCCTGTGGCCGTCCCCCTCTCAAACAAATATACCGCTTTGGATATTGTTGAGGGGGATGACTTATCAGGGGAAGGCAGCAGCAGCCAACTTCCTGGCACCAGGGGTAGCTCTGCTGCACAGGCTGGGAGGAAAAAGAGTGGAAGAGCTATAGTGGTAGGGGATTCTATCGTAAGGGGAACAGACAGGCGTTTCTGTGGCCGTAAATGTGACTCCAGGATGGTTTGTTGCCTCCCTGGTGCCAGGGTCATGGATGTCACTGAGCGGCTTCAGGGCATTCTCAAGGGGGAGGGTGAGCAGGCAGAGGTCGTGGTCCACATTGGGACCAACGACATAGGTAGGAAGGGAGATGAGGTCCTGCATCAAGAATTTACGGAGCTAGGTAGCAGATTAAAGAGCAGGACCTCAAAGGTTGTAATCTCTGGATTACTCCCAGTGCCACGGGCTAGTGAGTATAGAAATAGGAGGATAGAACAGATGAATGCGTGGCTAAAGAGTTGGTGCAGGAGGGAGGGTTTCAGTTTCCTGGATCACTGGGCCTGCTTCTGGGGAAGGTGGGACTTGTACAAGTCGGACGGGTTGCATCTGAACCAGAGCGGGACAAATATCCTTGCGGGGAGGTTTGCTAGCACTGTTGGGGGGGGTTTAAACTAACTTGGCAGGGGGATGGGATACAGAGTGGAGCTACAATAGGGGGTGATGTGCAGCCAAATATTGAGAAAAAAACAAGTCAGCTTGGAAGACAGGGCAAATATGTAAGAGCAAGGCTGGATGGCATCTATTTTAATGCAAGGAGTCTTGCAAATAAGGTGGATGAACTGAAGGTGTTGATAAACACATGGGAGTATGACATTGTTGCTGTCACAGAGACATGGTTGAGGGAGGGGCAAGACTGGCAGCTCAATATTCCGGGGTACAGAATCTTCAGGCGAGACAGAGGGGGAGGTATAAGAGGAGGGGGGGGTCGCAATATTAATTAAAGAATCAATTACTGCCATAAGGAGGGATGATATATTAGCAGGTTCCTCAAATGAGGCCATATGGGTGGAGCTTAAAAACAAAAAGGGGGCAAGCACTTTGATGGGAGTGTACTATAGACCCCCAAACAGTCAGGGGGAGATAGAGGAACAGATATGTTGGCAAATCTCAGAAAATTGTGCAAATAATAGGGTAATAATAGTGGGGGATTTCAACTTCCCCAATATTAACTGGGATACTCAGAGTGTAAAAGGCTTAGAGGGTACAAAATTCTTAACGTGCATCCAGGAGAGCTTTTTGAGCCAGCATGTAGAAAGTCCTACAAGAGAGGGGGCGGTACTGGACCTAATTCTAGGGAATGAATCCGGCCAAGTGGAAGAAGTGCTAGTAGGTGAGCACTTTGGTGACAGTGACCATAATTCAGTGAGATTTAAGGTGGTCATGGAAAAGGACAGGGAGGGGCCGGAAATAAAGGTTCTAAATTGGGGGAAGGCTGATTTTAATAGGATAAGGCAGGATCTGGCCAAAATGGACTGGGATCAGCTGCTTGTAGGAAAATCCGCATCGGAGCAATGGGAGTCTTTCAGAAGGGAGATTGAGACCATACAATGGCAACATGTTCCCGTAAAGGTCAAGGGTGGTTCCAAGAACTCCAGGGAACCTTGGATGTCAGGGGATATACGAGAATGGATTAGGAAAAAAAGGAGGGCTTTTGGCAGATACAAAAGGCTAAGGACGGAGGAAGCCCTAGAGGAGTACAAAAAGTGCAGGGGGATACTTAAAAAGGAAATTAGGAGATCAAGGAGGGGCCATGAAAAAACACTGGCGAGCAAAATAAAGGAAAATCCTAAGATGTTTTATAAGTATATTAAGGGTAAGAGGATAACTAGGGAAAAAATAGGGCCCATTAGGGACAAAAATGGCAATCTGTGTGTGGAGCCGGAAGATGTAGGAGGGGTTCTAAATGAATTTTTTGCATCTGTTTTCACTATGGAGAAGGACAACGTAGACAGAGAAATACGACAGGGGGACTGTGATATACTCGAACATATTAACATCGAGCGGGAAGAGGTATTGGCGGTTTTAGCAGGCCTAAAAATGGATAAATCCCCAGGCCTAGACGAAATGTATCCCAGGCTACTGTGTGAGGCAAAGGAGGAGATTGCGAGGGCTCTAACACATATATTCAGAACCTCTCTGGCCACAGGGGATGTGCCAGAGGACTGGAGAACCGCTAATGTAGTACCATTATTCAAGAAGGGGAGTAGGGAAAAACCGGGGAACTACAGGCCAGTGAGCCTAACATCAGTGGTAGGAAAATTATTGGAAAAAATTCTGAAGGACAAAATTAGTCTCCACTTGGAGAAGCAAGGATTAATCAGGGATAGTCAACATGGCTTTGTCAAGGGAAGATCATGTCTGACTAATTTGATTGAATTTTTTGAGGGGGTGACTAGGCGTATGGATGAGGGTAACGCAGTGGATGTGGTATACATGGATTTCAGTAAGGCCTTCGATAAAGTCCCGCACAGGAGACTGGTCAAGAAGGTACGAGCCCATGGAGTCCAGGGTGCCTTGGCACTTTGGATACAAAACTGGCTTAGTGGCAGAAGGCAGAGGGTGATGGTCGAAGGTTGTTTTTGTGACTGGAAGCCTGTGGCCAGTGGGGTACCACAGGGATCTGTGCTGGGGCCCTTGCTGTTTGTGGTCTACATTAACGACTTGGATATGAATGTAAAAGGTATGATCAGTAAGTTCGCTGATGATACAAAGATTGGTAGGGTGGTAAATAGCGAGGAGGATAGCCTCAGTCTGCAGGACGATATAGATGGGTTGGTCAGATGGGCGGAACAGTGGCAAATGGAATTTAACCAGGAAAAGTGCGAGGTGATGCACTTTGGAGGGACTAACAAGGCAAGGGACTACACAATGAATGGGAGGACCCTAGGCAAGACAGAGGGTCAGAGGGATCTTGGTGTGCAAGTTCACAGATCCCTGAAGGCGGCGGAACAGGTAGATAAGGTGGTAAAGAAGGCATATGGGATACTTGCCTTTATTAGCCGAGGCATAGAATATAAGAGCAAGGAGGTTATGATGGAGCTGTATAAAACACTGGTTAGGCCACAGCTGGAGTACTGTGTGCAGTTCTGGTCGCCGCACTACAGGAAGGATGTGATCGCTTTGGAGAGGGTGCAGAGGAGATTCACCAGGATGTTACCAGGGCTGGAGCGCTTCAGCTATGAAGAGAGACTGGGAAGATTGGGTTTGTTTTCCTTGGAGCAGAGGAGGCTGAGGGGGGACATGATTGAGGTGTACAAAATTATGAGGGGCATAGATAGGATGGATACTCAGGAGCTTTTTCCCTTCGTTGAGGGTTCTATAACAAGGGGGCATAGATTCAAGGTAAAAGGCGGGAGGTTTAGAGGGGATTTGAGAAAGAACTTTTTCACCCAGAGGGTGGTTGGAGTCTGGAACTCACTGCCTGAAAGGGTTGTGGAGGCAGGAACCCTCACAACATTCAAGAAGCATTTGGATGAGCACTTGAAATGCCATAGCATACAAGGCTACGGACCAAATGCTGGAATATTGGATTAGATTAGACTGGGCTTGATGGCCGGCGCGGACACGATGGGCCGAAGGGCCTCTATCCGTGCTGTATAACTCTATGACTCTATGACATGGAGCGGGCTCCCCACCAGAAAGAGGGAAGACTCCTGCTGCCAACATGGAAACGTCTGGCAGTGCTGCAGTGACATTGCTGCATTAGCCCCTGAAGGGGCATCCGGGGATTTAAAAGGGGTGGAAAAGCCCTGAAGAGGATCACAAGAAATGTTTTTTATGGGCCTTGGCTAAGTGGGGTTTGAACCTACGACCTCTGATGCAGGCTAACACCTAAATTAGCCTGCACATCCCCTGCAGTGGCTTCTCCTCCTGCCCCCTTACAGTCACCTCTCGAGTTCTCCCAATGATCTATCTTTCCTGCCACTCCATGACATCATCCACAGGCATGGAGCCAGCTTCCATATGTATGCTGATGACACCCAGCTCTACCTCTCCATCACTTCTCTCGTCACGCATAAGATGTCAGACTTTCTTGTTGTGACCGTAATTTCATTAGAGACATGTTGGGGCTCACAAAGGATACGGTAGTGTAGTGGTTATGTTACTGGACTAGTAATCCTAAGGCCTGGAATAATAACAGAGAATATGAGTTCAAATCCCACCATGGCAGTTTGATCATGTGAATTCAGTTTAAATTAAATCTGGAAATAAAAAGCTGGTATCAGTAAAAGTGACCATGAAGTTGTTGGATTGTTGTAAATCCCAACTGGTTCACTAATGTCCTTTAGGGAAGGAAACCTGCCGTCCTTACCCAGTCTGGTCTATCTATGACTCCAGTCCTACACCAACATGGTTGACTCTTAACTGGCCTAGTAAGCTACTCGGTTGTGTCAAACTGCTAGAATGAATAACAAGTCACACAGACTGCACCTGTTCAAGAAAGACCACCATCACCTTTTCAGGGCAACTATGGATGGGTAATAAATGCTGGCCTTGTTGGTGACAGCCACATCCTGAGAATGAATTAAAAAAAACAAAGATGGCCACTACCTTTCGATCTCACATGGGAACAACACCACCTGCACGTTCCCCTCCAAGTCACACACCATCCCAGACTTGGAAATATATCGCCGTTCCTTCATTGTCGCTGGGTCAAAATCCTGGAACTCCCTTCCTAACAGCACTGTGGGAGAACCGTCACCACACGGACTGCAGTGGTTCAAGAAGGCGGCTCACCACCACCTTCTCGAGGGCAATTAGGGATGGGCAATAAATGCTGGCCTTGCCAGCGACACCCACATCCCGTGAACGAATAAAAAAAAAAATTATCCTTTCACTAGGATCCTATAAAAATGTTATCAAATCCCAGGTCTGTAAATAGGGCAGTCACAAGGACTTTAAACTAGTAAATGGCAGGTGGGGGGGGGGGCTCAGGTGGAAAAGATAGTATAAATAATAATTCTAAAATAAACAAAAGACAGTAGAGTAATAGTCAGAAATTATTCTTTAAGCACTACAGGTAAAGGGAAAACTAAAAGAAATTAAATCAGGAGAGAGAAATAAAAAATGTGAGAAAAGCATTAGAGCAGAAGGACAGGTTAGGGTGTGTGGCCCAAATAAGCATCATTCGTACAAATACATGGAGTATAAGGAACCAATTGAATGAATTGTAGGTGCAAATTCAACTTAAAGGGTACAACATGGTAGCCATTGCTGAGACACGGCTGCAAGACGGTCAGGACTGGGAACTGAATGTACCAGGTTATAAGGTCCACAAGAAGGATAGAGAAACTGGTAGTGAGAGAGGAGTAGCCTTGGTGATTAAGGATGAAATTACTTCAATGATGAGGGAGGATATAACGAGAGGTAAGCAGCAGTGGAGACTTTATGGGTCGAATTAAGAAATAGAAAAGGATTTAAGACTGTAATGGGAGTTGTGTTTCGGCCCCCTGATAACAGCTGTGAAGTGGCAGAATGTATAAATGCAGAGATAGACAAGCATGTAGCAAAGGCAGAGTGGTTTTTAATGGGGGATTTTAACTTTCAAATAGATTGGGATAAGCAGACGAGCTCATGTCAGAAAGGTAGCGAATTTCTTGAGTGTGTTCAGGACAGCTTTCTGCAACAATATATCCTAGAACCAACAAAGGGGCAGGCCATATTAGATTTAATAATGAATAATAAGCCAGATTTAGTTAACAGCCTATAATGGTGCATGAACATTTATCAAATAGCGATCATAATATGATCAAGTTCAACGTTGTGTTTGAAAGGGAGAAACCGTACCAGCTATTAAGATTCTAAATTTAGGTAAGGCCAACTTCAACGGGATGAGACAGAGACTGTCTACAGTTAACTGGGCAAATCTGTTAATGACAGAAGATCAGTGGGAGGTGTTCAACAAAGAATTTAACGTGATACAGAACCAGTTCATACTCCTAAGGGGCAAGAGCTCTACTTACCAAAAAAAACAGCCTTGGACAACAAAAGAGGTAAGAGACAACATAAAGCTAAAAGAAAAAGCATTCAAAAATGCAAAAATTGCACAGATCTAGGCGACTGGGAGAGATACAAAGAACAGCAAAGGGTGACAAAACAATAAGAGCTACAAAAAGGGAGTATGAAAAGAAAAATGCAACGGATATCAAAATCAACACAACTATTTTTTTACAATTATATTAGGAAAAAGAGGGTGGTCAAGAGCAATGTAGGACCCTTAAAAAACTGATAATGGTGATATTGTAACTGAAAATAAGGAAATGGCGAACATGTAAAATAATTACTGATCAGTATTTACAGTAGAAGAAGATAGCATGCCGGACACCCCAAGGAAACTAATTTTGAATCAGGGAAGAGGACTCACCATAATTAATGTAAGCAAATTAACAGTAATGAAAAAAATAATGGCACTAAAGAGTGACAAATCCCCAGGACCAGATGGTTTCCATCCCAAGGATTTAAAGGAATTAGGTGAGAATGTTGCAGATGCCCTAACTATAATCTTCCAAAGTTCTCTCGATTCAGGAACCATTTCTTTAGATTGGAAAATTGTATATGTCACTCCGCTATTTAAGAAAGGTGAGAGAGGGAAAACAGGGAATTATAGACCAGTTAGCCTAACATCTGTTTTCAGGAAATTACTAGAGCCTATAATTAAGGATAGAGTGAATGAACACCGTGAAAATTTTCAGCTGATCAGAGAGAGCCAGCATTGATTTGTAAAGGGTAGGTCATGCCTGAACAAACCTGATTGAATTTTTTTGAAGAGGTGACTGAAGTAGTGGACAGGGGAATGTCAATGGATGTTGTTTATACAGACTTCCAGAAGGCATTTGATAAAGTCCCTCATAAGAGACTGTTAACTAAAGGTGAAGCTCATGGAATTGAGGGAAAATTATTAACCTGGTTAGGAAATTGGCTGAGCAGCAGGAGACAAAGAGTAGGAATAATGGGCAGGTACTCAAATTTGCAGACTGTCACTAGTGGTGTTCCACAGGGATCAGTGTTGTGCCTCAACTACTCACTGTATTTATTAACGACTTGGATGACGAGATAGATAGCCACATAGACAAGTTTGCCAATGACACAAAGATAGGCAGCATTGTAAGCAGTGTAGATGGAAGCATAAAATTATAGAGATATTAGTAGATTAGTGAATGGGCAAAACTGTGGCAAATGGATTTTAATGTAAGTAAGTGTGAGGTCATCCACTTTGGACCTAAAAAGGATCGATCAGAGTACTTTCTAAATGGTGAAAGCTCAAAACAGTGGAGGTCTAAAGAGACTTAGGGGGTCCATATACATAGATCATTAAAACGTCATGGACAGGTACAAAAAATGATCAAAAAGGCTAATGGAATGTTAGCCTTTATATCTACAGGACTAGAATACAGGGGGGTAGAAGTTATGCTACAGCTATACAAAACCCTGGTCAGACCACACCTGGAGTACTGTCTTCAGTTCTGGGCACCGCACCTTAGGAAGGATATATTGGTCTTGGAGGGAGTGGAGTGTAGATTTACTAGAATGATACCTGCACTCCAAGGGTTAAATTACAAGGAGAGATTACACTAACTAGGGTTGCATTCCCTGGAATTTTGAAGATTAAGGGGTGATTTGATCAACGTTTTCAAGATATTAAAGGGAACTGAAAGGTTAGATAGAGAAAATCTATTTCCGCTGGTTGGGGAGTCTAGGACTAGGGGACGTGGCCAAAAATTAGAGCCAGGACTTTCAGGAGTGAAGTTAGGAAACACTTCTACACACAGAGAGAGGTAGAAGTTTGGAACTCTCTTCTGTAAACAGCAGTTGATGCTAAATCAATTGTTAATTTTAAATCTGAGATTGATGGACTTTTGTCAACCAGAATTATTAAGGGATATGGGGCTATGGCAGGTATATGGAGTTAGGTCACAGATCAGTCAGGATCTCATTGAATGGTGGAACAGGCTAGAGGGGCTAAATGGCCTACTCCAATCTAAAAGTTAGAAAAAGTTATGCTGAGTTGTTTAGAATAATGCGCCTGTTACATTTTTGGTTCTTTTTAAAACTTTTTACTGTAGATTATTCCAGCTCTTGTATCTTAGATCACTCATGGTTGAGTCCAAACTTCCCATAAGTTTCAGATTGTCTATCCTTGCCTTGATATCTAAGTAAGCTTTTGTAAATGTGCCATGCAATACGAACAGCAAACCTCCACTGGTAATTACTTTTAACTACTAGACTTATTTATGCCTTAATATGCTCTTCATTCAGTCTTTGAAAGCAGCATAGCATCACATTTTAAGTACAAAAGGACAAAAGAATATCCCCTCCAACTACTCCATTGCTCTGACTCCAGCCTTCTGTGCATCTTCCTGCTAAAAACTGAGCTAATTTTTTGTAAATAAGTTTTAAATACTATAACAAGCTGATGCAGGCCCATGACCCAGTAGTCAATCAGACACGCAGACTAGATCTGAAAACAAGTGAGGTTTGTTCACTCCCATGGGGTCTTTACTTACAGCGATGGCACAACACAGTGATAGGTATTAATTTCTAGCATAACTCTTCTCCCTCTCAGTGCCTTCCTCTCCAAACTCCCCTCAGTTCCACTGTCTGAGGCTGAACCAGACTGTACACAACCTTGGCGTCCTATTTGACCCGGAGATGAGCTTCCCACCACATACCGGTTCCATCACCCTAAGACCTCCTACTTCCACCTCTAACATCGCCCGTCTCTGCCTCTGCCCCGCCTCAGCTCATCTGCTGCTGAAACCCTCATCCATGTCTTTGTTATCTCTAGACTCAATTATTCCAATGCTCTCCTGGCTGGCCTCCCATCTTCCACCCTTCATAAACTTGAGCTCATCCAAAACTCTGCTGCCAGTATCCTAACTCGCACCAGGTCCCATTCACCCTGTGCTCGCTGACCTACATTGGCTCCTGGTCTGGGAACACCTGGATTTTAAAATTGTCATCCTTGTTCTGAAATCCCTTCATGGCCTCACCCCTCCCCATCTCTGTAACCTCTTTCAGCCCTACAACCCTCCGAGACCTCTGCGCTCCTCCAATTCTTGCCTCTTGCCGATTTTAATCGCTCCACCATTGGCGGCCGTGCCTTCAGCTGCCTAGGCTCTCAGCCCTGGAATTCCCTCCCTAAACCTCTCCGCCTCTCTACCTCTCTCTCCTCCTTTAAGACGCTCCTTAAAACCTACCTCTTTGGTCAAGCTTTTGGTCACCTGTCCTAATACCTCCTTATATGGCTCGGTCAAATTTTGTTTGATAATGCTTTTGTGAAGTGCCTTGGGATGTTTTATTATGTTAAAGGCGCGATATAAATGGGTGACTGTGGCTTCCTCTCCAAACCCCAACTGAACCATTCCTCTGCCTTTTATCCCTAGAGGCTGGAAGTCGTTCCTGAGTAAGGCAATTAAGGTCAACAATTTCTTAAGGCACTGTCTCCTTTTATATAACTTCTTAAAGTGGTATCTCTAATACAGAGCTCTCATCATCCTATAGCTTACATATCGTCCCTCTCTCACTATGTTACAATGCACACAGTGGGCATGATTTTAGCTGAGAGCTGGGAACCTAGCTCATCCCTCGATATTCACGTGGGAAACCCGGAAGCCAAATGAAAGTGAGTATTTGTGCTTCTGGGTTTCCCACATGCTAGGCAGCCAGATTGACAGGCTGGCTGCCTGTCAGGAGGGAAAGGAGCTGCGAATCAAAGAGGAGGGTGGGAGGGAGAAAGAGATCAGGGGCCCTGGAGCAAATCGGAGGGTAGGGGGTGGGGGGAAAACATGGAAGGTATCAGGTGGGCCTTGAAGATTGGGGGGTCCAGCATCAGAAGTTTGGGGTGCACAGCAACGGTGGGTGGGGGGGGGGGCGTCCGATCGCGGGGTCATGTCATGCCAAGTGAGCTGGTTGGGCCTGGATGAAGCACTCCTGCTCCTCTGGGCCCACAAGCAGTACAATAAAGGCACTCAACTCATGGATCAGGCCCTTCCCACCTGCTTTCACCAGACATGAATCGGAAGCGATGGGAAACCCGAACAGGTAAGGTTAAAGTTGTTTTACTTTTCTAATACACAAAATATAAAATATCTCATCTATTTCAATGAGGTACATTGCCCCTTTAAGTATCGGCCCGTCGGCTTTAAGTGGGCCTCCGGGGTGTCTGTTGAGCGCACACATCCAACGTGCCCTGGTCAAACCTGGAAGCGGGCATGTTGGAACCGGGATGCGGTCTCACTCCAAAAAGCTATTAGTTTAACCTCCCACCCGCCCCTAACCCACCCGTTCTTGGGAGTTAAAATTACCCCCAGTGTTTCTGCCTTCTGTTAATAGTGTTAAAGTGACCAGTAGTGATTTGTTGCTTCTCCGAGATTTCAAACTGCCCATTCATAGGATTTTCCAAATGCATCTTAATTTAAACCGAACAGTGTTTTTCGTATCTCGGAAGAGAGTTAACAGACTCCTGGACCTTGAATATCCAACCTCTGAAATTGAAAAAGGAACTGTCAGATATAATCCAAACCAATCAAGAAGTCTGCTTATATTTGAAAATCATTGTGCTTGACTCCTTCTCAAGCCTGTTACAAGGAAGACTATAACAACATAACAACAAATTTCACAACATTGTATCAGGATAAACCTGGCAGTTCAAGCTCCTAAGCGCAGATTGAATTTTAATGCCGTTGTTGCCAGAGCATTCCATCAAGCCGTGCCTCACCTAATGTTTGCTCAGCCCAACTTTGGAGAAATTGAGGAAACATTCACGTGAAAGATACAAATATCCAGTCAAGATCACAAGAGGATGCTACTGTTTTGTCCCCAAGTTACATTATCACGCAAGTAGATTTAGAGAAGAGTGAGTCGATTCCCATAAAAGTTCTAGACTCCCCAGCCAGGGAAAACAGTCTCTCAGTATCTACCTTGTCAAGCTCTCTTAAAAAATTTTTTATACGTTTCAATGAGATCACCTTTCATTCTTTTAAACTCCAGAGAATATAGGCCCATTCTACTCAATCTCTCTTCGGACAACCCTCTCATCCCAGGAATCAATCGAGTGAACCTTCGTTGCACCCCCTCTAACGCAAGTATAGTCTTCCTTAGGTAAGGAGACCAAAATTGTACACGGTATTCCAGGTGTGGTCTCACCAGAGCCCTATATAATTGCAGCAAGACCTCCTTACCCTTAGACTCCAACCCACTTGCAATAATGACTAACATACCATTTGCCTTCATAATTTCTTGCTGTACCTGCATGTTAACTTTCTGTGATTTGTGTACAAGGACACCCAAATCCCTCTGACTACCAACATTTCTTAGTCTCTCACCTTTTAAAAAATATTCTGCTTTTTTTATTCTTCTTACCAAAGTGGATAATTTCACATTTCCCCACATTATACTCCATCTGCCACCTTCTCGCCCACACACTTAACCTGCCTATATCCCTTTGCAGACTCTTTGCGTCCTCCTCATAGCTTACTTTCCCACCTAGCTTTGTATCATCAGCAAACTTGGATACATTACACTCGATCCCCCATCTAAGTCATTGATATATATCGTAAACAGCTGAGGCCCAAGCACTGATCCTTGCAGCACCCCACTAGTTAAAATCTGCCAACCCAAAAATGATCCGTTTTCTCCTACTCTCTGTTTCTGTCTGTTAATCAATTCTCAATCCATGCTAATATATTACCCCCAATTCCATGAGCCATAATCTTGTGTAACAACTTCTTGTGTGGCACCATATTGAATGCCTTTTGAAAATCCAAATATACTACGTCCACTGGTTCCCCCTTATCTACCCTGCTAGTTACACCCTCAAAGAACTCTAATAGATTTGTCAAACATGATTTCCCTTTTGTAAAACTGTTGACTCTGCCTAATCATATTATGATTTTCGAAGTGCCCTGTTACTACATCCTCAATAATAGATTCTAGCATTTTTCTTACTACTTATGTCAGGCTAACTGGCCTATAGTTCCCTGTTTTCTCTCTCCCTCCTTTCTTGAATAGCAGGGTTACATTTGCTATCTTCCAATCTACAGGGACCATTCTAGAATCTAGGGAATTCTGGAAGATCAAAACCAATGCATCCACTATATCTGCAGACACCTCTTTTAAAACCCTAGGATGTAGGCAATCAGATCCAGGGGATTTGAGGGCTTTTAGTCCCATTAATTTCTCCAGTACTTTTTCCTTTACGAATCTTAATTACTTTAAGTTCCTCACTCTCATTGGACCCTTGGTTCCCCTCTATTTCCGATATTTTTTTTGTGTCTTCTACTGTGAAGACAGATACAAAATATTTGTTTAACGTCTCTGCTATTTCCTTATTCCCCATTATAGTTTCTCCTGTCTCTGCCTCTAAGGGACCCATGTTTACTTTTGCTACTCTCTTCCTTTTTACATACTTGTAGAAGCTTTTACAATCTGTTCTTATATTTCTTGCTAGTTTACTCTCGTATTCAATTTCTCGGCCATCTTTTGCTGATTCCTAAACCCTCCCAATCCTTAGGCTTACTACCCTTTTTGGCAACATTGTAAGCCTCTTCTTTTAATCTAATACTATCCTTAACTTCTCTAGCTAGCCACGGGGTTGGATCACGTTTTCCGTGGAGTTTTTATTCCTCAAGGTAATGTATATTCATTGAGAATTATGAATTATTTCTTTAAATGTTCATTATTGCTTATTCTACTGACTATACTGCACTCATTGCTTACTCTGGGTGCAAAACTTAGCAACACATTTCTTGTAATATTACTGGCCATATAATAAAAAGATGGGTTAAAATAGTAAAAATGAATTTGATGCCATCCGAGTATGAAATGCAGAAAATTACAACTGTCCTGGAGTTGGACAATTGACATCTTCAGAATCAGCCTCAGCTGGTTCACAAAGATCCAGAATTCTATCAATGCCACTGAGTGAGAGTGGGGATGAACAAATGGGAGAAGGATCACTGGCATACAACAAAATGCCTGACACTATATGAATGCTATTCATGGCTTTACCTGAGCCAACTGACCTGTGAAGCCCTACATCAGCTTTCCACAGCCCCTGCTCAGGTAATCTAAAATAGTTGAATCCCAGAGTGATTTGCTGGAGACCCCCTCCCCCACTTTCCATCTCACGCAGATGATTATTGAGCATTTCCAAGAGACCAGTAGTGTGTTAGTGTTGGGGGAAGGAGTGGCATGGGGGGGAGGGGGTGGCATGGGGGGGAGGGGGGGCTGGTTCTAAATTAATATGGGTGCATAACTTTGTAAAGTGGAACAATGGGCCAGAATGTGCCCGTAAGGAACCTCCACTGCTGACCGGTGGACTTTCAGGGATCGGGTGGCGGTTTCCTAATTTGAATTATCCAGGTGAGTCTATGCCATTGGAGTGCATCTCAGACACTTGCCATTGGTGGGGGGAGGCCACAAAAAACAGTGGCTGCTGCTCCCGCGGGGTAGGGGGTGCAAGTCCCCCATGGAAACCTGTTGATGGTGGCCCATTGGCTTCCTTCATTAAGGGACTAAAAAATACTAATGTAACTTTAAAAATCATCAGGGTCCAGGCCATGCCCCAAGCTTAAAGTGATACCAGGGAAGTACAATGTTTGAGTTTCAGGCAACAGCGAATAATAATGAGATCCTGGGCAACTCTCAAACCAATTCTGTACTCACAGTGGGAGGGAAGAATCAGGATTGCAAAGCTAAATTGATCATTTTTAGATCCAAGCTCAACTTTTAGGGAACGCTTCATGGAGCACCGGTCAAATTTTGTATGTTCGTAACTCAATTGGTAATTCTGCCCACTGACACTTTTCCACTAATGGGGAAGGTGGGTTCCCCAGCTAACAAATGCCCCCCCCCCTCCCCCCGACAACCCCCCACCCCAACCCCTCCCCCCCCCCCCCAAATCACTCACCCCATCCCCACTAACCCCCTCCCCACCACCCCACTAACCCCGTCCCCCTAACCCCCCCACCCTCCCAACTCCCCACCCTCCACCCATCCCCACCAACCTAACCCCCCCAACCCGACACAACGCCCCCCCCCCCCGCCCCAACCCGACACAACGCCCCCCCCCCCGCCCCAACCCGACACAACGCCCCCCCCCGCCCCAACCCGACACAACGCCCCCCCCCCCGCCCCAACCCGACACAACGCCCCCCCCCCCGCCCCAACCCGACACAACGCCCCCCCCCCGCCCCAACCCGACACAACGCCCCCCCCCCCGCCCCAACCCGACACAACGCCCCCCCCCGCCCCAACCCGACACAACGCCCCCCCCCCCGCCCCAACCCGACACAACGCCCCCCCCCCCGCCCCAACCCGACACAACGCCCCCCCCCGCCCCAACCCGACACAACGCCCCCCCCCGCCCCAACCCGACACAACGCCCCCCCCCCCGCCCCAACCCGACACAACGCCCCCCCCCCCGCCCCAACCCGACACAACGCCCCCCCCCCCGCCCCAACCCGACACAACGCCCCCCCCCCCGCCCCAACCCGACACAACGCCCCCCCCCCCGCCCCAACCCGACACAACGCCCCCCCCCCCGCCCCAACCCGACACAACGCCCCCCCCCCCGCCCCAACCCGACACAACGCCCCCCCCCCCGCCCCAACCCGACACAACGCCCCCCCCCCCGCCCCAACCCGACACAACGCCCCCCCCCCCGCCCCAACCCGACACAACGCCCCCCCCCCCGCCCCAACCCGACACAACGCCCCCCCCCCCGCCCCAACCCGACACAACGCCCCCCCCCCCCGCCCCAACCCGACACAACGCCCCCCCCCCCGCCCCAACCCGACACAACGCCCCCCCCCCCGCCCCAACCCGACACAACGCCCCCCCCCCCGCCCCAACCCGACACAACGCCCCCCCCCCCGCCCCAACCCGACACAACGCCCCCCCCCCCCGCCCCAACCCGACACAACGCCCCCCCCCCCCGCCCCAACCCGACACAACGCCCCCCCCCCCGCCCCAACCCGACACAACGCCCCCCCCCCCGCCCCAACCCGACACAACGCCCCCCCCCCCGCCCCAACCCGACACAACGCCCCCCCCCCCGCCCCAACCCGACACAACGCCCCCCCCCCCGCCCCAACCCGACACAACGCCCCCCCCCCCGCCCCAACCCGACACAACGCCCCCCCCCCCGCCCCAACCCGACACAACGCCCCCCCCCCCGCCCCAACCCGACACAACGCCCCCCCCCCCGCCCCAACCCGACACAACGCCCCCCCCCCCGCCCCAACCCGACACAACGCCCCCCCCCCCGCCCCAACCCGACACAACGCCCCCCCCCCCGCCCCAACCCGACACAACGCCCCCCCCCCCGCCCCAACCCGACACAACGCCCCCCCCCCCGCCCCAACCCGACACAACGCCCCCCCCCCCGCCCCAACCCGACACAACGCCCCCCCCCCCGCCCCAACCCGACACAACGCCCCCCCCCCCGCCCCAACCCGACACAACGCCCCCCCCCCCGCCCCAACCCGACACAACGCCCCCCCCCCCGCCCCAACCCGACACAACGCCCCCCCCCCCCGCCCCAACCCGACACAACGCCCCCCCCCCCGCCCCAACCCGACACAACGCCCCCCCCCCCGCCCCAACCCGACACAACGCCCCCCCCCCCGCCCCAACCCGACACAACGCCCCCCCCCCCGCCCCAACCCGACACAACGCCCCCCCCCCCCGCCCCAACCCGACACAACGCCCCCCCCCCCGCCCCAACCCGACACAACGCCCCCCCCCCCGCCCCAACCCGACACAACGCCCCCCCCCCCGCCCCAACCCGACACAACGCCCCCCCCCCCGCCCCAACCCGACACAACGCCCCCCCCCCCGCCCCAACCCGACACAACGCCCCCCCCCCCGCCCCAACCCGACACAACGCCCCCCCCCCCGCCCCAACCCGACACAACGCCCCCCCCCCCGCCCCAACCCGACACAACGCCCCCCCCCCCGCCCCAACCCGACACAACGCCCCCCCCCCCGCCCCAACCCGACACAACGCCCCCCCCCCCGCCCCAACCCGACACAACGCCCCCCCCCCCCGCCCCAACCCGACACAACGCCCCCCCCCCCCGCCCCAACCCGACACAACGCCCCCCCCCCCGCCCCAACCCGACACAACGCCCCCCCCCCCGCCCCAACCCGACACAACGCCCCCCCCCCCGCCCCAACCCGACACAACGCCCCCCCCCCCGCCCCAACCCGACACAACGCCCCCCCCCCCGCCCCAACCCGACACAACGCCCCCCCCCCCGCCCCAACCCGACACAACGCCCCCCCCCCCGCCCCAACCCGACACAACGCCCCCCCCCCCGCCCCAACCCGACACAACGCCCCCCCCCCCGCCCCAACCCGACACAACGCCCCCCCCCCCCGCCCCAACCCGACACAACGCCCCCCCCCCCGCCCCAACCCGACACAACGCCCCCCCCCCCGCCCCAACCCGACACAACGCCCCCCCCCCCGCCCCAACCCGACACAACGCCCCCCCCCCCGCCCCAACCCGACACAACGCCCCCCCCCCCCGCCCCAACCCGACACAACGCCCCCCCCCCCCGCCCCAACCCGACACAACGCCCCCCCCCCCCGCCCCAACCCGACACAACGCCCCCCCCCCCCGCCCCAACCCGACACAACGCCCCCCCCCCCCGCCCCAACCCGACACAACGCCCCCCCCCCCCGCCCCAACCCGACACAACGCCCCCCCCCCCCGCCCCAACCCGACACAACGCCCCCCCCCCCCGCCCCAACCCGACACAACGCCCCCCCCCCCCGCCCCAACCCGACACAACGCCCCCCCCCCCCGCCCCAACCCGACACAACGCCCCCCCCCCCCGCCCCAACCCGACACAACGCCCCCCCCCCCCGCCCCAACCCGACACAACGCCCCCCCCCCCGCCCCAACCCGACACAACGCCCCCCCCCCCCGCCCCAACCCGACACAACGCCCCCCCCCCCCGCCCCAACCCGACACAACGCCCCCCCCCCCCGCCCCAACCCGACACAACGCCCCCCCCCCCCCGCCCCAACCCGACACAACGCCCCCCCCCCCCGCCCCAACCCGACACAACGCCCCCCCCCCCCGCCCCAACCCGACACAACGCCCCCCCCGCCCCAACCCGACACAACGCCCCCCCCCGCCCCAACCCAACGCCCCCCCCGCCCCAACGCCCCCTCCCTCCTCCCCCTCCCCCTCCCCCCCGCTCCCTCCCCTCCCCCTCCTCCCCCTCCCCCCCGCTCCCTCCCCTCCCCCTCCTCCCCCTCCCCCTCCCCTCCCCCTCCTCCTCCCTCCCCTCCCCCTCCCTCCCCCTCCCCCTCCCCACCCCTCCCCCTCCCCACCCCCCCCCTCCCCACCCCCCCCTCCCCTCCCCCCCCTCCCCACACCTCCCCCACCACCACCCCCCCCTCCCCACCCGCCCCCCCCTCCCCACCCTCCCCCACCCCCCTCCCTCCCCCCCCCCCCACCCTCACCCCCACCCTCCCCCCCCACCCTCACCCCCACCCTCCCCCCCCCCCCACCCTCTACTAGCCCTCTGTTATGAGTCTTCCAATTTGCATGCAATCCCTGGGTCTCCTTCTGAATTCTCAAATGGGTCTGTCATGTAACATAGGCCACATTTTGAAGTGTTCAATTGGATAAATAATGGGAATGCAATAGATGTAGTGTGTATGGATTTCCAGAAAGCATAAGATAAAGTGTCTTACAAGATGCTTGTTAGGTAAATTCAGGTGTATGGTCTAAGAGAAAATGTAGCAGCATGGATAGAAAGTTGGTTAACAGATAGGAAATAGTTAGGGTAAATGAATGTTGTTCAGACAGGGGAAGTGGGGGGGCAGGGTTGGAAGTGGTGCACCCCAACAGGTGGTGCTGGGTCCACGTTTATTCAGTGTATGTATGTACATATGTAATATATATATATATATATATATATATATATTACATATGATTTGGACTTGGGAATAGGTAACACAATCTCAAAATTTGCTGATGACGCAAAAGTAGGAGGACTGTAAAACTTCAAGGTAACAGACAGATTAGCAGAATGGACAGGCAGATACACTCTAATGTAGTTAAGTGTGAGGTAATACATTTTGGGTGAAAATACAAGGAAAGGAATAATACTTAGTGGAAAGACAGACACTCAAATGTGTGGATAAACAGAGTCCTAGAGGTTGAAATGCGTCATTCCCTAAAAGTGTGAGTGCAGGCAGATAAAGCCATAAAATTGCCAATAAAATGTTGGGTTTTAGAAATAGGGACATAAGAGTACAAGAATAAAGAAATACTGATGAATTTATGTAAAACATTGATTAGGCCACTGTTATATGCAGTTTTGGGCATCCCATTAAAGAAAGGACATTAAAGCCATTGAGAATATACAGCACAGATTCACCAGAATGATGCCAGAGAAGAGACTCGAGATATTGGGTCTGTTTCCATTGAAGCAGAGAAGGCTAAGAGGAGATTTGTTAGAAGTTTTTTAAATTACTGGGTTTTGATAGAGTGAATAGAGAAAAACTATTTCCTCTAGTTTGAGAGTCAGTGATAAGGTCATCAATTTAAAATTGAAGTCAACTGAAAGGAAGATTGGACAGGTTGTGTAATAGGCGGCCTATCCAATATTGCCCATTTTACATCATCGCCGAAAGTTAAAATTACCCCATATGAGTTAAGCTTAATGCAGTGGGGATTCAGCGGGAAATGCGGAAAAGGGATAAGAAGTTGGCTGAAGGGTGAAAAGCATTAAGAAACATAAGAACTAGAAGCAGGAGTAGGCCATATGCCCCTCGAGCCTGCTCCGCCATTCAATAAGATCATGGCTGATCTTTGGCCTCAACTCCACTTTCCCACCTGACCCCCATATCCCTTGACTCTCTCAAGAGTCCAAAAATCTACCAATCTCAGCCTTGAATATACTCAATGGCTGAGCATCTGCAGCCCTCTGCGGTAGAGAATTCCAAAGATTCATAACCCACTGAGTGAAGAAAGTCCTCCTCATCTCAGTTCTAAATGGCCGACCCTTTATCCTGAGACTATGCCCCCTAGTTCTAGACTCTCTAGCCAGGGAGAACAGCCTCTCAGCATCTACCCTGTCATGCCCTCTCAGAATCTTATATGTTTCAATTAGATCACCTCTCATTCCTCTAAACTCCAGAGAGTATAGGCTTATTCTAGTCAATCTCTCCTCATAGGTCAACCCTCTCAAGCCAGGAATCAATCTAGTGAACGTTGGTTGCACTCGGTCCCTTCATCTAAGTCATTAATATAGATTGTAAATAGCTGAGGCCCACTAGTTACAGTCTGCCAAACTGAAAATGATCCGTTTATTCCTATTCTGTTTTCTGTCCATTACCCAATCCTCTATCCATGCTAATATATTACCCCCAACCCTATGAACCCTTATCTTGTGTAACAACCTTTTGTGTGGCACTTTATTGAATGCCTTGTGAAAATCCAAATATACTACATCCATTGATTCCCCTTTGTCTACTCTGCTAGTTACATCCTCAAAAAACTCCAGTATATTTGTCAAACACAATTTCCCTTTTATAAAACCATGTTGACTCTGCCTAATCATATTATGATTTTCTAAGTGCCCTATTACTACGTCCTTAATAATGGATTCAAGCATTTTCCCAACTACTGATGTCAGGCTAACTGACCTGTAGCTCCCTGTTTTCTCTCTCCCTCCTTTCTTGAATAGCGGGGTCACATTTGCTACCTTCCAATCCACTGGGACCGTTCCAGAATCTAGAGAATTTTGGAAGATCACAACCAATGCATCCACTATCTCTGCATCCACCTCTTTTAGAACCCTAGGATGTAGGCCATCAGGTCCAGGGGATTTGTTGGCTTTTAGTGCCATTAATTTCTCCAGTACTTTGTCTTTACTAATATTAATTATTTTAAGTTCCTCACTCTTGTTAGACTCTTGGTTCCCCAGTATTTCTGGTGTGTTTTTTGTGTGAAGACAGATGCAAAATATTTGTTTAACGTCGCTGCCATTTTCTTATTCCCCATTATAATTTCTGCTGTCTCAGTCTCTTCAGGGACCCACATTTACTTTCGCTACTCTCTTCCTTTTTACATACTTGTAGAAGTTCTTATAATCTGTTTTTATATTTCTTGCTAGTTTACTCTCATATTCTATTTTCTCCCTCTTGATCAATTTTTTGATCATCCTTTGCAGGTTTCTAAAACTCTCCCAATCCTTAGGCTTACTACTACTCTTGGCAACATTATAAGCCTCTTCTTTTAATCTAATACTATCCTTAACTTCTTTAGTTAGCCACAGATGGATCACCTGTCCTATGGAGTTTTTATTCCTCAATGGAATGTATATTTGTTGAGAATTATAAAATATTTCTTCAAATGTTTGCCATTGCTTATCTACAGTCATATCTTTTAATCTAATTTCCCAATCAACCTTAGCCAACTCACCTCTCATACCTATGTATTTGGCTTTAATTAAGTTTAAGACTAGTTTCGGACTTAAGTACGTCATTCTCAAACTCAATGTGAAATTCTATCATATTATGATCACTCTTCCCCGTACTATGAGATTACTAATTAACCCTGTCTCATTACACAAGAACTAAAATCAGCTGTTCCCTGGTTGGTTCCATGACGTATTGTTCTAGGAAACTGTCTTGAATGCATTCTATTGGATACTAATTAGAGGAGTTATGTTGGTGTGGGGGAGGGAGGTCTGAATGGTGCTGTCCCAGGGATTGGATGCAACCCCCGCTGTTTCTAATTTACATCAACAACCTGGATTCAAAAGCTCAATGCAAATTAGTCAATACCACAACAGGAGCAGTAATTGAATCTGAGAAGCCAACTCAAGAACTACAAAATAAAATGAAGAACATACATAAGTAGGCAGAACAAATTTAAAATCATACAAATGTCAGGTCTTGAACATTGGAAGAGAAAATGAGTCATATATGTACTCCATGATTGGTGTCAAAATAGCAAAGGATGAAGTTCAAAGAGCTCTAAGGCTCTTAATAGACTTTGTGCTCAATATGCCCGACCACTGAGAAGCATGAAATCAACAAAGTAGGAAGGATGCTGAATCATATAACCAAAATGGTAGAGCAGAAGACAGAGAAAATCATTCTCAAACTGTATGGTGTTCCAGCCAGACAGACCTTACCTACGGTGTCCATTTCTGGTCACCAAGACAACATGTGTATATGTCATCTTTAAATGTAGAAAAACATCCCAAGGTGCTTCACGAAGGCATAATCAGCTTAAAAAAGCCAAAGAAGGAGGTATTAGGAATGGTGACTAAAAGCTTGGTGAAAGAGGTGGATTTTAAGGAGGTCTTAAAAGAGGAGAGGGAGGAAGAGGTTGATGAAGGAATTCTAGAACATGGGGCTAGACAGTTTAAGGCACTGCTGCCAATGGTGGGGCGAAGTGAGGGGGGGATTCACAAAATGCCAGTGTCAGAGGAGTGAAGGTAACGGGGGAGGGGTTGTTGGACGTTGGACTGGAGGAGATTATAGAGAGAGGGAGGAGCGAGGCCATGGAGGGATTTAAACCCGAGGATGAGAATTTTAAATTTGAGGCATTGGGAACTGGGATCCAATGTATCTCAGCAACGACAGGGGTGATGGATGAACGAGACTTGGTGCAAGAAAGGACATGGGCAGCAGAGTTTTGGATGAGCTGGAGTTTAGGAAGGGAGGCTGGCCAGGTGGGCATTGCAATAGCTGAGTGCAGAGCTAAAAAAGCATAGATTAGCGTTTCAGTAGCAGATGGGCTGCAGTAGGGGCAGAGATGGGTGATGTTACAGAGACTTTGTGAATAGAAGGATATGGAGTTGGAAGCTCAGTTCAGGGTCAAATAGGGCACTAAGGTTGTGAATAATCTGGTTCAGCCTGAGACTATGACTGGGGAGAGGGGTGGAAACGGTGAATAAGATTCATTGGCGGGGGCCCAAAGACAATGGTTTCAGCCTTCCCAATATTTAACTGGAGGAAATTGCAGCTCATCCAAGACTGGATGTTGTTTAAGCAATCTGACAACATAGAGGCAGTGAAGGAGTCGTGAGAGGTGGTGGAGCTAGGTGGAGAGCTGCATGTGGAAGTTGACCCCACGTCTTCTGATGATGCCACCAAGGGGCGGCATATAAACGAGGAAGAGGTGGGCTCCAAGGATAGTATCCTTGGGGGACTCTGGAGGCAAGAGTTAAGGGTGGGACGAGAAGCTATTCCTGGAGATGCTCTGGCTAATATCAGATAGCTAAGAGTGGAACCAAGCAAGGGTAGTCTCTCGGAGCTGGAGAAAGAGACCCATTGGAGAAAGATGGTGTGGTCAGCCACGTCAAAGACTGCAGAGAGGTTGAGGATGGATAGTATACCGTTGTCACAGTCACAGCAGATTTGATTTGTGACTTTGGTTCGGGCCATTTTGGTGCTGTGGCTAGGACAAAAACCTGATTGAAGAAATTCAAACATGACGTTGCGGGAATGATGGGCACAGATCTAGCAGGTGACAACACGTTCAAGGACTTGAGAGAGGAAAGGGAGGTTGGAGATGGAG
Source organism: Heptranchias perlo (assembly GCF_035084215.1). Lineage (NCBI taxonomy): Eukaryota > Metazoa > Chordata > Chondrichthyes > Hexanchiformes > Hexanchidae > Heptranchias > Heptranchias perlo. The sequence continues at coordinate 42,829,451 of NC_090328.1, read as the reverse complement.
CAGTAGTTTGCAGTACAGAGGGGTCAAGGATGGGTATTTTGAGAAGGGAGAGGTGGTGATGGTTTTGAAAGGGAGAAGAACAGGACCTAAGGAGAGGGAACCACTTATAATGTCAGATAGTATGGGGGCCAGTAAGGGAAGTTGGATGCTCAACAGTTTAGTGGGAATGGGGTCAAGGGAGCAGGAGGTGGGTCTCATGGAGAAGATGAGTTCGGAGAGGGCATGAGGGGAGATAGCAAAGAAACGAGAGAAAGATATGGGTTCAGGGCTAGGGCAGGGTGAAGCATGGGCTTGGCGGAGAGTGAGGTTAAGAAACAGGCAGCTGGACACAGGAAGACATTCAAGTCCTAGATGCATTTCAGAGAAGAGCAATGAAGCTGCCTCCTATAATCAGAGAGTTGAAGTATGAGGAAAGACTGGAGAAACTCGAGCTTTTCAACCTAGAAAAGAGGAAGTTGAGAGGTATATAAGATAAACAGTCTGGAAATGGTAGAGTTTTAATTTTTTAAAAAACATATGAGGAAAGGGTAGGGAAATGGAACTAAATGGATAGAGTCAGCACAGGCATGATATAATTTTACAGTACATTCAGCCTATGATTCTGTTGCTCCAAATTAAATTGTGGGAGTAGAACAAGGGGACATGAATTCAAACTAATAAAAGGCAAATGTCGGGAAATCTTTCATGCAAATGTAGCCCACATATGGGAAGGACTTCGGAGTAGAGCAGTGGAGGCAAAAACCCTGGATGCATGCTCGGATAGAAGGACCTTCGGGTCTGAATGGATGAGCTATGATAGGCCAGATGGCCTTCCTCATCTGCATTTATCTTATGATCCTTAATGACAGGCTCAACAGCATTATTGCAGATTTATTCCAATTGTCTCATCAGCGTACATGCATTCCAGTGACATTGAAGATTCAACCACATTGGTGTGGGACTGGAGTCACATATAGGTCAGACCAGGTAATGATAGCAGGTTTCCTGCCCTAAAATAGGATTTTTACAAGAATGTGACAGCTTCATGGTCACTTTTACAGATACCAGCTTTTTATTTCCAATTTTTAGAACTGAATTCAAACTGCCATGGTGGGATTTGAACTTAAATTCTCTGGATTAATAGTCCAGTCCTCTCTACTGGATTACTAGTGCAGTAACATAACCACTGCACTACCATACCCCTCATCATACTGTTCAAAATAATGTATTCTTTCAAGTGTTACTGAGCCAAGCCAAAACTCATTTGTGTGGATACATTTCACCTTCCAATATTCCATTTTGTGACTTCTGAATAATGAATAGCATCAGCAAAACATTTAAAAAACTGGTCAGCTTGATATGCATTGGAAGTAATTATTCAACAAATGAAAGAAAGGATTCAGAAAACATGAAAAAAAGCACATTTAAGAGAAGCTATAAAAGTGTGTCGGATAAAAGAGAAGTCAAGGGAATATTAAAATGTTTTTATGATAAATAGACCAAAAGTTAAGTAATGGGAGAAAGGAAACTAAGCCAAAAAAATCGAGCAAAAAGTCCCTACTTTATATAGCCAATAACAAATTTACTATTACCTGAAATGGCCACACAGTGTCGTCAGGGTACAGAAGACGAACGAGATTCAGACGCCTTACATTCTCCAGGTGCAACTTTTGCAGCAACCTTACTCCGCAGTTTTCTATTATTTTACATTATCCTTCAACAATGCTTATTTTAAATTGTCGAATAAAGCTTTCAAATTCCATTCACAGAATATGGGCGAAAAATGCAACACTCCAGCCCTGCAGTTTTATGCTACGTGATCAATGTGCTACTTTAACAGTCCGCGGGGTAGCGCTAATGCTGAGAATGGAAAAGCTCGCGTTGTGCATTAAATTGGTTGAATTAATTGCCTTTTGTTAGTGCAGAATCACGTTATGTAGAAAAAAACATTGTGGAGGATGATCTAATAAAACTAAAGAAAGGTGCGTGGGGGAAAAAAAAATCGGTGTTTTTTTTTTGTTACCCCGGTGCTACTGAATTGCTAGGAGGAAAAAGAAAAGGCGAGCTTTGGAATGACCTCAATCAGCTGTTGATCAGCTGGCACCAGCTCTAGACTCTCAAGGCGGAAGCAGAGTGAATCATGCACAGGCGCACTGGGGTTGTTTTTCACAAAACCGTTTTAAGTGAGGTGGTAGGTATGATATCCCCGTCTTTTGTACAGACCAAAAGCTGGGCAACAGCATCTCTGACTGTCCAAATCCAGATGCTCCTTTTTAATATTCCACTGGTCGCGCCTGCAGCTTTTGCAGCCAAAGGCATTGATCGGTGGTGAAGATCCCACTTTTCAGATCTTCATTTTTTTGTACATTTTTTATACACACACATTATATATATATATATATAAAACCATGGTGCTGGGAAAGGTGAAGAGTTTTACAATAAGCTATGACTGTCCTAATGATAACAACATCCCCGTCTATGCCAGCGGAGATTCAGTCTCTGGACGGGTGATTATAGAAGTTACTGGTGAAATCAGGGTGAGATCTCTTACAATCCATGCGAGAGGACAGGCGAAAGTGCGCTGGACGGAATCGAGAAACGCTGGTTCTAATACTGCCTACACTCAGAACTACACTGAAGAAGTGGAGTATTTCAACCACAAAGACCTATTAATCGGGCACGAGAGAGGTAAGCTTGTAATTGTAATAAAATAGACTAAAAAATATGATCTGGAAGTTTGCATTGTTTAAAGTCTTTGTGCAGCTTACTGTAACCATACTGTAAAATATTAGCAATCCAGGGCAGATCGCTGGACATATTCTAGAACAGTGGATTTTTATTATAAAAAATTATGTTATATTATAAAGCACTCAGTATGCGGTAAAGGAAAAAAATCCGGCATAACTTCACATGTAAAAGTTCAGTATCCTATGGTTCACCTTTCACTGTCAATTTGTTTGCCAGTGAGTGGTGAGACGTTACACTTGGGATGGATAGCAAACGCTGTAAAACAAAATTTTCGTGTTAAGTACCTCACTGATTTTGTTGCAATGCTATTGCACCGATTCATAGGGGTTTTAATCCCTTTTGTCTCTGATCAATCCCGTCATTCTGTAATAAAATGTGATGCAACGAATCACATATCTATCGAATTATAGCGACACAAACTTCACCAAAGCTTTTTAAAAATAATCGGTGCTTAGATCTTGAGACCAACAACTCTTTAAGTTATAATAGAAATGTAATGCCTGAATGTCTTTTTAGAACTGCAGTAATTTATATAATGTCCTGCGTGCGTGCAATGGCTTCCAGACTAAGTCCTTGAATTTAACAGTCTTTAATATACAGTCCAAAAATGTTTTCGAGAACTGGTTGCTTTGTTTGTTCAAAAAAACTAATCAAATGATTACTAATTTGATGCAACGGTTCTATTTTATCTAAATATACTACCTACAGTAACATTTACTTTCATTCGACACTATCACTTAGATGAGGTGCTGACATCTAAATGGATTTTATATTGTGGATTTGTACAATAGCCTATCCTGTCCCAATAATATTGTAATTGCAAATTATGTATTAAACTATTGCAAATCTATTGTAAATTCAGTAACATTAAAAAAGGGTTAGTTGTTTTCCTAAGTTTCCACCCTTTGTTCAAAGCGGTTCAATCCTGTTTGGGACAAGCATTGGGGGAAGAAGGGGGGGCTGTGAGCCTTCTCTTCGCTCATTGGTCTAGACCGTCAGATGGTGAGGATGACTTAATGCTATTTTGCAGAAAAACAAGTTACAGCAGCTGCTTTGCACCTTCGAATATCTGTATATTGCCTATGAAAATGTGTATTTTCCTTAAATGACCCTTTTGAATACCCATGTATTGGTGCAGTTTTGATACCGCACCACACTATTCATTTACAAAGCTTCCGCCATAAAATTGCGTTATTTGAATCCAGTTTCTTAGGATATTTTAGGAACATATCAGACATCATATGTAGTTTATTTTAATTTGGGTGCTTTTTTTTTTCTTGTGCACTTATGCATCCATCTTGAATTCCCATTAGGGTTCAGTTAGTGGACAAGAATACAACTATGAATATTTGCACTGACCCAGCTGAGTAAAATGACAGATACATTCATTTTATTTCCAATATCTCAAAACAACTATTGGGCATTTGTGTAATTTCCCCTAATCTGTAGCCGACATCGTCGAATGTTTGCAAAGGGTATTCATGCACGGTTATACATTACAAAAAAAAAGGTAGAAAAATGAAGTTTCGTATTATGTGTCTTGCCCAAGTTTCTGTCGTTCAGCTTAGCTTTGTTGCAGTTGCCCCTCCCCGGACTGCCGATTGGTCCTGCTGTTTGTTAGACTGTTGCTAAGGCGCTGTTAACTTTTCTTTGGTCAATGGAGCTGTCTATCATCTCACTTCCTCTGCTATCCACCCCCTCCCCCAAAGTCATCAGCATTGCAAAAAAGAATCCTCTGAAAAGAGTTCAAGGCTGTGAAAGGAACAGCAGTGAAACATTGATTTAGAAACCAGTCACTTGGCGAAAATGCAAAATTTATTAGGGATTCATTGTTATCATTGACCGCTGAGAGTAGCGGCAATGTCAGCGTCGTGTCTTCAGTTAAATACAATATGAATAACCAATCTCAATTGACATTCTAAAATGATCGTTTGGGTTTTTGTAATCGTGTAAAAGGTTTATGGGTCCACAGCATTTCGTGGCGGGAAACAAAAATGCCATTGCAACGTGTTTTTAAAAAAAAATAATTCCTTTGCTGTGAATATGCATGGTGGATCTTTGTGCAGTTGCAGTTTGCAGTGCTGCCTGTTCACTGTGCTGCGACGCCCCTCCCATCGCTCTGGGCTCCAGCCTCTCAGTCAGCACGTTAGTCTGCGCTCTGTCCTGTCTCTTTTGCTGATGAATACCATGTGGATGCGGCTGCGCTGGGCTGTTCGCGCCGGTTCAGGCCGGCTTTCTCCGCTCTCAGGCGCTGCCTGCCGCTGATTGACAGCTCGCTACTTGTTTACCGCTCCACTGCAAAGCCCGGCGTGCTGAGCTGGCAGAAAAGGGCAGGGAGATAGCCAGTCAATCCACAGCACGATCCCTGCAGGAAAGCAAACTTACACAAAGGGTTTTAATACTGCAACAATTTTTTTTTAAATTAAATGCTACATTGTTAAATATGTCTCCTTTTTTTTTAAGAACAAAAAAAGAAATTGTTTTTAACCTTATGCAACTAGGAATCGCTCTTCATAATGCACCATCATGTGGGAGTGTACATTTCAAGTCGTGTTGTAACAGTATTTTAATAAAACTGACAATTCCTATTAAAACTCCAGCCAATGATGATTTGGTGGAACAGGGATCCCAATGCGAACAGACAGGTGCAGAGTTGGAAAGGGTCCTCAGTAAATGGAAACCAGCATCAGGTTGTTACAGAATTTGCTGATTTTTTTAAAATCCTGGTGCCCGCCAGGAAACGTATAACTTAATATGGAAACGAATCGAGGTACTTTGAACACGGTCACGTCATTGAGGAGAATAAGGAAGGTCAAGTTGTTTATCGTAAAATTAAAATCCCCAAAGGCTCAACTGTGGCGGTGCAGGGTGGAGCTACTCGGACCTTGTGGCTCCTGATAGGACCACTTCAAACAACGCTGGAGATCGCCTAGTAACTCCAAACAATCAGCCTTACTGTACTTTCCCCATTCCCTACAGGGGTAACCGGCTCATTGCTTTCGGTTGCCGGGAACCAAGAGGAGAAAATTGTTAACTGCACTACTCCCAGCCTATTTATAGAAACCGAGAACGTCACTGGTTTTCTTCTCACCAATTCCCTGCTTGAATATTAGGTCCTCTATACTTAAACGATCTAGATTTTTAAAAATTCTGCTCTGCATTCATTGCCCTTCTACTGACAAACAAATATTATATAATTGGTCTTTGAATAATGTAAGCCATCTGTATTGTTTCAGCACTTCCATGAGAAAATACGGTGAAATAATGTCCTTGATGGACGTTCTTATCTGGTCAATGTGACTCCAGCCCCACACCATTGTGGTTGACTCTTAACTGCCCGCTGAAGTGCCCTAGCACGCCACTCAGTTGTATCAAACTGCTACCAACAGTCTGTTTTTCCAATAGAAATGTTATTTTCTTCTAAGTTGTATCTGTGGAAAAAAAACACTGAGGGATGTAGATGTGTTATAAAGTAAATAGTTTCATTTCGCATACTATTCATCTCGCCATTTGGTAAGTAATGTGTATATAACTCATATAATAGCTGGTTTACTGCTTCAAATTATTTAATACTTTTTTTTCAGATGATGATGATTCTGAAGAAGACCTCACCACTATACCTTCAGGCAGACATGAGTACCCATTCAGCTTTGAGCTTCCACAGATGTAAGATTTGCATTTTTCTTTATTACTGCTGCTTCCTTGTAATGTGTTTCTTGGATTAAATTTGCAAAAAAACCTTTTTTTCAAAATGTGAATATGGTATTTTTATATAATGGTAGATTTGCATCGTAAAGCTGCATGTTGATGAGATTCCCCTAATTTCTTACACAAAACCATTTCACCTGAGTGAGGTTCTGATGAAGAAGCCTGTTCAGCCCATTGGATCTCATCCTTTAAGAATAACAACCCAAAGGTCTTCCCATCACAGCATTTTTTTTAAATGAGTCCAATGTTCTGGCCTCCACCAATTTTTCTAGTGATCCATTCCAGATGATAATCACTGTCAGAATAGAATTACATAGAATGTACAGCACAGAAACAGGCCATTCGCCCAAACTGGTCCATGCCAGTATTTATGCTCCACACGAGCCTCTTCCCACCCCTCTTCATCTAACCTTATCAGCATAACCTATTCTTTTCTCCCTCGAAATGCATTAATGCTATTTGCCTTAACTACTCCTTGTGGTAGCAAGTTCTAAATTCTACCCACTCTCTGGGTAAAGAAGTCTCTCCTGAATTCCCTACCGGATTTATCTTATATTTATGGCACCTAGTTTTGGTCCCCCCCACATGTGGAAACATCCTCTCTATGTCTACCTTATCAAACTCTTTCATAATCGTAAAGACCTCTATCAGGTCACTCCTCGGCCTTCTCTTTTCTAGAGAAAAGAGCCGCAGCCAGCTCAACCTTTCCTGATGGAATACTGTGCACAGTTATACTTAAGTGTGGTCTAACCAAGGTTCTATACAAGTTTATCATAACTTCTCTGCTTTTCAATCCTAGCCCTTTAGAAATGAACCCCTGTGCTTTGTTTGCTTTTTTATGGCCTTATTAACCTACTTCGCTATATTTAGTGATTTGTGTATCTGTATCCCTAGATCCCTTTGCTCCTCTATCCCATTTAGACTCTTATTTTCCAAGGAGTATGTGGCCTCCTTATTCTTCCTATCAAAATGTACCACCTCACACTTATATTGAAATTCATTTGCCAATTACATGCCCATTCTCCAAGTTTATTAATGTCGTCTTGTATTTTGTTGCAGTCTTCCTCAGTATTAACTATACCCACCCCCCCAAATTTGGTATCATCCACAAATTTTGAAATTGTACTTCTGATTCCTGAGTCCAAACCAACAGTGATGCCAGCACTGATCCTTGTGGAACATCACATGCCAGTCTGAGTAACTACTCTTAACCCCTACTCTCTTTTTTGTTTTGTAGCCAGCTTGCTATCCATTCTGCTACTTGTCCCCTGATTCTACATGCTCTGACCTTAGTCATGAGTCTGCTCTGCAGTGTCTTATGGAAGGCCTTTTGAAAATCCAAATATATTGCATCAACTGCATAACGCTTGTCTAATCTGTTACGTCTTCAAAGAATTCAGTAAGGTTGATCAAGCATGACCTTCCCTTTTAAAATCCGTGCTGACTATTCTTTACTATATTTTCAGTTTCTAGATATTTTTCTATCACATCTTTGAGTAAAGCTTACCACCGACATTAATCTAACTGGTCCATAGTTCCCTGGACTTGTTCTATCTCCCTTTTTAAATATAAGAATCACATAGCTGTCCGCCAGTCCTCTGGCACTATTCCCATTTCTAATGAATTTTTATATATATGTAATAATGCTCCTGTTATCTTTTTCCTAACATTTTTTTAACATGCGCAAATGCAATCCATCCAGACCAGGGGTTTTATTCTCTCTAAGTTTGAATAGTTTATCAATTATCTTCCCCCTGCAGTGTAAAGAAATAGTTCCCAACATCTGTCCTAAATTTGCTTTCTGCAACCCTGAGCTTATGTCCCCTTCTCTTGCTACCCTGGCATATCTGAAAGTCTTCACAGAAGAAAGAAGGGATCTGGACTATTATAATTGTTAATCAAAATTATTGCAACCTACTAAACTCCCTATGAATTTTGAAAGACTTTCTGTAGTAACTCTTGACTGTTGGCGTTGTGTCGATTGGTTGCTATGAAGTGGATTTTGGTGTTGCAAATTAGTACCGTATTTTGTGTGGTCATTGTTTTATGATCCTTTTTTCCTGACAGACCATTAGCTACCTCCTTTGAAGGCAAATATGGCAGTGTGCGCTATTGGGTGAAAGCTGAACTGCACAGGCCGTGGATGCTGGTAATGAAAGTGAAGAAAGAATTTACCGTCTTTGAACACATTGACATTAACACTCCATTGTTGCTGGTAAGTGCCAGAAAATTTTGCAAACTTATCAATGTAAAATTCTTAAGATTTCTCCAGACATCTACATATTTAACCAGTTTAAAAGAGGATGCAACATGTTAATACAGGGCTCCCAGTAATTGAAACCAAGTGGTTACAATAAAACAAAATGATTATTCTCTTGGCTGAAACAGCGAGGCTACAATTATTAGAAAGCTTTAAAGAGGAAATGTTGCCATTACATTTTTATGAAACAATTGCTGTTTTAATTAAAAGTATGATCAATTGGTGTTGAAAATTGAGTAGATCCTTACAAGATGTAGTATAGGTGATTATTGTATAAGACATGCATTGTTCTGCTTAAATTAAATGTAAGCTCATAACTAATGATAAGTCATTTCCCATCTAAGATTATGAACCTATTTAACTTCAGTACAGTGGTACAAATTCTTTAGCAGATTTAAATTGTTTCTCCGGACAGACACGAACACTTATGAAACAGACACATTCATCAACTTAAAAAAAACACATTATTTGGTCTTCAGAATTTTTAAATCCCATCTACCCCACACTATGCAGATTTTACTTTAACCCCAATCCTGATTAATCTGAAGTGAAAGTGACGCCCATAATTAAACTTTTTCACATTGAGAATGGATCTTAGATTTTTAAAATAAATTTGGGGAAAAAAATCACATTTTAAAACAATTACTTAAATTAACAGTTTTATTAAGAATGGAAAGACTATGAAACAGCAACTAGATGCACATGTGAAATATTGTAGCATTTTGGTTCCCCTTATAGTTGTGCAAGCGGACTGCATTTCCTCAGCTCAGGCAAAAGGCTATAAAATGTTTCAGAAGCTACAATAAAGGATATACCACACAAAAGTAAGACTATTCCACCACAGTGGTCATCATAGCTACGCTGTATGCAGTCATTAACTGACATACATGTAATGCATTTCTAACAGTACATCACTGGGTAATGACCAGGAGCAGAAATTCCAGCTCATTTTTACACAGACTAATGCATATACTTAATTGGATTTTAACTAAAGTTCACAATTGCCTCACATTCCCCTAAATCCTGATACTGATGATGTTCCTTGTTAAAGAATCTTGACTTTGTAGAGTGATTTCCATAAATTTCTTTGTAAACATTCATGGTGGTGAGGGATATTTTTGTGAACAATGCTCAACGTTTGAACTTGTAAACAGTTCAGAACAAACTAAAACATTTCTTATCAGTGCTGTTTGAGTGGTACTAATTTTAACTTGTCAATTAAAATGGTGAACTACTGTGCACTAGCTATGGGACTGACATTACGCACTCTTGTGCAAAATTGATGACGTGCCTGTAGTAAAATTCTCTGTACAAATCATTAATATCTTGCACTTGAAAGTGTAGAGCAGAGATTTTCAGGTATTTTGCTATTAATATAGCACCATATGTCATCCTGAGAGACTGTCTATTCTGAAGGGGAGCAGGGGTATTTACTGTGCTTTCTGTTCTTTTTGCAGTCACCACAGGCAGGCACAAAAGAGAAAACTCTTTGTTGCTGGTTCTGTTCCTCAGGCCCAATATCCCTAAGTGCCAAAATCGAACGGAAGGGCTACACACCAGGTAAAAATCTGGAGCGCTGAAAATTAATTTCAATCCTTGGTCTGTGCCAAATTAACTGATCTCAGCCGGGCGGCAGTATTGGTGCTATAACTAATTTCAATGTGTATGGCCTAGGACAGGAAAAATGAGCCAGGCTTCACACTCCCAATTGCTATCCAATTATTCCTACTTCCAATTAACCTTACTGGAAAGTGCACCTATACTTCTGTTGAGGCAAGGATTAGGCTTGGCTATCATCTATTGCCTTTATCGAATAGCCTGCTAGCATTTATTGTCCACGCCAAACTGGCCATTCTTCATGTTCAGGTCGAGTACCAGATGGTTGCTGGTGACAGTGGGACCATATCTTGGCACGAATTACCACTTTCAGGAGAGAATCAGATAAGGTTTGCACGGGGGAGATTCTTTACAACAATAATCATCATATTTAGTTAACTAGTTTTCCAAATTCTATTAGTGCCTCTTTTCAAATCTTGGCTTTTAATTACACTAAACTAAATAAAATATGTTTCTTTTAATAAATCACTCCACCTAGTAATATTTTAATTGTGAAAGGAACTAAATGGCTCCAGATTTCCAATGTTAATGCTGAGACCAGTGCTATTCACATTGCCATTTTGATAGTTGTATTCCTTGCAGGTTAAAAGCACAAATACTATCAATACAGAAGACTACTGATGAACAGATTGATGCATTAGATATTATTTAAACAAGACTTTAAATTATTGTTTTTAATGAGAAAGAATGCAGATTCCAGACATAGTGCACATTATAATTTACATTTGTGCGTGTGTTTTTCTTTTGTGCAGGTGAATCAATTCACATATTTGCTGAAATTGAGAATTGTTCTTCCCGTATGGTAGTGCCAAAGGCAGCCATTTACCAAACACAGACTTTCTATGCCAAAGGGAAAATGAAGGAAGTTAAACACCTTGTAGCCAACTTGCGAGGAGAATCACTGTCATCTGGAAAAACAGAAAGTTGGAATGGAAAATTACTGAAAATTCCACCAGTGTCCCCCTCGATTGTAGACTGCAGTATAATCCGTGTGGAATATTCACTGACGGTAGGTGGTTTCTTGAATCACAGTTTTGTGTGCTGACATTGCAAAATGAGGACATCATTGAAAAACGTTTCATTGGTAACACCAGTCCTTTAAAGAAGGAGGTTTACTGTACTATCATCTTTTTCTTGCCTTAGTTTTTCCTCACCTTTTATTTTCTTCTCTTTCCCCATCCCCCAGGCCTAGCTCAATAGTCTTTGGTTAGGATGTTCAGTTTGTAGAAACATCTGAGATAGGTGGGGATTCTTTCCCAGCCAGTTTCCCTCCTTCTAATAACTTGACCAAGGCTGGGAAACTGGCTGTCAAGGAAAGCCCAAGTAACTGTATGGGAAATTTTCATGGTCTTGATATTTTTCCTAACCCTTTTTTAGGTTTCCTGCTGTATGCTTGAAGAATGCAAAATTCCCTTTTCCCCAGGTAACGTTCTGTGAATGCAGGTGTTTGTAAGATGAACAAAAAAAAATTTGAATAAAATGTCTTTTTAATGTTTGTATGTATTTCTTTCCCATTTAAAAAATTATTTTCTCCCTTCTCTAGATCACCACGCACTACATCCCGGCCAAGAGGGCGTGAAGGTGACCTGCTCCCAGGCCAATGCCGCTCTGTAACCGGCTGCCAGGAGGTGCGCGGGGTGACTTGCCCTGTTTTTAAAACTGTTAAAACATTTTTTTATTATTCTTATGGGGAGACAGTTAGCTTCCACTTATCCCTCCTCCGCTGGCCCGGTTGAGATTGGTAACTCACTGTCTTGGGAATAGTGTCATTTTATATTTTAGAAGAATCGTCCTTTCTCTAGGAACCTGCTAGTTTAAAGTTCCGCTGCATACTTTTTTTTTTCTTGGTGGGTTAGCTTAACTGTGACCATTCTAGGATACGTTACTGTGATGTGTAACAAGATTTAAGAAACTAACATCTATTAATGTCCTTCTGCAAAAGTGTATGAGCTTGAGGGTAACTGTGGTTCCTGTGGGGAATTTAGTTGATGCTGCGTCATTAAAAACCACATCACCTGTTGCTGTGTAGTCAAATCAAAATCTCCTTTCAGTGATGAAGGCAATCGTTCTGAATTTGAAAATAGTCCTGTAGTAAAACTTGGGAAATCGTGTTATCAATTTTTTTTCCCTCCTAGGAGGGAAAGATTTTTTTCCAATCTTAAGCTCATGCAACATTTTTCAGCTCCCTGGCGGGTGAGGTATTTATGTGAAGGGATGCTCTCGTGTTCTTTTTTAATTTGTTTCATTTTTATATTTACATTTCAAAGAGATCACCCAAGAGACTAGTGGGTAAAAGTAGTACTAAGCCACCACACATCAAGGTTGCAGATTTGATATCTAACCTGTGCTGAGTTTAGTGGATCTCAGCCAACAGAGTAATTTGGGTGTCTCAGTGCACCTGACTGAGGGAGGGGGGAAAAAATCTGGCATGGTTCCTGTTCCTGATCACTATTCAGTAACCAGCAGCGCTGGATATGTGAACATCAGCTGAGAACAGGATCAGGCCTGGCTATGATGCCCCTTGCAGCTGAATGGCCTGCAACTGATTACTATCTAGAGTCCTAAATGAAGAATGGTTTCTTGGGTGAGTTATTGAACGGCTGCTAGCAGCACCTGTAGAATACTAGTCAAGTGTCGGTGCCTTCAGTGGGGGGAGGGGGAGAAAATTGAGGGGGGAATTTTTATTTGAAACTTACATGCCATTAAAGAATCGCACAAAAATACAATACGTATAGCATAATCTTTCAAAAAGTGTACAAGATAGATGGGTTTCATAGAATCATAGAATGGTTACAGAACGGAAGGATGCCATTTGGCCTGTCAAGTCCGTGCCAGCTCTTTTTGCAAGAGCAATCCAGCTAGTCCCACTCCCCCGCCCTTTCCCCGTATCCGTGCAAATTTTTTCATTCAAGTACTATTCCAATTTCCTTTTGAAAGCCACGACTGAATCTTCCTCCACCAATCCCTCAGGCGGTGCATTCCAGATCTTAACCACTCGCTGAGTTTTTAAAAAAAAGTTTTCCTCATGTCGCCTTCGGTTCTTTTGCCAATCACCTTAAATTTATGTCCTCTGGTTCTTGACCCCTCCGCCAATGGGAACAGTTTCTCTCTATCTACTCTGTCTAGACCCTTCATGATTTTGAATACCTCTATCAAATATTCTCTCAATCTTCTCTGCTCTAAGGTGAACAACCCCAGCTTCTCCAGCCTATCCATGTAACTGAAGTCCTTCAACATTGGAACCATTCTAGTAAATCCCTTCTGCACCCTCTCTAAGGTCTTCACATCCTTCCGAAAGTGCGGTGCCCAGAACTGGACACAATACTCCAGTTGTGGCGAACCAGTGTTTTATAAAGCTTGTCATAGAATCAAAGAAAGGTTACAGCACGGATGTAGGCTGTTCGGCCCATCAAGTCCGCGCCGGCTCTATGCAAGAGTAATCCAGCTAGTCCCACTCCCCCGCCCTATCCCCGTAGCCCTGCAAATTTTTTCCTTTCAAGTACTTATCCAGTTCATCATAACTTCCTTGCTTTTGTACCTTATGCCTCTATTTATAAAACCCAGGATCCCGTATGTTTTTTTAACTGCTTTTTCAACCTGCCCTGCCACCTTCAAAGATTTGTGCACATATACCCCCAGATCTCTCTGTTCCTGCACCCCTTGTAGAATTGTACCCGTTAGTTTATATTGCCTCTCCTCATTCTTCCTGCTAAGATATATCACTTCGTACTTTTCTGCGTTAGATTTCATCTGCCACGTGTCTGCCCATTCCACTAGCCTGTGTCCTCTTGCAGTCTATTACTATCCTCCTCACTGTTCACTATACTTCCAAGTTTTGCATCATCTGCAGATTTTGAAATTGTGCCCTGTACACCCAAGTCCAAGTCATTAATATATATCAAGAAAAGAAGTGGTCCTAGTACCGACCCAAGGGGAATGCCACTGTACACCTCCCTCCGGTTTGAAAAACAACTGTTCACCACTACTCTCTGTTTCCTGTCACTTAGCCAATTTCGTATCTACACTGCCACAGCCCCTTTTATTCCATGGGGTTCAACTTTGATGACAAGTCTATTATGCGGCACTTTATCAAACGCCTTTTGGAAGTCCATATACACTACATCAACCGCATTGCCCTCATCGACCCTCTCTGTTACCTCATCAAAAAACTCAATCAAGTTAGATAAACATGATTTGCCTTTAACAAATCCGTGCTGGCTTTCCTTAATTAATCCACACTTGTCCAAGTGACTATTAACTTTGTCCCGGATTATCAGTTCTAAAAGTTTCCCCACCACTGAGGTTAAACTGACTGGCCTGTAGTGGCCAGGTTTATCCTTACATCCTTTTTTGAACAAGGGTGTAACATATGCAATTCTCCAGTCCTCTGGCACCACCCCTGTATCTAAGGATGATTGGAAGATTATGGCCAGTACCTCCACAATTTCCACCCTTACTTCCCTCAGCAACCTAGGATGCATCCCATCCGGACTGGGTGACTTATCTACTTTAAGTACAGCTAGCCTTTCTAGTACCTCCTCTTTATCAACTGCATAATACCACTTTTTTGAGATGATGCCCAATTTTTTACGCATAATTTACCAATATATTTCTGAATACAAGTTTTGTAGTTTAACCTTGTCTTTTCAGTTATGGAGCATTCAGAGGTAAATTGCAATGCCTTCTCCCAAAGCTCAATGGGTTAGTGCGCATCATGGTATATAATTGAGCTGTGCAGACCGAGAAGCATCCACATTTTGATTCCAGTTCTGCCGAGTTAGGTGATATCAGCCGGACATTGGTGAAGTCACTACTTTTGCCTTGGTGGTTCCAGAATTTAGGAGATGGTAGTTTATTTTTTTTAAAAACTGATCAGGTTTCCCATTCCAGATTGCTATTCAGGGACCATGCTGGAAGTGCATGTGTATGGCTATAGATTGGAAACTGGATTAGTTGTGCCCCAGTAGTGGAGTGGCCCACCGACCTTCATTATCCATGTGTTCATGTGAAAAATAGCCACTTGGGTGAGGTACCAAAGGGCTATGCTGCTACCATTGGAACCTTCCTCCACCATAAGTTACCACCTTCTGAAGCGGAGGGGTAAGGGGAGAAAATTGAAGAGGGGTGGAAAAATAAGTGTCAGTGATTAAAACTTTCAATTCTTTTTTCTTAGGTCTACGTGGATATCCCTGGGGCAATGAATTTAACCCTGAATTTACCACTAGTTATTGGTACAATTCCCTTGCATCCCTTCGGCAGCCGAACATCCAGCGTTAGCAGCCAGTGTAGCATGAATTTGAACTGGTTAAGCCTCGCACTGCCTGAAAGACCTGAAGGTAAGAACGAGCTGTGGCAAAAATGTAATCCATTATGAGGCAACTCGCCCTTTGGCCTACTGGTTAGAATGACCACCCAGTGTAGCAATTAGCTGGACAGACTAGAATGTTCAAGGTTTGATTCTTGGCCTGTGCTGAGTTGTCTAATCTCAATTGGGCTAATATTTATTGCGCTACAGTTGGCCACAGGGATTGGGCTACGGATGTATTTAAAAAGAAATCACCTGGGGTTCCCGCTTCTGCTTGCTGTCCAGTTGCACCTGTTGGAAAATATGAACCGTGTGAATGCTTGGATTGGGTGCAACAGCGATACTCTTTAATGGATGAATAGCTTCCTGCACCTACTGTCTGGGTTGTCATGAAAAGAATTGCCACATTGGCATGCACTCTGCTACATTGCCCATGGCGGTGGAACTATATAGCAGCAAGAATCAATGCCTTAAGGGGAGGAGAAGTGAAAAGTGGAAAGAAATCATAAATAAATGCAGCAGTGATGTATCTTTTTAATAATTCGCTGTTGGGTGTTAGGCTAATAAAATAGGAATCTAATATTGTATTCAGTGTTGTCGTTGCAGTTGATTGAACTAACTCTGCAATTCATTTTAAATAATGACCTATGGCTCCATCTCATTTTAGCTCCGCCTAGCTATGCAGAAATTGTGTCAGAGCAGCAACGGCGGAATAATCTGGCTACTACTGCAGTACGGGATGAATTAGAAAGAGTGTTTGAGGGACCATTGTTCGCCTACATCCAGGAATTTAGGTACCAGCCTCCACCTGTGTATTCAGAGGTAAGAGTCTTTTAGGTTATTTGGAACAATGGAAATATGAGGACTTCTTATTTATTGGAATTTCTGAGTGTACAGAATCTATATAATTAAAGGCCTTACTGTAAAACACATGAAATTAGATTGCAATTTCCTCATTCCTCAAGCCTGGCATGTCAGGTCTTCCCTCTGCCTGGGATTATTTGGGGCTTCCCCAACTAGTATAATTGGGCCTGCACCTGTAATATGAGCAGCCCCAGCATTTCCAATCTTATGAGTTGGGAGGAAGCATTCCAACTTGGCCTGGGATCATTGTGAACTCCATTGGAGGGGCGTCTGCAGAGCCTTGGTGCAAGGGCCTGCCCCTGAACCTCCACAGACCAGAGGATTTGCAGGGGTCTGGGGCAGGCCAAAGAAAAAGCAGGCAAATTGACAAATTATCTTAACACCCCATCTGGACAATTGCAAGGACTTGGGACCTTCTAGTTGCTGTTCTCCAGCAGTAGCTAGAAGGAGTCGATCTCAGTGGATAGGACCACAGCTGAAAGCCTCGGCTGTAGTTACGCCTCAACATCGGGGGCGGGGGGGGGGGGGTAAATGCTAGTGCAAGGCCCAGCCAGGAGGCAGGCCTTTGAGTTTCCCAGGCCATGCAAATGGTGCAGGGAAGGAAAAACACAGCTGCTTCATCAGGAAAAATTCCACAGAAACCCACAAAAAAGCAATCATTTGAAAGGCTGAAATTTCAACAATCGAGTCCCTGTGTTAAATATTCCAAAGTGGTTCTAGCTGCTGTTTTTATTTCTAACTCATTTGAATATATAACCATAAAAATAATATTTTATATGATTACTGCTACTACTAAATTCCCATCCGTCAGCAGCAACGATGGATTCACTCCATTGTTGTCAGTTCTGAACTAGCTTGGCCACTTCAGCCATATACACAGAATGTACAGCACAGAAACAGGCCATTCGGCCCAACTGCAATGTGGCGGTGTTTATGTTTCACACAAGCCTCCTCCCACCCTACTTCATCTAACCCTATCAGCATATCCTCCTATTCCTTTCTCCCTCATGTACTTATCTAGCTCCCTCTTAAATGCATCTATGTTATTCGCCTCAACTACTCCATGTGGTAGAACATTCCACATTCTAACCACTCTTTGGGTAAAGAAGTTTCCCCTGAATTCCCTATTGGATTTATTAGTGACTACCTTTATATTTATGACCCCTAGTTTTAGACTCCCCACACGAGGAAACATCTTCTCTATGTCTACCCTATCAAACCCCTTCATAATTTTAAAGACCCCTATTAGGTCACTCCTTGGCCTTCTGTTTTCGAGAGAAAAGAGACCCAGCCTGTGTCGCCTTTCCTGATAGTTATAACCTCTCAGTTCTAGTATCATTCTTGTAAATCTTTGTTGCACCCTCTCCAGTGCCTCTACTGTTAATTGTATCCATATGATTTATATCAATTAGTGTTAATTGTATTCAGGTGGTGCGTATCAATTGGGGACTCTATCCATTTATATGAGAGCTTATCTATGGAGTGGGTAACGTGGATCTCTGTGAATAAAGGCTTGAAAGCAACTGAAGATCAGGTTCTAGTATTGTATCCTTCATCACCTGGCTATCCAATTTATTACATCTACATCCTTTTTCTGGAGACCAGAACTGTTCACAGTATTCTAAATGTAGTTTAACCATTTGTATCCTTTTCTGTGAGAAGTCACTTATGACATTGTCTATCCAGCGCTTCCTTGGTCTTCCTCAGCTTCTTGTTCCATATACCTCTCTTTGCAGGGCCGTGAAAGATATTCTAGCTGATTCTATTCTTGAAACGAGCCCAAACCATCGCACTCTTCTTTCTCTGATCTTCTGTATAAGCATTGTTTCTTGTTCCATGCCGAGTTCTTATATCATTCTTGATGTTTGCATCCTTGGTACTCCCAACATTCCTCTCAACCAATTCACCTCTGCTGTTAGTATCTTTTGTTCGTCAACTTTTCTCATGTTTCAACACTCGGATCTGTATAATAATATAGGGATGGTCATTGCTTCATAAACTCTTACCTTCGTTCTTACCAAAATATCTTTAGCCTTCCATATCCTGCTTAATCCTTCAAAAGCAGCAGAAGCAAGTCCAATCCTTTTGATGTCTTCTTCACAACTCCCATTCTCTGACACTAACGCACCTATTCAGCTGCATCACCTCCAACTGTAATATGTTCATCTTCCTGATTTTTCCCAAATGACATGTCCTTTTGTCTCTTTAACCCATTAAATTATAGAAAAATATACTAAGCCTACACAAAAAAACATATATTAGAAATGCCTCCAAAAGGCTTCTCCCACACAAGCCTATCCCTGTCTGTGAACCCTGGGGCCTGAGTTATGCTGTCACACTGCATGTCGCACTAATGGACTATAATTCCCAGAATGCACCAGTGCCAATGTGAATATTGCTCTGTGGACTACAAGTCCCAGAATGCAGCTTACGGCTGGTTGTGTTTCTCCTTTATGCAGTACAACAACAACTTGCATTTATATAGCACCTTTAACGTAGTAAAACGAACGTTGTCAAATAACATTTGACACCAAGCCACATAAGGAGATATTAGGACAAGTGACTAAAAGCTTGGTCAAAGAAGTAGGTTTTAAGGAGCGTCTTAAAGGTGGAGAGAGAAATAGAGAGGCGCAGAGGTTTGGAGAGGGAGTTCCAGAACTCAGGGCCTAGGCAGCTGAAGGTACAGCCACCAATGGTGAAGCAATGCCAGTACTGCAGAGGTAGGGTAGGGCTTTCCAAAAGGAAGTCACAACATTCTTTGTGACTGACCAGTCTTGCTCTCATTCATTAAAAAATAATTCTGGTGCTTTTAAAGAGACATCCCAATGTTCTGTTTGGGGGAAAATAAAATCCTTCTCCACCCCCATATACAGCTTTCTGTTTGGAAATCAGATCTAGGGGGAAAGAGTTCTCTCGGCAACTACCATCACACCATCGCAGTGCTCTTAAACACCTCGTTCTTTTGAGGTCTAGTGGTTTTTATTTTAAATTCTGTATTGCACTGCTTGCCCCCGTCTGTGTAGCCATGCTCCATTTCCCAAGCCCCCCATCTTGCTTCATTTCCTGGCTCAAAATAGCACCATGCAGAACATCCCTGTGCGCAATGCCAGGAGCGATCAGTTAGTAATTATTAAATAATTTAGATTGCTGCTTTTCAATAGAAAGTCAGTTAAGGATGCCACCTGATCATAGCTACCTTATGTTGGACAATTTTGCAAATAAACTTTTAGATGTAGAGCAGAAATCACTACAATTCCTGAAAACTTGTGCCAAAACAATGGCACAAGTACGGTGTAATGCCAATTTTCAGCGCAAAAAATCGAAGACATTTGTTTGTAAGTGCTTTGCGCCCATTTTTACGCTACGCCCAAATTTCCTCGATGTTTTGCACTGATTCAGTGAAACCTATGCTGAAACCTTCCACCGCTCATTAACAAAGCTCCCCCACCATGCAAAAGATCAAGAACACTAGTTTCCTGCATTTATGCCCGTTCTGAACGGGTGTATCATAAATTTATGCTTAATATTTTAGGTGCAGCAGGACCCAAAGTCATATCTTCAGTGTTTTATGGCTTTTGTTTTACGCGCTTTTTAAATTTCTGCTCACTGGATCTTTGCATGCATTTTTACAGCATCAGAGTGAGTTATATTAAAAATTGAAAAGCATTTACAATTACATTTTCTTAAAGATGCATGCCTAATGTGCATAAAGGATGATTTGAAACTTTTAATTTTCATACTTAAAAGAAGGAATCTGGAGTAAGTTCTGTGCTTTCCTTGGGCACCGATTGTTTACACTGATTTCCGCTTGTTTTTACGGTCCGGCATATGCTAATGAGAGTCTCAAAATTTCATTGTAAGTTCTCGACGACAAGATCGGTGTAAATTTCAGCATAAATTGCCGGTTATGCGTTTGAGGAAATTCCCAGCCTAGAGATTTTAGGGACAGAAAACGGCCTATTAGACTCAACCATTAAACTATCCCTTTATCATGGATCAGCCCCACCTATCTACCTTTTTTTTTGCTGTTCTGTTGTTCCTGTTTTTCCAAGTTTTCTCCCTCCTCTCCTGACGACAACCCAGGCTCATGGCTGGCATCACTTGGTTGAGACATGGATCAGAGGTCAAACCTGATCTGTATGGCTCAATAAAAGAAAGAAAGACTTGCATTGATCTTGCACAATTCACACCTCAGGACGTCCCAAAGTGCTTTACAGTCAATGAAGTACTTTTGAAGTGTAGTCACTGTTGTAATGTAGGATTGATGGTACATTTACCTACTGAACTTTTGTAAATACAAAAAAAAAGGTCATGTAATTGCCCGAATATCTTTGCAGAGCCCCTTGGTGCATGTGCTTAGCATATTGTTCTATTTCAAAATGTTGTGAACTGGGGATCTGTCTGTACATTTATTTATTCATTTTAATTAATTTTTATTTTACAGATTGATCCTAATCCAGATCAGTCAAATCAGAACAGAGAAATAAACCCGTGTTGTTCCTCCCGTTGATCGGCTTTATGTGGCTATTGAGCCTATTCTTTCACGACGGTTTTAAAATGCATCACTGCACTGTTGAGGACAGAAGACTCAACATGAAGAGGAAACTCGGTGATGATTTATAACAGTGGATAGACAGAGACAGCCTATGCTAATGAAACCGAAAATCTGTGGCCTAAACAGAAAGCTGCTGAAGATGCCGGAAGAAATCGTAACTTTTTCATGTGGCACAAACAAGAAGCAGCTGAAGTGGACAGTGGCCACAGTATGTCTTTGACATTCACACCATTCTACTGGGGTTCTCGCCCTTAACTGAAATTTGCACATATTATTCAGTGCTTGTGTTGCGCTTCATATTCCATTCAGTCTTGATGATGGCTGTTTATTATTTTTGTTTGTGGTGAATTGCAGGCTGCAGACTTCAAGTTACTGATTTTTGTCTGGGGTCTGCACAGTTCAAAGATCAAGTCAGCAGTGTACAAAACTGACAGAATGCACTGATGTTATGTAGCCTGGACTGTACCTGCTTTGCACGTGCTCAGTATTGTCTTCTCAGGCTGGCCTTGCAACACCAACCTAATTGTGGCTTCTTTTAAAACATCAAATGCCTTCAAGCCAATATTTGTTGCTGTTTGTTCTTTTGCAGCCTATTGTAGTAGAATAGCAACAGATCAAAAACCTGGAATAAGGCTACAGAGAAGATTCTAGGTTAATTTTCTATTGTTGGGAGACTGTATTTTGTCATTATTCCTATTTGTTGCATTTCTACTATATACAGAGTAGCTTTGTGTTTCAGACTGCCTAAAACACTCAAATCTCAGGTGAATTTGTCACTTGCCAAATTGTTGGTATTCTCTTTTTTTTGTATTTTGATTAAATTGCACTGTTTTAAAATGAGGGACACTTGCAAAATTTGGATGGACTTTGAATTCTCTTTTTTTTCCCCCACCACCACATTTGACTTTAATATTTACTTGCACAATGAAGCATTATTTTTTCGCCTTCCATATTTTGATGTTGTTACCCTGTTCCCAGTGAATTGGGCCAAAATTTGGTTAACCTGTTTCCTCAAGAAAATATCAGCAATTCTAGACATTCTAAAAGTCTGAAGGACTTAAACACTTTGTTTAGTACTGGAAGCTACACGTTTCACCAAGGTTGAAACTTTTAGAACCAGTAATGGGCATTTTTGTTGTGAAAGAATGTCAAACTCTTCCAATTGGATCAGTCGCAGGATTGAGTACAAGTGGTCTTATTCCAAGAGTGGCCTTTTTGTAAAGAATACAAATTCAAGTGAAGTATGCTATTCTGTATTGACAAAAGTGCAGCACAAACATGGAATAGTTATGTGGAAGGGTTTGACTGTATTTATTGCGCTGTGTATTTTTCAGTTACATTGTGGGGAGAGGGCATTGAGGTTCACAGCATTTTGCGAGTGCCCCTAATTTACAAATTGTTTTGTGGGGTAGTTGGCATAATAGGGCATTTGATGTTTCCATTTGGGCAACCTTCATTTCTTTTTTTCAAAACTAGGGATCAACAATTGCTTATGTCTACAGCAGGTGTGAAACCTGATTCCACACAAGAAAAATTACAAAAAATAAAACAAGGGATCGATCAATATTATTCTGCACCCTTCATTGGCCAAAGATGGCTGGTCATTACTCATGATGTTCAGTTTTTCTTTGCTTTTCAGATCTTGAGTGCAGTTATTTGAATGGAGTTCTCAATACTTCAGATATAGATGTATTTGCTGAAACTGAATTGATATGAGAATGTTTTTTAAATATATATTTCTTAGATATTGGTCGATCCCTAATGTAAGAAAAAAGGACTTTGTAGTCCAGTATTCAATTTAGTTTCCTGATTTAAAAATTAGGAATAAATATTTTAAAAATCCAAAATGTTCTAGAAACCAAGTGCAATATTTAATGTTTTTTGTAAGGTTTTTTCCTTGACTGTGTACAGACTTTTTTTTAGTTTGGTGCTGTAATTATCTTTGTAGATTTTGTTAAGGAGACAACAATCCATGTTCTGTATGGTTTAATTTTTGTTTAGCTGTTCGTATAAAATTAAAATGTTTTGCTATTGAATTTTTGCAGTTTTTTTTACTTTTTCTGCCTCTTTCAAACACATACACAATAATGTAGCTAAATCTGTCCAAATGGCTCTGTTGCTAAATGCCCAAACCAGGGAGATTCCAGGTTTGATTTCTGTGTTGAATGAGCTGATCTCAGCCAGGATGTTAGTAGGAGCTCTATAATTGGCCCTAGAGCCCTAGGGGTAGGCAAAGGAAAAATGGACCAGGGTTATTGCTATCTGGCACCCCCTGCTGGAATGTGTATGTGTGCGAATGTCTGGTAAGTAAGGGATGGAGCTCAGTTCTGATGCCCCTCAGTGCAGATGGCCTGCCAACACTCAAATGTCAAGATTCACCATGAAGAATGAATATAAGGCTGAGGAACCACAAGACTACCAGTACCAATGGAATTTTACCATATAATCAATCCTTGAAGTGCATAATTTGGGGAGGGACGGTAGATCAATGCAGCCAATGTAAAAATGGATTGAAGATTTCCTGTGTTCGGTAGTGGAGTAATGGATTATCTAGCTGGACAATCTGTCTTGCTTCATGTTCATTCTAAATTCAGTGCAGCTGTTCCTGGTTTAGACAGTGGAAAAACCAAGGCCAACAGCACTGACCTATTTTCTGTAAGAAGAGAAAAAACACTTTGAGCCTCTTGTATGGTTAGATTAGAATTATCCAATTTAATACCTAACTTAGATTGTTTTTACTCTGCTTTCCTTGATCTCCCCCAGAATTTGGCACATTTTCAGTTTTTCAATGTTGGAAATGTTATTTTTTAGTTAGCTGGAATTTGTCTGAAATTCTGACCAAGAATGAAAATAATTTCCTTCATGTTTCATTTTTTAATCAAGAATAATAAAATTTAGGTCATCAAATCCCTGAACCATTGTAAACAGACAGTATGGTCATGGCGTAGAAAATCTTAACTTTTCTATTTAATGTTAATTTTCACACTCAGGACACCCTCAGTCGTGTTGTGTGGCACTACCACTGAGATAGATCGAGGCCAGATCTAGCAGCCCAAAACTCAGCATTGCATGAGGGCAGTGGGCCATCAGCTGCAGCAGAATTGTATTCCACCACAACCTAACCCCTTGGCCTCGCATATCCCTCACTCCTCCATCGCCATCAAGCCAAATGACCTACCCTGGTTCAATGAGGAGCAGAACCAGATGTACCCGAAAATGGTGAAGGTACAACATAGTTCTTTGGCCACTGGAAGGAGGCGATTGAGGAGGATTCTCGCGATGATCTTTCCTGTGGCGGACAATAGGGAAATCCCTCTAATTTCCGCAGTCGGACCCATCTCCTTTCTTGAAGATGGTCACAATTACTCCTCCCTGAGTCTCAATGCGGCTTCCGCCCATCAAGAGGCACAATGGACATGATCTTTAGTCCGCGACAAGTCCAGGAAAAGTGCAGGGAGCAGCATCAACCTCTGTGCTTGACCTTCTTCGATCTCGCAAAGGCCTTCGACTCTGTCAACCGTGAGGGATTGTGGAGCATCCTCCTCAAGTTCAGCTGCCCGCAGAAATTCGTCACCATTCTCCGCCTGCTCCACGATGACATGCAAGCCATGGTCCTCACCAACGGATCCACCATAGACCCAATACGAGTGCAAACCGGAGTCAAGCAGGGCTGCTTCATCGCACCAATGCTCTTCTCCATCTTCCTCGCTGCAACACTCCACCCCATCACCATGAAGCTCCCCGCCAGAGTGGAGCTAACCTACAGGACAAGCGGAAAACTGGTCAACCTTCGACGTCTCCAGGCCAGAACCAAGATCACCCCAACTTCTGCCATTGAGCTGCAGTACGCAGACGACGCCTGCGTGTGCACACACTCAGAGGCCGAGCTACAAACTATCGTCGACACATTCACCGAGGCGTATGAGAGAATGGGCCTCAGGCTAAACATCCGGAAAACAAAGATCCTCTACCAACCCGCTCCTGCCACACAACACTTGTCCCCCGACCATCAAGACCCATGGTGAGCCTCTGGACAGCGTGGATCATTTCCCATACCTCGGAAGCCTCCTCTCGGCGCGAGCAGACATCAACAATGAAATTCAACATCAACTCCAATGTGCCAGTGTAGCCTTCGGACACCTGAGGAACAGAGTGTTCGAAGACCAAGACCTCAAATCCAGCACCAAGCTCATGGTCTACAGAGCAGCCGTGGTCCCCGCCCTCCTGTACGCATCAGAAACATGGACAATGAACAGCAGTCCCTCAAATCCCTGGAGAGATATCACCAACGTTGCCTCCGCAAAATCCTGCAAATCCACTGGCAGGATAGGCATACCAACGTGGGCATTCTCTCCCAGGCTAATATCTCCAGTATCGAGGCACTGGTCACGCTCAACCAGAACAAATCCAATCCAGCCAATTACCGCCCCATCAGTCTACTCTCAATCATCAGCAAAGTGATGGAAGGTGTTGTTGACAGTGCTATCAAGCGGCACTTACTCACCAATAACCTGCTCACCGATGCTCAGTTTGGGTTCCGCCAGGACCACTCGGCTCCAGACCTCATTACAGCCTTGGTCCAAACATGGTCAAACAAAAGAGCTGTATTCCAGAGGTGAGGTGAGAGTGACTGCCCTTGACATCAAGGCAGCATTTGACCGAGTGTGGCACCAAGGAGCCCTAGTAAAATTGAAGTCAATGGGAATCAGGGGAAAACTCTCCAGTGGCTGGAGTCATACCTAGCACAAAGGAAGATGGTGGTGGTTGTTGGAGGCCAATCATCTCAGCCTCAGGACATTGCTTCAGGAGTTCCTCAGGGCAGTGTCCTAGGCCCAACCATCTTCAGCTGCTTCATCAATGACCTTCCCTCCATCATAAGGTCAGAAATGGGGATGTTCGCTGATGATTGCACAGTGTTCAGTTCCATTCGCAACCCCTCAAATAATGAAGCAGTCCGAGCCCGCATGCAGCAAGACCTGGACAACATCCAGGCTTGGGCTCATAAGTGGCAAGTAACATTCGCACCAGATAAGTGCCAGGAAATGACCATCTCCAACAAGAGAGAGTCTAACCATCTCCCCTTGACATTCAACGGCATTACCATCGCCGAATCCCCCACCATCAACATCCTGGGGGTCACCATTGACCAGAAACTTAACTGGACCAGCCATATAAATACTGTGGCTACGAGAGTAGGTCAGAGGCTAGGTATTCTGTGGTGAGTGACTCACCTCCTGACTCCCCATAGCCTTTCCACCATCTACAAGGCACAAGTCAGGAGTGTGATGGAATACTTTCCACTTGCCTGGATGAGTGCAGTTCCAACAACACTCAAGAAGCTCGACACCATCCAGGACAAAGCAGCCCGCTTGATTGGCACCCCATCCATCACCCTAAACATTCACTCCCTTCACCATCGGTGCACAGTGGCTGCAGTGTGTACCATCTACAGGATGCACTGCACCAACTCGCCAAGGCTCCTTTGACAGCACCTCCCAAACCCACGACCTCTACCACCTAGAAGGACAAGAGCAGCAGGCACATGGGAACAACACCACCTGCACGTTCCCCTCCAAGTCACACACCATCCCGACTTGGAAATATATCGCCGTTCCTTCATCGTCGCTGGGTCAAAATCCTGGACCTCCCTTCCTAACAGCACTGTGAGCGAACCTTCACCACACGGACTGCAACGGTTCAAGAAGGCGGCTCACCACCACCTTCTCAAGGGCAATTAGGGATGGGCAATAAATGCCGGCCTCGCCAGCGACGCGCACATCCCATGAATAAATTTTTAAAAAAGCTGCGATGGGCGGGACACATGCCCAGCACAAGATTCCCTAAATAAGTGCTCTACTTCGAGCTCCGCAATGGCAGGCAATCACTCGGAGGGCAGAGAGGAAACGCTATAAGAACACTCCCAAAGCCTCCCTAAAAAAATGCAACATCCCCACCAACACGTGGGAATCGCTTGCCCTAGAACGCCCAAACTGGAGAAGAAGCATCCACGAAGGCGCCAATCACCTTGAGCGTCACCATGTGGAGCACGTGGAGGCCAAGTGTAAGCAACGGAAAGAGCGCGCAGAATCCAGAGCGTCTCACCCACCCGCCTTATTAAACACTACCTGCCCCACCTGTTGCAGAGTCTGTGGCTCCAGGACTGGACTATTCAGCCACCGCAGAACCCACCCTCCCGGAGTGGAAGCAAGTCATCCTCGACCCTGAGGGACTGCCAAAGAAGAAGACAACATAGTTATGATAAACTGTGAAAGCAGCATGCTATAGTCCAAGCTAAGCAATCCCATAACTAATGGATCAGGTCAAAGTTCTGCAGCCCAGCCACATCCAGTCGTGAATGGTGATGGACAATTAACTAACAGGAGGAGGAGGCTCCACATACATCCCCATCCTCAATGATGGCAGTGCCCAGCGCTTGAGTGTAAAAGACAAGGCTGAAGCTTTTACAATTATTTTCAGCCAGAAGTGCTGCGTGGATGATCCTTCTCTGCCTCCTCCTGAGGTCCCCACCATCATATACCAGTCTTCAGCCAATTCGATTAACTCCATGTGACATTAATAAACCATTGAGTGCTCTGGACACAGCAAAGGCTACGGGCCCCAACAGCATCTTGGATGTAGTGTTGAAAACCTGTGCTTCAGAACTAGCAACAACAGTATATCTGCATGACGATGTGGAAAATTGCCCAGGTATGTCTGCCTACAAAGAGCCACAATTTCCTCCAGTTAAACATCGGGAAGATCGAAGCCATCGTCTTCAGCCCCAGCCGCAAACTCTGTACCCCCCGTCGCCGATTCCATCCCCTTCCCAAGCCACTGCGTCAGGTTGCAGCCAACTGTTTGCAACCTCAGCATCCTATTTGTGTGTGTGTGTGAGAGAGAGAGAGAGAGAAAGAAAGATGTATCCTGGAAGCTGTAGTTTTTAACCTCTCCTTATCACATGACTACCAGGCAAGAAAATTACAAATAGTCACAGGAAAAAAGAGCTTCAAAAATGGAATAGTTTAATTCTGATCTAAAGTCAGATTCACGATTCTAAGGATTAATCCCTAAGATCCAACATTTTTTTTGACAGGAAAAAGCCTGGAAACACTGGAACAAATGAGGACTAGGTATTTTAATGACCTCTTCTGAAATGAGAGAGGCCAGACATCGAAACTGTTATCTATATTAGTTTGAGACAATGGGGAGATTGTTAACATATCTCAAACCTTCCAGTGACATTCACATATGTAGGCCCCGATATTTATGGTGAGGGAGCATGTTTGCAGGCAGAAACCCGGAAATCCCAGGGACACGGAGGTCCTGCTGAATTTAAGGACAGGACCTCATTATCATTTTTAATTCCATTTCGTGCTCTGCAGCCGGCTCGATTGAAAGCTTGCTGGCTGCCAGCGGGAAAGCCTGAGGTAGAAGGCCACAGCTGGGCACCGGCAATCGGGAGGGAGGGAGGTATCGTGGGGCAGGAGGGAGAGTGGGGTTGGCAGATCGTGGGGCGGAAGGCTCAGGATCACGGGTTTGGGGGTGGTGGGGGTCGGCCGATCGCAGCAGCGAGGAGAGGCCGCGATTGGCAGAAGGTTTGCTTGAGGGACCGGGGGGGGGTGCACTCCTGCTCCTCCTGGCTCACAAGCAGTGCCGGAAAAGCACTTAACTGCTTGACCCACTGCTCCCGTCTTCATTTAACTGCCAGGTTTCCCAAGCTCTGGGAAACCTGTCCAGCAACTTTTACATTTAAATCAGGCTCCCAACTGCACTGATTTAAATATTATAATGAGGTGTTCCGCCTCTCGAGGGCAGGACACAGTCAAGGCACGCAACGCACCACTGTAAAAATGGCAATGGACGCATACGCTGCGGGTTGGGGTCGCATTCCATGATTTTTTATTTTCAACTCCTCCTTCCCCGACCCTCTCTAGCCTGTCGTGGGGAGGGGGTTAATATCGTCCCCGTAATGTCAGCACAGCAGGAGTTGGGCTGAACATGCCACGTAGATGCTATGGGTGGGGGAGATTTCTGGGCTACGGTGGGGAAAGAGAGAGATTGATTTCTTTAAGCGCTAGTCAGAAAAGTTCTGATGAAAGGTCATCGACCTGAAACGTTAACTCTGTTTCTCTCTCCACAGATGCTGCCTGACCTGCTAAGTGTTGCCAACATTTTCTGTTTTTATTTGAGAAAGGTATATTTAACTCACTAAGAGGGGAAGTGTGGTTTGCTTTGTTATTTTTTATGTTACAAGGAGCATTACAAAATTAATTAAAATTCACTGTAATTGTTATTTTGTTCATATATTACATGTAAAAAAAAAATCAGCCTGTTGATTTAAATTAGCCTCATCTCACTACAGTGTTCATCTGCCACCTTGCAAAGATAGAAGGAATGCACTTGGGGCTCATGTAAGATAACAGTATCCAGTTCATCGAACAAAGAGTTTTCATCATTATGATTCCTGGGTCATCCTGTTGTACGACTAGATATTGGCCAGTAAAAGTAAACTCCTGATCATAAGGTAATGTAAGGGGTTCTCTCATGGGTCAGACTAGGTGACACTGATACCAAATTGAACACTGGTGGCTAGCTGCCTGGGATACTGATTTTCACCAGTGGCATAAAAGTGATTTAAAACATTTATAATTTAAAACAGAGGTAGGGATATTTTAAAATGTCTTCCATATCAAAAGAAGTAGAATTTGAGATCGTTCGTTTAGCAGCTGACGAAAAAGTGAAAGGAAGAGTTTCAACTCCAAGAGCACAAATTTCAACTGGAGTTAGAGTGACACAGCTAAACCAAAGAGCAACACCAACAGGAAAAAAGAGAAGGAATGACAGATTTGAGGCCAACAGCAAGAAGAAAGAGCATCGCCATGGCCTTAAACTGTCAGAGAAAAGTGCATCAACAGCGAGTCCAGTAAGTGAGGTTGCAGAATACTTTGCCCATAATTTTGTTAAATTGAATCTGTTTCCAAATTTTTAAGAGGGAGATGGAATTGATACTTTTATTCGGGCGTTTGAATTGATAGCTTGTCACCTAGTAATATTCACATAGATAACATCAGAGGGCTCTTTCTCACACAGCATAGCAGGGGTCGGACTGAACAGGCCATGTAGGTGCTATGGGTAGGGGAGGTTTTGGATTCAAAGTGGTAGGTTTATTTGGCAGCTCAATTGGCTAATCCTCATGATGTGGAGATGCCGGTGATGGACTGGAGTTGACAATTGCAAACAATTTTACAACACCAAGTTATAGTCCAACAATTTTATTTGAAAATCACAAGCTTTCGGAGGCTTCCTCCTTCCTCAGGTGAATGTCAAGAAATCCTCAAACCTTTCGCATTTATAAATCACAGAACAATACCTGGTGATTACAGATAATCTTTCCAACTGCCCGTTGCCAAGGCAATCAAAGTGTTCAGACAGAGAGGTGTTACCTACAGGGCCACCGAATACACAAACAAAAAAAAAACAGAGAGAGAGAGAGGCAGAAACATAGAAACATCCGGAAGGAAGAGAAAGACAGCAAATGACCCGTTATATTAAAAACAGATAACTTTTGTTCGCTGGTGGGGTTACGTGTAGCGTGACATGAACCCAAGATCCCGGTTGAGGCTGTCCTATAAATGCGAAAGGTTCGAGGATTTCTTGACATTCACCTGAGGAAGGAGGAAGCCTCCGAAAGCTTGTGATTTTCAAATAAAATTGTTGGACTATAACTTGGTGTTGTAAAATTGTTTACAATTGGCTAATCCCCAGACATGGAGAACTGGGGGAAGTTCAGAGTTCAATTCTTTGGCCTCCCGTCCAGCTACGTAAGGAGAGAGAGAAACATTTTCTGGAGAAACAGGAAATCACAAAGAAAGAGACACCTCCTTAGGGTGGTGCCAACTAGATTCAAGGAGAATGCCAGTCAGGAAAGTGTGGTTTGCTTTGTTATTTTCTATGTTGCGTGGAATATTACAAAATAAGTTAAAATCCACTGTAATCGTTATTCTGTTCATTCATTATATATTAAATACACCAGCTTGTTTATTTAAATAGACTTTGTCTCACTAGAGTGCTCAAATTTTCCATTTTTCTGAAGATAGGAGAAACATACATGAGTCGTGCAAGCTAACAGTAGCCAGTTTACATAACAAGGGATTTTCTTTGTTATGACCACTAAATCACGCTATCATATGACTGCATAATGGACAGTAAATCTTAAGGGATGTGGAAATCATAATTGTTTACAGGAGAGACTAATGACATTAAACCTGAGAGGATATCTAGTGCAGACTTGAAATTAATAAGTTTGATTTTTTTCCAGCATTTTATATATTTTAAGCTGTTAATTAACATTTCTGAGCTAAAGGTTTTTTGTGTCACTGAGGGGCTCTAAGGTTTGTACCAAGAGCAATGGAAAAGTTTGTGAGGTGCTTTCAGACATAGCAGTTCAAATCAGTCACTTGCACCATGGTGATGAGTGGGCGGACGTATGAGGAGAGGTTGAGTAGATTGGGACTCTACTCATTGGAGTTCAGAAGAATGAGAGGCGATCTTATTGAAACATATAAGATTGTGAAGGGGCTTGATCGGGTGGATGCGGTAAGGATGTTCCCAAGGATGGGTGAACTAGAATGAGGGGGCATAATCTTAGAATAAGGGGCTGCTCTTTCAAAACTGAGATGAGGAGAAACTTCTTCACTCAGAGGGTAGTAGGTCTGTGGAATTTGCTGGCCCAGGAAGCTGTGGAAGCTACATCATTAAATAAATTTAAAACAGAAATGGACAGTTTCCTAGAAGTAAAGGGAATTAGGGGTTACGGGGAGCGGGCAGGAAATTGGACATGAATTTAGATTTGAGGTTAGGATCAGATCAGCCATGATCTTATTGAATGGCGGAGCAGGCTCGAGGGGCCGATTGGCCTACTCCTGCTCCTATTTCTTATGTTCTTACGTTCTTATGAATAACCAACTAACTGTTCAAGGTGCTGGTCATCGGAGGCCTGATGGTGGGAGAAACCTCTCTAGTCCACTGATACACCAAAGACAGTTACTGCAAGGATTACAAATCCACTGTGAGAAATAAATAAAAGCACTTACATTTTAAGTAAGGCAGCTTAAGCAAATCCACAATGAAAAGCAGAGCTTTATAATTAAATATGTAAAATATATTTTATAATGAAAATAACTGATAAAATTTGGTGAGGGAAAAAAACAAAGTATTTGCATCTAAAAAGATTTTGTAAAGTGGCAGGTCAATAGTATTACATATATTACATCTGCCTGGCTCTTATCTTACAATATCAGTGAGGTGTGTAATATTTTTCAAAAGCAAAATACTGTGGATACCGGAAATCTGAAATAAAAACAGAAAATGCTGGAGACGCTCAGCAAGTCAGGCAGCATCTGTGGAGAAAGAAACAGAGTTAACGTTTCAGGTCGAAGACCTTTCATCAGAACTGACTTTCTGACAAAATGTTTTCGACCTGAAACGTTAACTCTTTCTTTCTCCACAGATGCTGTCTGACTTGCTGAGCGTCTCCAGCATTTTCTACTTTTATGTGTAATATTTTTACCTTGTATAAGTCATGTGATACATTGCTTCAATAAATTGGTTGCTGCATTTAGGCTGTAGCAGAACTGCAGTGAAGAGACTACTTGTGAACAACACTACGTGAGATTTCCTAGTCTGTTAAAGGTGCCATACTGATTCTAGACCTTTAATATGGTATTATGACACTACTGGTTAAATTTCCCTCTATATTCATTATTAATTTATCTCTTGTGCATGTCATATAACACCAGACATTTCTGCCAGTGTAAGTCATCTGTATCCAGAGCCCATGGAAGGTTGCATCTTACAAGCAGTTCATACATTTGTTCTGTCTTAATGAGGGCTCATTCCGTAAGGTATGGACCTTTTTGCTCAAATGTCATTATTAACAAATTGAGAAGTAATCATTGTATACTTGGTGTGACTGACCTTTGACATAGTTGTACAGTTTTTTTTTGGGAGGGTACCCAATCCTATCCTTTTCTCATATGTACCTCTACTCACATATCTCACTTCTGCTTTCTGATATTCCCTGAAATATTAGTAATATTTGTCTGGAGCTATGTACTTTTTCTTTGTGTCCATGTTTTTTTTCTTCCTTTCCAATGTTTGATTGTGCAATCCAATATTTCAGACTTACTGGTCATCTATTATGAGACAACTGGTTAAATTCCCCTCTATATTCATTATTAATTTATCTCTATGGTCATAGAGCCTACCAAATATAACAGATGTAGTACCTGCACCAGTTCATTTTCACTATATATTGCCATTGTCAAGTTTTGACCAGCTTATGCAATTCTTTCATGTATAAAATTGTCCTTTTTGTGTACTTCTAGTTCTGTTCAAATTCTTGAAAATTAAAAGTTGTTAAAAAAAACTGGTCACATTGTCTGAATTCCTTCCTTGTGTACGACTGTAGGTGTATGAGGACATCCATATTGGAGAAATCTAAGTGGGACAATTATATTTTAATCCCATTTCTAAATGCTTATTTCATTTAATAATATATTTTTATTTATTCTTATTTTATTCCCAATTTTATCTCTTGAAGGTATGTTGTGGTAAGTTCCACAGGCGTCATCAGCTCTCCAGGATTTGCTCAATGGTCATCATTCAAGTGCGAGCCTGGACAGAGTGTTGGCAGAGCACTGGACTATGGAGGCACCATACCTTAGCTTGATCCTGTACTCACCTGATGTTTACAAATGCTGCTGCTCTGGTTGGGATCATATAATTCAAGACAGGCCAGGGACTGAACTTAGAACCTTCTTCATCTGCTCAGTACCACCCCACGCAACAAATATACTGAGGCGGGGGGGGCGCGTGAATGGAGGGTTATTTTTATATACCCCACCCGCCTTTTCATTATGCCATTCTCTGAGTGAAAGGGTGGACAAGTTGCCCGGTCCTGAGAATTGGTCACTGTAATCTATCGGAACTGCACAAGTTTGTGACCAGTTTTACTGTGAGGCCTTCCCCTGGCAGCTCGGCTAAGATCAAAAGAGTGCTGAGTACTGGAACATGGGATTGAGTCTCTATCCTACAATTGTGTGGTGCATCATGCTGGTACACCAATGCTGATACACTGGGCCCGATTTTACCAGGGGTGCGGGTTCTCAGCGGGTCGTCAGTCGGGCTCGTGAAAAACGCGCCGTCCGAATTTAGTGCGTTGCGCGCGCGATCGCGGCATAATTGAGGCAATTAGCCGGCAGGTACGGGTTCCCCGCTTCTCAGCTGCGTGCCGGCGGCCTGCGCATGTGCATTGACGTCTGAGCGATGGTGGAGCTCTATTTAAAGGGGCAGTCCACCAAAGCCCCTCCAGCCACAACCTAGAGTCCATGCAGGATGGAGGAGCGCAGGGGTAAGGCTGCTCCCCGATTCACGGACCACGCCCTCCAGGTGCTGCTGGACGGGGTCCGTATGAGGAGGGAGACGCTGTTCCCCACCGATGGAAGGAGGTGCCCTGGCAGCGCCACCAAGAGGGCATGGGAGGAGGTGGCGTCGGAGGTCACAAGCAGGGGCAACACCACCCGCACTTGGATTCAGTGCCGGAAGAGATTCAATGACCTCACCAGGTCCGGGAAAGTGAGTACACTAACGCACTCTGCGTCACTCCGTCTTCCACATCACCTCAAACACCTCACAACCCCATCTCCACTGACAGCACAGCGCTCCCGCACCAATCCTCATAGCCACCCAACTATCATCCTCACAGTGCCTGCACGTACCCACCGTCCCTGTCCCCACTCGACCACTACCACACACCCCAATGCCCATACAATGGGATGGGGATGTGGCACACGCATCCTCCCATCCGTCTGCCACACGCTCAACCCACTCACACCAATGCTTGAAGCGTCTCACGTTGCAATCATCACTCAATAACATTTTTGTGTTTTGCCCTCACAGGAGAAGAGGTGCAAGAACGCACGCGAAAGGGCACGCACCGGAGAGGGCCCGCCACACGAGGTGGCTCTGACAGATGCCGAGGTTGAGGCGTTGGAGATCAGCCACACGCTACACTGCCTGTCCGTGGCGGATGGCGAGGCTGGTTCTGGCGAAATGGCCGGTAAGGGAAAGCTGGCACTCAGCACTCATGAGCGCGAATGATCTTAGCATCACATGGCATATGCCGCACCGCCACATTTGGTCACATGCCTGATATTGCCCTCTGTTCTCTTGCAGGGCCGTCTGCGATCGACGTTTCCGTTGAGGGCGATTCCTCAGAGGACATGCCGGTCCCTGAGGGTGCATCGTCACACATGAGCCTTGCATCCACCAGCGCAGATACACACACCTCGGTGGATCCCCCCCCTCAGTTAGTTGGGATTGCACATGGTGAGTCACCGCGCACACGTGAGCATGAGCAGGCCCTGGTGGCAGGGTCAGCCGCGGAGGGTCCGCGTCGGTGGGAGCACTCTTCTCCAGGCTCTGCTCAGCCGGACCCAGATGCTGAACCCAGGGGGCCACCAGTCAAAAGGAGAGTCGTCGAGGGGCACCAGCACATTGCCGAGGTACTGGGAGAGGTGCCACGCGCACTCTCCACAATCGCACGGAGGATGGAGGAGTCCAACTCCTGCATGAGGGGAATGGTGGCACAGGTGCAGGAGGGTATCGCCGAGATAGTGTCGCAGGGACGTGAAGGCATCTCTGAGATAGTGTCGCGGGTAGGTGTGGGAACGTCTGCGGTGGAGGACAGGCTAGCCTCCCTCGAGCGTCACGCACAGCTCACCAATGAGTCCATCCAGGCCCTCACAACAGCTGTTCGGATTCAGGGTGAGCAACATTCTGCCGCCATCAACAGGTTGACAGATACATTGGAGGTGGCTTTGCAAGGTCTCACCCACGTCATCCAAACTGCCATCCAGCAGGGTGGAAGGGGTGATGTGGGCCTTGGCCATGAGAGGGAAGATGGTGAACGGGGAAATGGAAGTGTGGACGCTATTCAAGGCGCCCCCACGTCTCACCCGTTGCCCCCCTCTCAACCAGTGCCCGCAATAGTCCATCCTCTCCAGGTGGCCGAGTCTGCCCCTGCACAGGTGCAGGAGGAGCAGTCTGTGGAGGTGCCCTCACGGGCACCGAAACCCAGGGGGCGTCGGCCCAAAGCATCTACCAGGTCAGGGCACGAACAGGAGCAACCTGCCACCACCTCTGCTGGAGCCACAGGGGTAGCACCACGTAGGGGTACCAGGAAACGAAAACCCAAAGTTCCGTGAGCACACAGGGATTGCACCAGGGTGTTTGTCTATTTGTTATCTTTTTATTTCCAGTCTTTGAATGGCAACACAAAATAAACTCATTTTTTGTCACCAATGCTGCCACCTCTTGTCCATAATTCTGCGGCTTGTGCAATATGTCCCTTCCGTGCGCCTCATCATAACGACGACCACCCCGTCCCACCCATTGGGCATAATACAGTGGGTGTAGGTGTACTGGCACCACTCTTCTGTGGAGGGAGCCTGTATGGACCCTCGTCTGTGCACGTTATGACATGTGAACGCCTCACACAGTGTGATGTTAGGAGAACCGTTGGCATATGAGTGCCTCCCTGGCCTGACGAGCACGCAGGTGAGCCGGTGTTCGGGCCATGGGTCGTTCCTCCTCCTCTCGCTCATACTCCTCCTCCTCCTCCTCCTCCTCATTGTCGTCCTCAATGTGGGTGGTGGGTGTGCATGGGGCCTCCTCCAGCGGCACCCCTCTCTCTAGTGCCATGTTATGCAGGGCACAGCAGACAACTATAATTCGTCCCACTCGGAGTGGCGTGTATTGGAGTGCTCCCCCGGAACGATCAAGGCACCTGAAGCGCATCTTGAGCAGCCCTATAGCCTGCTCAATTGTAGACCTGGTAGCAATGTGGCTGTAATTATATCGACGCTGCGGATCGGTAATGGGGTTCCTCAGAGGTGTCATAAGCCACGTGTGCAGGGGATATCCCTAGTCGCCGAGGAGCCAGCCGTTGCCGGTGTTGGGTGCGTGGAAGAGGGGCGGGATGGTGGACTCCCTGAGGACGAAGGCATCGTGGCAGCTGCCAGGGTATCTGGCGCACACGTGTAGGAATCTCTGGCGGTGGTCACAAATGAGCTGGGCGTTGATGGAGTGATACCATTTCCTGTTGATGAACAGCCCTGGCTCATGTGGAGGTGCCCGTATTGCTATGTGGGTGCAATCGATTACACCCTGCACCCGTGGGAAGCCAGCCATATCATGGAATCCAACCGCCCTCTCCGTCTGGCTGCGCTCATCCATGGCGAAGTTGATGTAGGTCGAGGTCCTGCGGAACAACCCATCGGTGACCTGCCTTATGCACTTGTGTGCAGACGACTGAGAGACCCCGGTGATGTCCCCGGTGGCACCCTGGAAGGATCCGGAGGCGAAGAAGTTGAGGGCAGTGGTGACTTTGATGGCGACGGGTAAGAAGATGCTGCTTGGTCCATCCGGGAGCAGCTCGTCATTAAGGAGGCTGCAGATGTCGGCGACTACCTGGCAAGTGACTCTGAGCCTACGTATGCACTGCTGCTCAGAGAGGTCCATGAAGCTGAGCCTCGGTCTGTAGACCCTGTGCGGAGGGTAGTGCCTCCTGCGACGCATCTCTCTCTGCAGTTGCCCTCCATCCTGCTGTGCAGGTGGATGTGCCACAGCACCGTGTTGTGGGGATGCACGTCTCTGAGGCGGACGGCATGGACTGCGAGGCTGCTGAGGCTGGTCATGCTGTTCGTCCTCTGAGGATGTCAACGCAGCACCCATCTGGCATGTGTAGGTCTGCGGGGTTGTGCACAGTAGAAAAGTGTGTCCTCGCACCGGGGTTGCAGTTCCACGCCGGTGAATCTTCTTGCTTGGAGGAGGGTGGTGGAGGGCAGGCGTTGCCCTATGTTACGGAGTGTCCTCCTGCGTTGGTGAAGGCTCTCCTCCCAACCTGTGGAATGCACCTTGGCAGCTGCCACAGGCTGCTGGCTGCAACACGTCCGTTGGGAGTGAGAGTGTTTCCCCCAGTATGGGAAACTGTCTCATTTCACCGTAAAATCCCACACTTGTTAATAAAACAGCTCATTCAGGTCATTTAATGACCTGAAATAGCTACATAAATACTCTCAAGTGGAACCCCGCTGGCTTTAATTGCCTGCGGGATTCCCACCTGCGGGGTCTGCGCGCGCACGCCGGCGCGTCGGCGTGGAACCCGGAAGTGGGCGGGATCGAGGCGCGATCCGGTCCTGCACCTGGATTTCGGGATTTTTGATGCCCCCCCGCCAAGAACGCACCCGATAGCGGGTGCTAAAATCGGGCCCACTGCATCATATTTTGTCAATGCTTAATGATGATCTATGAAGTAACAAAAATTGCTCCACCAAGCTTTAAATTGAGACCAGGATCGTATAAAGCTCCTGTGGAAAGCCTATAATGCTGGGCATGAAATTAGCAACTAATGTAACAGGTATCTGAAGCTGCTGGTACCTTGTCCAGGGGGTTTGGACAGGGGATTTACAGTCAGTTGGCCATTCCTCCAACTTAATTATGCATTAGAGGCCTGTGATGTATAACCTCCCAACATGTTCCCATCTAATATACTCATCCATCGTTTTACCTCCAAATCAATGAAGCCTGAGGGCTGGTAGCTCACTCCTTAGATGATGGGTAAGAAACATTTGGATTTTTTTTCTAGTTACAATGACCAATGATAATATAAATTCTAGCAACCCAACATTGATCAGATATGCTTTTTAAATTAATTGAAATTTGTATTTGATAAAGCTTTACACTTCAGAAAGAAATATATACTGTTACACTGAAAATTAAGCAGATCTGTCTTACTGAAAACTGCATAAGCATTGTGATAGAACAATTTATTATTATATAATTCCCTATTAATATATAAATCCTGTGTGTTAACATTTCATTCAACTACAATGAACCAATTCAGCTCCATACCATTCAAATTACAGGAAGCGTACAAACAGCAAACCATCTGTAATTACAGAGCTGGTATCTCTTATCTCACAGTTTCTGAAAAATCAGAATTTTTCTGTTCACATTGCTGATATTTAAAGTGAAAGAAAATGGATGCTGGCTAAGACTTCTAAAGGAGCACATCAGCTTGTTTTCATTAAATCAGTCACGCAAAGAATTGAAATAATCAGTTCAGCTGGGACTGGATTATGCATGTTACATTAAATCTACATATTTTTTCCCTATGTTATATCGCACATTCATTTTCTTGTTTAATGCTCACAAATTTAAACATAAAAAGAAGTGTGCATAGCAAAAACATGGGAAAGAGCCATGGCCTATGACTTACATCGAAACAGCTGACCTTGATAGCTCAACAAATGACAAAGTTGCAAGTGAGCTTTAATCAGCACCATGCTTGATAAATACATTGTAGACCACATCTCTTCATCATTTATTCTGTTTATGGTGGTAATTTTCCAAGTTTACACTCCTAATGCAGAGCCTCGCCAACCAGCAGAACATATCAGGCATTTGGTTACACCTGCAACAGTTGCCTGTTCACCTATCAAGTAAGGAATTAAAATAAGGATTGTGGGCTGGCTCCTTGTGAGAAGGACTTTTTTTTTTCACAATACCTATTGTTCTTAGTCATAACATAATTTCCATGATTTTGTGACAACTTTCTGTGTGGCATAAAACACGATGCTTACAAGATATTGGGGTGAAAATTTGTTTGTGCCCGATCTCCCCCCATAGTCAAATAGCTTGTGAAAAACTCACTGACCAACCACACACATGATGGACACCTGGAGGAGGTACTGGAGCACCACTGATGGCTATGGAACAGCACCAAGCTAAAGTCACTGCCTTTAGAGGAGATAATGGAAAATATGGCTATCTGAACAAAGTAGCATGACTATATACAACTGTACCCAAGCACAAGTTACTGTCTTCAGGGGAGATTAAGGGGTATTTTTTGCTTAATAACCTTCACTCATGATAATAGAAGATGGGAACCCCTTGGAAGAGCTCAGTTTCAGGAGCAGAAGATTCAAAACTATAACAGCAGAACTTGAAAAAACCAGAAAGTACAAATTCAGATGACAAATATTGGCAGCAAAAGTGGAAAATTTGAAGCTGTGCAATAAAATTTTGGTGGTGGTACTAAAAGGTGATCCTTGTGGCAGAAAGACTCCAAGAGGAAAGATTTCCTCTGTGTGCTATGTGTAACAAAGTCATAAACCTGTTCTTTATAAATTGGTTACATTTTTGTTAAACACGGTACACAGAGGAAATCACCGCCCATATGTCATTTTTAGATGTTAAATTTCAAGGTTCTAGCTGCACAAATCCTGGGATTTTGTTCTCATTGTTTGCAATGCCACTAGAATTTCTGACTTGCAACCTTTCACTTTTGGTCATCATTTTGGCATGAGATGTGGGAGCAGACAAGCTGACACTATTGTTGGTGAATGTTGTGCTCCTTGAACTGTCTATCAATACAGATATGTATTGTGGGTGTTCGTGACAGATTCCAAGAGGTTGGAATTGTCCATGTGGTAACAGTTGCAGAAGGGTGGCAGCATCATCCTGAATGCTGACTGTGGACTCTCATTGGTGACCTTGGGAAGATCAACGGTTTAATAAAGGTCAAAGATGCTTTGTTGGGTTACATGATTATAATATATATGAGAGTAAACCAATACCCAGCGCTGGTTATGAAACAGTAATCCCACAAAGAATTTCAGCTGATAAGATAAATCATGAGAGCAAACTTCAAACAGCTTTTAATGGGTATCTGAACTCTGTGGTGAGATAGTTTTAAAATCACTCCAAGTTATTATTTCCCTAACATATAAGGGCCAATTCTCCTATTTCACCCCACAGTCCCAGCGTAAATCGAACTGCCGCCTGAATGGAATCCACCTGAATCTGTCCGTATTTCTGGATTCAGATGATTTGCCTTGAAGTCAGGCAGTAGCTGAAAAGGAAGCTTGCTGTTTGGGATGTTGGCTGCACTGTTCAGCTGAAGACAAATGTAAGGAATCTTACAACACCAGGTTATAGTCCAACAAATTTATTTTAAAATCACAAGCTTTCGGAGATTATCTCCTTCGTCAGATGATTGAATGAAAAGGTTCTCAAATCGCATATCTTATACGATGTTGGGACAGCATCACACCAATCAAAAGGTGTCGTTGTTATTCAAACAGGCCAAAGAAGCAAAGAAGCATACCGACAACTGGACAACCAGGAACACTACAGACGGTTACCCGCAGATCCGACCAAAGAACACACCCACCAGCTCAACAAACTGATCAAGACCTTCGATCCAGACCTTCAAAGCATCCTACGCACTCTCATCCCACGTACTCCCCGCGTGGGAGACTTCTACTGCCTCCCAAAGATACACAAAGCCAACACACCCGGACGTCCTATCGTATCAGGCAATGGAACCCTGTGTGAGAACCTCTCTGGATACGTCGAGGGCATCCTGAAACCCATTGTACAGGGAACCCCCAGCTTCTGTCGCGACACTACAGACTTCCTACAAAAACTCAGCACCCACGGACCAGTTGAACCAGGAACACTTCTCACCACGATGGACGTCTCGGCACTATACACCAGTATCCCCCACGATGACGGCATCGCTGCAACAGCCTCAGTACTCAACACCAACAACAGCCAATCTCCAGACGCCATCCTACAACTCATCCGCTTCATCCTGGATCACAATGTCTTCACCTTCAATAACCAGTTCTTTACCCAAACACACGGAACAGCCATGGGGACCAAATTCGCACCCCAATACGCCAACATTTTCATGCACAAGTTCGAGCACGACTTCTTCACTGCACAGGACCTCCAACCAACACTATACACCAGATACATCGACGACATTTTCTTCCTATGGACCCACGGCGAAGAATCACTGAAGAGACAACACGATAACATCAACAAGTTCCATCCCACCATCAAACTCACCATGGACTACTCCTCAGAATCGGTTTCTTTCTTGGACACACAAATCTCCATCAAAGACGGGCACCTCAGCACCTCACTCTACCGCAAGCCCACGGACAACCTCACGATGCTCCACTTTTCCAGCTTCCACCCCAACCACGTCAAAGAGGCCATCCCCTATGGACAGGCCCTACGAATACACAGGATCTGCTCAGACGAGGAGGAACGCGATGGACACCTACAGACGCTGAAAGACGCCCTCGTAAGAACGGGATATGACGCTCGACTTGTCGATCGACAGTTCCGACGGGCCACAGCGAAGAATCGCATAGACCTCCTCAGAAGACAAACACGGGACGCAACCAACAGAGTACCCTTCGTCGTCCAGTACTTCCCTGGAGCGGAGAAACTACACCATGTTCTCCGCAGCCTTCAACATGTCATCGATGACGACGAACACCTCGCTAAGGCCATCCCCACGCCTCCACTGCTCGCCTTTAAACAGCCACCCAACCTCAAACAGACCATCGTTCGCAGCAAGTTACCCAGTTTTCATGAGAACAGCGTCCACGACACCACACAACCCTGCCACGGCAACCTCTGCAAGACATGCCAGATCATCGACACGGATACCACCATCACACGAGAGGACACCACCCACCAGGTACATGGTTCATACTCCTGTGACTCGGCCAACGTTGTTTACCTCATACGTTGCAGGAAAGGATGCCCCGGAGCATGGTACATTGGCGAGACCATGCAGACGCTGCGACAACGGATGAACGGACACCGCGCAACAATCGCCAAACAGGAGGGTTCCCTCCCAGTCGGGGAACACTTTAGCAGTCAAGGACATTCAGCCACCGATCTTCGGGTAAGCGTTCTCCAAGGCGGCCTTCGAGACACACGACAACGCAAAATCGTCGAGCAGAAGTTGATAGCCAAGTTCCGCACCCATGAGGACGGCCTCAACCGGGATCTTGGGTTCATGTCACGCTACACGTAACCCCACCAGCAAAAAGGGGGAAAAAATTTATATGTTTTTTAAAATTCTCTCTCTCTCTCTGCCATTTTAAGTTTCTTTCTGCTTGCCTGTGTAAAAGACACAATGTATATCGAGTGTACTGGGACGTTCTGTTCTCCGTGACTGGCCTGTTTGAATAACAACGACACCTTTTGATTGGTGTGATGCTGTCCCAACATCGTATAAGATATGCGATTTGAGAACCTTTTCATTCAATCATCTGACGAAGGAGATAATCTCCGAAAGCTTGTGATTTTAAAATAAATTTGTTGGACTATAACCTGGTGTTGTAAGATTCCTTACATTTGTCCACCCCAGTCCATCACCGGCATCTCCACATCACAGCTGAAGACACATCTGGTAGCAATCCGGGGAGAAGCAAGTGCAATTCAGGAGGGACCTTCTCTTTCTATCAGATAGCCATCAGGTCAACGGGACGGTTGAGCAAGGAGCTTGGCAGGAGGTAGTAGATTCCATAAATGTCAGCAGCAACATGCGAGAATGTGGCTGCAGTTTTGCAAGAATTTTAATGATATTACTGGGAGAGATGCGGCAGAAGCCTGTAACATCATCTCATATTTATGTACTGTACCAGCTATTACTATCATGAACTGTTCCTTCCCACCTATGCATTTATTCACTGTGCCTTTGCCTTCCCATAGGCACCCATTACGCTGCCCTGTAGGTTTTTTAGCCCCATTTCTTTCACTAGAAGGCTGCACAGGATAACCCACTGACAGCTCCTTCTATGACTAGCACTCGCATGCTGTATGCTTTCATCTTCACAATACCTCTGACCCTTTCTGAATAGCAGGCCCATCGAGACAAGCGCGGACTTGGACAAGAGATGGAAAAGCAGGATGCATTAAATTCAGTTACACAATTGCTGACATGCCAGTTGTTTGATGAAGGCTATTTGGCAATGAGTTGTTTGGTGACATATTGCTAATCCTTTTTCTCTTTCTGTGTCTGCACATAAGACAGAAAAAGCTCTCTGAGGTCCCTTAGAACTGGATTCACCAAATACCTCGCCTGGCACCTCAACACTCAATCTCACTCTGCAAAGCAGCAGCACACATCCATCCAACCCTCTGGGGATTTAGATAGTCAGTTTAAGGGCAGCACGCTAGGTGATCTGCAGAGCACAATGTGCAGAAGCAGGTGGAGAGGGTCCAAGAGGATTAGGAAGGCACATAAGGTTTGAGAAAGAAATTTGGTTCTGGGGGTGATAATGGCTAATTCACAGGAATAAAAATAAGTCCTGAATGCCACGTGACTTATTCTTACAGCTGGTTATCAGGAAACACTGTTCTTTGTATGTATTTATAACAACATTTACAGCAATAGCATTAATTTTCAATAAAAACATTTTCCTGTAATGTGTGAAGACCACTCATTTTATTGTCCAGTAAAATTCCATCACTGTCATGTAAAATCCCCTCTCCCTATACATGATGTGAAACTGCATGAAAAATGCAGTCACTTTAA
Source organism: Heptranchias perlo (assembly GCF_035084215.1). Classification (NCBI taxonomy): domain Eukaryota; kingdom Metazoa; phylum Chordata; class Chondrichthyes; order Hexanchiformes; family Hexanchidae; genus Heptranchias; species Heptranchias perlo. The sequence continues at coordinate 42,784,945 of NC_090328.1, read as the reverse complement.
CAGTGATGGGCTATTGGTAATAAAGGAAATGTTGCTGTCACTGACAAAAAGAATATCCCTGACAGAAAACTCAAACTAGCTCACCAAAGGTCAAACAGAACAAATGGAAATCTACTTATTATAGCCAGAAGGCTAGAGGCTTGTTCAAGGAAGAAACACTCCCCACCCATCATTTATTATTATCTATGTTATATACACCCTGCCATCTATTACTCCATATTAAGTATTGCACCTAGATTATCTTTCTGTTAATTTATCTTTGTTGAGACCAAAATTCTGCTTCTGGAACAAGTTATTTCTTTGCCTCACTGAAGACTGTACGGTGTTATCATCTTGTCATTTTAGGTCACATTTTCTTCTGGTTAAAGTGCGAGACCTCCTTCTAACAGTTTACTTAAATGTTGCAATAGCTTTGATAGCAGCCAAAGCAAGGCTGAAAGACACTAAAAACATTTAGCTGGAATCGTTTTCTTGTGTGACACTTGTGTGTCAGAGAAAAGGGAACCTGTAATTGTAAAGAGTGGCAGAACTACATTTTTTGGTGTTGATAAAAATAGTAATGAAGGAACCAGTTCCACTTGGACTAAGAAACAAATGAGAGGTTCCCTTATTTGGTAAGTAAATGGTGCTTTTGTCACTCCAATATTTCTTTTGGGTTTTTGTCCTCTATTTGCAATTGCATCATGGCTTACTCTATCCATAAATTTTGTAACAAACAGATTTTTGTTTAAATAACATGTAGGGAAGGTGTTCAGTGGCAAACTGTTGTACAGAGAATCAGGGAGATAAGTAGACGATTGTTCAGACGTGGAACACCCTACCAGGAACTGTGGTGGAGGCAGAATCCATAACAGCTTTTCAAAAGGAAGTGGTAAATACTTGAAAAAGCAAAATTTAAAACAGCAGGGAAATGGGACTAAACAAATATTTCAGACAGCTGGAACTAGCACGGTAGGCCAAATACCCTCCATGCTGTAAAAATTTTATGGTCCCAAAATTCCTGGGGGCCCGCTCCACCGACGTCAGTGCAGTTGAGCGGAATCCCCATCCGACCTTCATTGTAAAGGTCTCCACTTCAGCAGTTCTAAGGTTTAGCTATGCAGTCAAACCTTTCCATCCTAGAGGTGTTAGACCTAAAAGCCAGCATTAAAATCCACCAACTGTTCCTTTATTACAGTAAAATGGTTGGTGAAGGAGATAAAGCGGTGCTATCTCTACTATAAAGAGAAACTGGGAGAGCACCACAAAGGATAATAAGCCCAATCCAACACCATCCTAAGACAAAGTAGGGAAGACCCTGAGCAACCCTGCCCAATTACCCTATCCCTAGCGAAGCTTCTAGAAAGCTTTTAGAAGAATGCTGTAGTCAGTAAATACCCCATATAGGACAAGTCCAGGTTTTAATGATAGAACCACCAAAGTTTACAGCATAGAAGGAGGGCATTTGGTCCATTGTGTCTATAATGCTCTTTACTAGAGCATTCCAAAGTTAATCCCACTGTCCTAACCTTTCCCATAAGTCCTGTATTTTTACTGCTACATATGTTTATTTAATTTTCCCTTAAAAAATGCAATGGTCTCTACCTCAACCATTCCCTGTGGCGTAGCACTCCATGCTCCAACAATTCTCTCCATAAAAAAATTCTCTAACCTATTTCATCATACTCAGTGACAATTTTAAATTGATGATCCCTTATCACTGATTCATTAGCCATTGGAAATAGTTGTTCCTTATTCATCCTGTTTCTGATCAATGCTGAATTAGCTCATCTCAACTAGGTGTTAGTGGGACAATTATTTTTTTTGATATTTCTGGACTACGGAGAAGAAAAAACAGCCAAGATCTTTACTTCAGACTGCCACCCTATAACCCCCTGCTGAAAATGTTCATGTGTGGATGTTAGGTGAGCACAGAATCAAGGTCAGCAATGATGTCCAACATAGACATTTATTATAAGAACATAAGAAATAGGAGCAGAAGTAGGCCAATCGGCCCCTCGAGCCTGCTCCGCCATTCAATAAGATCATGGCTGATCTGATCCTAATCTCAAATCTAAAGAACACAAGAAGTAGGAGCAGGACCTGGCCACTCAGCCCCTGGGCCCTCCTCCTTAACCTCCTCCTTCCCCCTCCCCACAACCCCCCCTACACACACACTTTCCTGTCCAAACTCATACATGAAGAATAATCATTTGATGAAGTAGCAGGGCTGTTGATGCATGTGGAATTACACCCAAATGAATTACTGGCTTCAAAAAAAGAAGGAAATAAGATGAGAAAATTTGAGGAAAAGGAAAAAATTGCTATTTGTTATAATATACTAAAAAATTAGCTCAAAAATCATTGTATTGTATGGGATATGCAAAATGATGTTATGGGCATATTCTCTTAAAGATATACCCTATAACTGGAATGTTAACAGTATATATCACTTGCAAAATTCAGACTATATAACATCTGTGGCAATCCAAAAAAAAAATTAGGCTTGCTTAATATGTGGCCTTCCCACAAAGTTTCCCACTGCAGTTACTTCCTAATCTGTTAACTATAAGATGTGCTAATATTCTTGCTCTGAATAAAGGGGTTGAATTTCCGCGGTGGTTCTTCTGTTTGTCCATCATAACTTCGGTGGAAGAGGCTGCAGAGAGCTTGGATAAATGGCATAAATTCGCCCGAAGTTATGGTGAACGAGTGGGAGAACCCCCATGGAGGTTCACCCCCATAGTTTCCCATATCCTGTTTGGTCCAGTCCTATAAAGGAAGTCACTTATCCTCCAACTTTCAGTTCTGATGAAAGATCTACACCAGAAACGTTAAAACCTATCTTTTCTCTTTACAGATTAGTGCATCTCTTGTGCCATTGTACATTGGTAGTCTGGGATACGAAGCATACTTGTGATGTTTAGCTGTAAACCTGGCTTGAAAAGGAAGTGGTGAGCTAGTGATAACTGCATCATTTAAAATTGATGTTGCTGAGTATTTATTTTAAATAATACAAGTTTCCCCAGCTCACTACTGAGATATAGGGCTTGATTTTCGCACCCTTGGTCAGGTGCGTTCGTGGTGGGGGGGCTGCGAAAATCGGGAATTCCCAGGGTGGGTCTGGAGCCCCGCTCCAACCCACCCATTTCCGGGTTCCCCAGTGATGCACTGACCTATTCCACAAGCCAGTCAAGAATGGCCAAGACGTGGCAGTAGTGGTGATAATAATAATATTTATTGCGCATGTGGCAGAAAAGAAATATAAATAAAAAACATGACAAATCGTCAGACACCCTTGTGCATTCCCTTTGTGCTCACAAAACCTTTGCCTTTCGTTTCCGGGAACCCTTATGTGGTGCTACCCCTGTGGCTTCAGCAGAGGTAGTGTCAGGTTGCTCTTGTCCATGCTCTGACCGATGAGATGCTTTGGGCCGACGCCCTCTGGGTTTCGGTGCCCGTGAGGGCCCCTCCAAAGACTGCTCCACCTGCACCTGTGCAGGGGCAGACCCGGCCACCTGGAGAGGGGGCAGCATTGCGGGTACTGGTTGAGAGGGGGGTAACGGGTGAGACGTGGGAGCGCTTTGAGTGGCGTCCCCACTTCCATGTCCCCTTTCACCATCATCCCTCTCATGGCCCAGGCCCACATCACTCCTTCCACCCTGCTGGACAGCAGTTTGGAGGGCTTGTGTGAGGCCTTGGAAGGCCACTTGTAAAGTATCTGTCAGCCTGTTTAAGGTGGCAGAATGTTGCTCACCCTGAATCCGAACGGCCGTTGTCAGGGCCTGAATGGACTCATTGTTGAGCCGTGCTTTACGCTCGATGGAGGCTAGCCTTTCCTCCATCGCAGACATTCCCGCACCTACCCGCGACACTATCTCAGAGATGCCATCACGTCCCTGTGACACTATCTTGGAGATACCCTCCTGTACCTGTGCCACCATTCCCCTCATGCAGGAGTTGGACTCCTCCATCCTCTGTGCGATTGTGGAGAGTGTGTGTGGCACCTGTTCCAGCACCTCGGCAATGTGCTGCTGCCCCTCGATGACTCTCCTTTTTATGGCTGGCCCCCAGGGTTCAGCATCTGTGTCCAGCTGAGCAGAGCCTGGAGAAGAGTGCTCCCACCGACGTGGACTCTCCACGGATGCCCCTGCCACCAGGGTCTGCTCGTGCTCACATGTGCGTGGTGACTCACCATGTGCAAACCCAACTAAGTGAGGACGGGGACCCACCGAGGTGTGTGTATCTGCGCTGGCAGATGGCTGGCTCAGATGTGACGATGGACCCTCAGAGGCTGGCAGGTCCTCTGAGGAATCGCCCTCCACGGTCACGGCACTCGCAGATGGCCCTGCAAGAGAACAGAAAGCAATATTAAGCATGTGGACAGATGTTGAGGCGCTGCAGATGCCAAGTGATGCTAAGATCATTCGCTATCATGAGTGCTGAGTGTTCGCTTTCTGTCACCGGCCGCTCGTGCAATCCGAACCTCGGCATCCGCCACGGACAGGCACTCCAGCGTGCGGCTGATCTCCAATGCCTGCTGCTCCGCGTCTGTTAGTGCCACCTGGTGTGGCGGGCCCCCTCCGGTCCGTGCCCTCTCCTGGGCATTCTAGCATCTCTTCTCCTGTCAAGGCAAAACACAGAGGCGTGATTGAGTGATGGTTGCGTGGTGACCCACTGGATGCATTGGTGTGGGTGGGGTTGAGCATGAGGGAGATGCATGGGAGGGTGCGTGTACAACATAGCCATGATATTGTATGAGGATTGGGTTGCTTGGTAGTGTTTGAATGGGAACTGGGGCGGTGAGTACGTGCAGGCAAGGTGAGGATGATAGTTGAGTGGATGTGAGGAGTGATGCGAGAGCGTTGTGGTGGCAGTGCAGAAGGGGTTGTGTGGTGGTGGAGGTGATGTGGAAGACGGAGTGTGGGAGAATGGGTAAGTATACTCACTTTGGCCGACCTGGTTAGGTCATTAAATCTCTTCCTGCACTGGACCCAGGTTCGAGGCACATTGCCGCTGCTGGTGACCTCCTCGGTCACCTCCAGCCAGGCTTTCTTCGTGGTGGAGGGAGGGCACTTCCTCCCATCGGATGGGAAACGGATTTCCCTCCTCCTCCTCATCCCATCCAGCAGCACCTGGAGTGAGGAGTCCAAAAATCTTGGGGCAACCTTCCCTCTGGCCTGCTCCATGGTTCAGAATTGATTGTTTGCTGCAGGAGGAGCATTGGTGGACTGCCCCTTTAAATAGGGCTCCTCCAGCTGACAGACTTTGCTGCGCATGCACAGTCTGCCCGCTGTGCAGCTTTCCAGCGCGAAACCCAGAAGCAAAGGTAAGTGGCTCCAATTAGCCTGCGATTGCGTGCGGAGCGCACTGATTTCACCGGGCGCGTTACCCACACACCCAGTCGAACCCCCGCTAAGAACCCGCCGCCCTCCTAATATCGGGCCCATAGTACTAGATATCGTGCATCCGTTTTTAATGTTGATGGAAGTGAAAATGCAGGTGTACCAGAAAAGGATTTGGAACAATTATTAGAGATAACTGTAGAAAAGGAATTGATTCTGGAAAAATGAGCAAAACTCAAGATGGTCACATCACTAGGCCCCGATGGCATGTAACCTAGGCCATTGAAGGAAGTCAGAGAGAAGATAGCAGAGGATTTGATCACAAATTTTAAATCCTCCTTAGGTTTGCAAATTGAGCATGGAGACTGGAGGGCAGCCAATGTACCACCTTTGTTCAAGAAAGGAAACTGTAAACCAAATCATACGGACTGTAATTCTGATGTTGTTTTTGGTGCAAAAGTGGTGTAGTTCTGGCTTAGGAGATTGAAATTTGGGGTGTAAGTCAGACAACACAGAGTTATACTCATTCTACAATACACGCTAAATTCCAGTGGAACTGGATGCTGGCAGAAGATATGCCCATCTGAATCTTCTCTGCTCAGTGCTAACAGTTCCATATCTCAAGTGTCTTATGATAACTATAGTTTCCTGTTTCTGGTATTATCTACTGAATCTACGCTGTATGCTGTAGTTTTAAATCCTTTCTATAATAAGCCGCCTGTGCACAGTACTTTGTGGTCTAACTATGAACAATTACTGGGATGTTTTTAACAAATCTCCATTGCCCCTAGCACTATGTCTGAATTTTAATTCTAATCCACATTTCTCAGATGCTGTGGTCTTAATTCAATTAATATCAACATTTTAACACCAAAACCCTTCTGTGGTCAAATAGTCACAAATCCGAAACATGACGCTGCCCAACAAGCAGGTTGGCAGCTAGCACTAGGGAATGAGATGAAAGAATAATGGCGATGGTAGGATTGGGAGGTCAGAGGGGAAACACACATGGGTGGAGAGATGAGATGGGGTGAAGCGGGGGGGGGTGGTGGGGGGATTGTCTGGCAGTTATGGATTTTGAGGGAACACTGGAGGCAGGCAGGTAAATGCATGAGATGAATGGACAGAAGGGCTGGGATCTGGCAGTATTTTGGGAAACAGGGTGGAGGAGAAAGATGGCTATCAGCCTTCATTCTACCCCAGTCCCTCTCCCATCATCAAGGCCTTCCTGTCCCTTTTATTTATTTTTTTAATAACTTATTTGAAGGCGGCAAAAGTGTAAGTCTGGCATCCATGGTGCCACCTAGGATGAGCTAGAGGTCTCAAAGGTAACCAGGCAATTGCACCATCTTCTCTGGAGACCAATCATGGGTAACTCAATCAGATGTAAGTAGAATCAATAGAAATACATTTAGCACGTCAGAAAAGTATGATGGAAATAGTGTGACAGAAAAGAGTTAAAAAATGTAAATGTCACATGCTATGTGCAAGACTTTTGATATATACCAGGGAATCTCCATTGCAATCCTTATGGTGAGTCATCTGAGAGTTGTTGTATAACAGTAGGGGTGTGGTGTCATGTAATGCGCACCATCTTATAATCAACAACACTGATTTAAGTCAAGTTCCTTTTTTATTACAAGGTATTTTGAGATTTCTATTGGTGTTTTTCTGTGAGAACCGTAAATGAGTAACTTTGATTAATCTCTTACCTTTTTTTAAGGGTGAGGATACACAGGAAGATGGTAGGACAGGTTTAGCAGTAATAGAGATAGAGGAGCAGTTATTGGGATTGGTCTATTTTGATAATATTGGGAGTGGTTCTGGGTATGGCAGTATGCCAGAGGGGCAACATGAGGTTTGGTAGGACATGGGATTGAATGTGGTATTTAGTTTACTGGATGATTCCTGGGTTCTGACTAGGAGTGGAAAGGGCAGATTCTCATGGTTTGACAGTGGTGGCGGGTGGGAAAGTACCAGGATAAACTAGCACTGCAGAGGAGGAGCAATTGGAAGGTCCTGGGAGTATTGGGGGATGGACAGAGTCTATCAGCACTGGGCGGAAAGGTGCTAAGATGTGGCAGCACTGTGGAGACTACTGGGGTGTGGAGTACTGGGGAAGAAGCAGGGGTCCAGCTGCACTAGTTGGAGTTCTTAGGGTCTATCAGCACTAGGGAATGGAGTCACAGAATCTGGGAGCATTGGAGGTCGGTAAAGGTGGAAAATCTTGGGATCTGGTATCACTAGGGAGGGAGTCCCACAGTTCAGTAGGACTGAAAAAGGGATCTCATGATCTTATAGCACTGAGACAGCAATAAGATAAATGACCAGACAATCTGTTTTAATGATATTGGTCGAGGGATAAATATTGGCCAGGACAACTCCCCTGCTCTTCTTCAAATAGTCCCATACGATCTTTTATGTCCACTCAAAAGGGCAGACAGGGCCTCATCTGAGAGACAGCAACTCCAACAGTGTAGCATTCCCTTGATACTGCATGGAAGTGTTAGCCTGGATTGTATGCTGAAGTCATGAGTGCGGCTTCAACCCACAACTGTCTGATTTGGAGGCAAGAGCGCTACCACTGAGGCAAAGCTGACACCCGTACGATGGCTCAAATGTAACAGCTGAAGTGTGACAGGAAGTAAGTGTGCTACTTACAGACAGTGTGCGCTATACTCAAGATGTTTAATATATTATCGATAGATGATATGTGTCAGGTGTAGCTTAAATTTCTAGTTCCATAATTCTTTCAGAATATAAATACTAGGTGCTATCAGTAGACCCCCTACTGAACTATACAAATAACAAACTATTGATTGAGAAATAATACATTTGTACATTTATATACATTCTGTTTGCCCACAATTGTGATGTTAGATGATCTAGAGGAATTGGTAAGTCAAATTGAAGTACAGGTTTAAAGTATTAAGAAGTAAATGGACAGGCTGGGTTGCTGTAGCAGTTGTTACGATTACATTGTCCTTTATCTATTCAGCTAGTTCTTGATTTCCATTTAACATTTTGCTAGGGGGAGTTCTACTAATGCCTAATTAGCTCTTTGGAGAAGGTGGACTGGAAAAACAGTGAATAAAGGTGTGTATGGTGAGAAAAGCTCTTGTCTGACTAGTAATCTTCAGCTTGACTCAGCCAGTAGCATTTTCACCTCTGAATCAGAAAGGTTCAAATCTCAGTCCAGAATTTGAGTAATATAGACTGCAGTTTGGTTGTGATAGTACAGCAGAGGTTGTGAGTTCAAATTATTACCATAATAAATTTTGAAATTGAATTCAATGAATTTGAGTTCCACTGTGGATTTTATTAAGGTCCCAAGGCTGCCAGAGGAGATTGGCTGTCTTCTCCATTCTGGCCATTTCACCCTGCAGGCAGAAGGCATATTTATGAACCTTAAATCTTCAGCCTTTCAAGAACCTCTTTTGCCCCCATAAGAGCGCTGGAATTCGGCTCACCCCGTCTATTAAATGACCCCATCCCTATGATTTGGGAAAGGGTCAATGTTAATGTCCGAATTATCCTCTCTACCAGAGGCAGAGCAGGGACCCCAGAATTTCGGGGCCCATATTAATGCAAGTTCTTTCTTTTAATGCTAGACAGCCTAAGAGTCCACTTACACTGTTATAGGAACATAGAAACATTGGAGATGATTTTGACTCCCAACAATGGGCGTGAGTAGGTCGGGGATGGGTGGGGGGGGTTAATTGGTAAAAATGTGAAGCCTGACCCCAACGCACCACGAACGTGCATCTTTCTGGTTTAACTGCGACTGGTTTGGGGACATCCGAGCAACCCGCTCTGGAGCGGTGGGTCCGTGATTATAATATTTAAATGAGGCTTCATTCCTCAAAGTTGAATTTAACGGTTCCGGGCAGGGTTTCCCAGGACTCGAGAAACCTGGCGGCTAAAGGGAGGCGGGAGCTGCAGGTAAGTGCTTTTTAGAGCACTGCTTGTGGGTCAGGTGGAGCAAATCTTCTGCCTCCCTCCCAGAGGTCGGCTGACCCCCCTCACCCCCCACAATCTTCAGACCCCCCCAGAATCAGTTGACACCCCAGCAATCTCTCCCACCTGCAATCCGACCCCCCACCACGATCTCTCCCCCACTGCAATCTCTCCCTCCCCGCGATCTCTCCTGCCCCGTGATCAGCCGACCCCCCCCGCAATCTCTCCCTCCCCGCGATCTCTCCTTCCCCGCAATCTCTCCCCTTCCGTGATCTCTCTCGACTCGCAATCTCTCCTCCCCACGATCAACCAACACCCCCCCCCCCGCCGCGATCTCTCCCTCCCCACGATCGGCCAAACCCCACCCCCCCCCCACCGAGATCTCTTGCTCCCCTCAATTGGCCGACCCCCTGGGATCTCTCCGCCCCCTCGATCGGCTGCCCCCCCACCCCGCGACCTCTCTCTCCCAACGATCAGCCGATCCCCACATGATCTCTCCCTCCCCTCAATCGGCCGACCTCCTGCGATCTCTCCCTCCCCTCAATCGGCCGACCTCCTGCGATCTCTCCCTCCCCCCCAATCGGCCGACCTCCTGCGATCTCTCCCTCCCCCCAATCGGCCGACCTCCTGCGATCTCTCCCTCCCCCCAATCGGCTGACCTCCTGCAATCTCTCCCTCCCCTCGATCAGCTAACCCCCCCGCGATCTCTTCCTCCTCCTAATCTCTCCCTCCCTCCCTCCTCACTGCAGCACTGCGAGCCCCCCTATCATGCCCCAATCTTCTCCGATTGTCAGGGACCATCCCCCGTTGTTCCCTGCTGCGGCCTTCTACCGCTGGCTTTCCCACCCAGCAACAGTCCTGCCTCTCATTCAGGCTGGCTGCCGGGCGGGAAATGGAGTAAAAAAATGCTAATGAGTTCCTGCCGTTAAATTTGGCAGAACCTCTGCGTTTCCGACATTTCCAGGTTTCCCGGCCGCAGACACATGCCTTCATATATGTAAATGGATGTTAACTCTCGGCATACCTCATTGTGCATTCAGTAATGGCATCGCTATATGCAATTTGTTTTATTTTTCTCAACTTATTACATATATCTATGAGAAAAGATTGGATAGGCTGGAGTTGCTTTCTTTGTAACAAAGGAGGCTGAGGGGAGATTTAATTGAGGTATATAAAATTATGACAGGACTAGATAGAGTGGATAGGGAAGACCTATTTCCCTTAGCAGAGGGGTCAGTGACCAAGGGGCATAGATTTAAAGTAATTGGTAGAAGGATTAGAGGGGAGCTGAGGAGAAATCTTTGCACCCAGAGGGTGGTGGGATTAAGCTGGATAGTTCTTTTTCGGCCAGCACAGACACGATGGGCTGAATGGCCTCCTTCTGTGCCGTAACTCTCTATGATTCTATCTGGAATAATGTCAGCTTGGCTGAATGGTAGCACTCTCGTCTCTCAGAAAACTTCAGCCCATTATCTACTTCAGTGCAATACTAAGGGAGTGCTACACTGTCTAGTGGAACTGTCTTTCATGTAAGAGGTCAAACCAAGAGGTCTGCCTATCAGGTGGACATAAACGATTCCATGGCACTATGCGAAAAAAAGCAGGAAAGTTTTCCCAGTGTCCTGGTCAACATTTATCCTTCAGCCAACACAACCAAAAACAGATTAACTGGTCATTCATTTCATTACTGTGTGCAGATTGGTTGCTGCGTTTGTCTACAATACAACAGTGACTACACTTCAAAAGTAATTCATTAGCTGTGAAGTGCTTTGGGGCATCGTACAGACATGAAAGGTGCTATATAAATGCAAGTCATTTCTTTCTTAATTAAAGAAAATAACAGTCTGGTATTTAGATGTATTTAGTGGGTGCATTAGAATTTTAAAAGAAATCATACAGCTACTAGCTGTCCTAGCTCTCTTTTTTGTTATTATAACTCGGACTGTCTGCTCCAGAGGGGAAGAGGGCTTTGTTACAACAGTTCTTGGATCTGCATTATGGTATATTGTATCATGGCAGCTGGAAATTTGTTAAAACTGTTGTAGCCAGGGAGGGGCATAAGGGTGAGAGCTCGTCAGGGTTATGTAGTCTTATCTGTGTGTTCCAATTTAATGGTCTAGAAATAACAAACAAGCATTTCACAGTTTGGGATTTCCAAACTTGTGGTGTAAATATAATCATATTGTGTACTTCTTCTCTTGACTTTCGCTCATCAAAGGTTAGAAGCTTTATTTGGCTGCTGCCCCAATAGCTCAGCAAGTTTATCCAGTAAGCAGTTAAGCGAAACTAAATGGTGCGGGTACTAGGTTCAATTTACTGGGTAAGGTGACTTCAGCTGTGGGCTGTAGTAGGAGACTTAGAACTGGCCTCAGTGTTCTTTAAGGAGTGGAAAATTGGCCAAGGTCCCTATTCCTGATAGCTATCCAGTGACTGCATATTAAAAGCATGTGTGCATGTGGATGGCAGGTAAAGAAAAATTGGGCTTTAAAACAAATGCTGGAACTCTGAAACAAAAACAGAAAATGTTAGAAACACTCATCAGGTCAGGCAGCATCTGTAGAGAAATATAAAATGTTAAGGTTTCAGGTATAACTCATCATCAGAATACAGATGCTGCCTGATCTGATGAGTGTTTCTAGCATTTTTTGGTTTTGTTAAGGATTTCGGCTTGCTTGTGATTCCCTCTGTGGTCACTCGGGGACCAAAAATCCTTAGCCACAATCTGCCAGCGTAGAGGGGGTAGCGATGACTTAAAACCTTGACACTGTCCAAGTATTCAAGGTTAGGATAGGGTCATATGATAAGCATTATTGAGCAGGTGCCCAATCCACCAAAGGCAAATCTTTGGCACCCGCCAGATTGATGGGGCCAAAGCAGCGCTGGTAAGCTACTTGTTCTATGCAGGTACGGTAGCGTAGTGGTTGCATTACTAGATGAATAATCCAGAGGCCTGGACTAATAATCCATTTCAAATCCTGCCAGTTTGAGAATTTGAATTCAGTTTTAAAAATCTGGTTATCAGTAAATGCGACCATGAAGCTGTTGGATTGTTGTAAAAACCTAACCAGTTCACAAATGTTCTTTAGGGAAGGAAACCTGCCATTCTTACCAGGTAGGCCCCACTTCCACCACTCAGCTGACCTGTATGCCGGGTTTCGTCTGGTGTCCAGAGCGCTCAGTGGTAGAGAAGGCAATGCCAAGGAAATTCTCGGCATGGCAATTGCCTTCTCTTTTTCCTACCCACTTCGTGTATGGAACAGATGGAAGTTCTGCCAGTCCCAGGATCCTGCACAAATTCCTAGCCAGCAGGAATATGGTTGAGACTCGGCATTCCTGGGTCCCACTAGAATTCCCACCTCCATCAGGCCTCCAATGTCTGACCGTTTGGACCAGAGATTTTCAGCCCTTGCTGCCAAGGGTGAGACATAAATAATGACTACTTGGACAAGGTACAAGAGACAAGCACCCATATAACCATACCCCATCACCTTCAGGAGAATTATTTTTTTTTAAGTTTTACTTGTAGAGAACTAAAGTTGCAATTATGTATATAAAGTCGATTCCACATTTCCAATGAGGAATGGGGCTTGTAGGAAGCTGATAAAGAGAAATATTGGTGCACAGCTGTGATTTTTCACTTATTAAAATGAACAGACAGAAAGTCACAGGCTGTGTGCCATGATTTCCGGCAATGCACTCGCTGTGAATGCCACTCCCCACTGGGACTCGGGAATCAACCCTACAAGATGGTTAATACAGTGGATTTGTTCACTACCCAAGTAAAGTTAAAAGCTGGGGAGCCTTTCGTTGCCTCATGCTGACTCATGTCTGTGAGAACTGGTTTCTTGTCATTTCTTTGGAGCTCCTCTGGTGCTGACATGCCATTTGCTGAATAGCAGACAGCAACAGCTGTTACCAGTCGGTGATGCCTGTGTGCGTGTGGCAGGAGAGCTCAGCATTTGCAAATAAAGAACACTTCCAAAATTTAAATGCTCACCAGATTTAATACCAGGATTTAATACAAGCCCTTGAAGGCAGTTTTTTTTTACTATTTTGAGTTTGGCAGCACACATCAATGATTGTGGCAGATATTTTCCATTACGTGCCTGTTGGTGCCTCATCAGCAGCTGTAAAAACATTGACACAAGGTTCATTTTCCCTGTTTTTCTTTCAGTTCTCCCTGCTTTTCTTTCCTTCTCCTCTAAAACCGCTGACTCATTCTGGGACACAGTTCCATGAGTGCCAGCAGTCCAGAAGTACCTCAACCAGAGGGGAAGATTTCCCCTGTGCACCATGTACGACAAAATAAATATGTAGAATAGGTTCATGATTTCATTTCACATTCAGCACAGAGGAAGTGTTCTCCCAAATGGTCATTCTTCATGTTTGAATTCTAATCAGCAAGCTTGGTGGATTAGTCAAATGTGAGAGGCAGTACAATCGTGTCCTCACCCAAAATCTACACATACGCTTACAGTAGGAGTCATTGAATTGCAGTCATAAGCAGGAATCTCAGGTGTTCCTCCCCCCCCCTTCTTAGAACAGGAGTTACAGCAACATACCTGTCATCCTGGATGAACATATATCAGAAGGCAATCCTTGGACCATGGACTCCCCAATAGCTTCACAAGTTTACCCAGTGAGTGGCTGAGCCCTAGACCAGGAAACTCCACAGTTCAATCCCTGGTTTGTTCTGAGTCAGCTCTTCTCAGCCCCTGGTTTAGGGAAAGGAAAATCCTACTTGCTATCTATGAGCGTGGGCATAAGGACAGGTATGGGAAGGATTGTGATGCTCCCCCCACAGTAATAATAATCTACTGACACTCACTGACAAGGATCATACATTAATAATGGTTGCTTGGGCAAGGTACCAGTGGGCAACTGGAGTCCATGAAATTGTACCCCAGCAAGGCATCAATGTCTTCAGCAGAGGAGGGGAGAAAATTGGCTAGGGAAAAAAAAGACCTGACCTCAGTGTCATATCAACTGGCATTCATCCATTAAGCTATCAGGAACAAATTTATGTTTGTTTTTAGTTCTTGTGAGGGATTCTTTATCTTCTCCCTAGTCTCTCTGGATTACTAGGGCCATGCACCACCTGTCCCTGTGTCTGAGAGGGAGGCTAGGCTGTCTGTTCCCAGAGGGCATAAGAGGCCCGGGGACAGCTAACCCTGCAATTTTGCCTCTCCAGGGCAGCATGGCTCAGATCAACAGCTCAGCAACCTGTGGAAAACTGAACTTGTTTTCACCACTATTGGCTGCCAGTGCCAGGTTTCTTTTTCTGTATCTGATATCATATTAACCTGGAATCTTCGCAATACTCTAACTAAAGGTTCCTTATCTTTACAATACCATTTACAGTGTCTGTTATGTACAGTGAGTGTCAACTACATTGTGATCATCAATTAATGTCAATTGGGTGTTCCATAACATAGTACCAGACCAGCAGCCAAGAGGTTGTGAGTTCAAATCCCACCATGGCAAGTTTTGAAGTTGAATTCTATCAGTTCAGATCAGGCTAAATGGGCCACTGTTTAACCACAGAGGAGAAAAAAGATCTATAATATTATAAAACCAGTACAACTGTGAACACTTACTGTAATCTGTCACACCTCAGCTCCACACTGTAACTCATGTGTATTTTTGTGTCACACTTTCACTTCCTTTGCTCAAATTTCATATTTATAAAACAGCAACAAGTCACGTCTGAGGAGGTAGAAAATGAACCATGAATGAAAACCACCAAACATAAAGTTAAAAAAAGCGATGAATCAAAACTGGGCATGTCAACAGCAGCTCCCAATAACAGAAAGGATGAGATGAACCAATCAAATCGCTTCAAATAATTTCTTCAGACAGCTTTCACCCACTACTTTCTCCCTTGCTTATAGAAGTGTACACAGCTAAAAATAACATTCATAATATAACAAAGAAAAAGTTACATATTCTGAAAAAATTAGTAAACTTACCCATGTTACCCATTTTACCCAGGCCTTGCATTTCCAGTTGTGGACAGATTATTTGTGTGAGAGAGGAACGCATGTTGGGAGTTGTTTTCACTCTGCTACTACAGAACTGCTAGACTCTCCAGGACAGCCCACATCACATGATGGCTAGATAGAAAGCGCCAGAGAAATTCTGTCAGGATTTTCAATTGCACGTTTTCGGGCAGCAGAATGGCAGACCAGAACAAGAAATTGTATGGGGACCTGTTCCATCAGCAGCCCATAATCTACCATCACTTCTGGGATTTTCCACTGGAAGTGAAGAAGACACTGAATATGTCTGCCTTAATATGTGTTTACATTTCCTGCAAATGCAAATAAATTTTACTGCATTTTGGTTTTGCTATGTAGGCTGCAATTTTGTTTTTCTTTCCAATACTTCCCTCATTATTTTTGGTTGCTTCTATTATTTAAATAACACTGTACAAAATGATGATATAGATACAGAAATAGATAACACTTGGTCCATGTGATCCCCTGGACTGATTTTGGTCACCTGTGGGGGTCGGAGAGGAATTTTCCAGAGTGTTTTTTCCCTTACTGGCTCTGGGTTTTTTCTCTGCTTTTTTCCCTTCCCAGGAGGTGGGGGGGGGGGGGGTGGGGTGGGGAGGAAGTGTTTAGTCATGATGATCCGGCCATCATGGAGTGGGGCAGGCTTGGTGGACCAGCTGGTCTTTTCATGCACGTCAATTTCATACATCCGTATGAGGATGGGTTCTCCTTTGAGGCTTTTCACAGCATTGCATGATTTACATATGTTCTCAGAGAACAAATGCAAATGCAACAGCAGCTAAGGTGCTCATGTTTACATTTCCTGCGAATGCAAATGAATGTGGAACAGTGAAGGAGGAGAGAGACTTTCAGAGAAATAGAAGTGAATGAGGGGGGAGTGAGAAAAACAGAGTTTTTTTTGTATCCGTATCCATTGTGAAAGGCTATGAGAAAAAGTTTGAAGCCATTAATAGAATTAACCATGACTCTGATATGCACATTCACAGGAGTCTGCCTCTATTGAATAAATTCCAGACTTTACTTGAAACCATTGCGACTCACATAACGGAGGGAAAAGATGAAGAAGATGCATTTGTGGGAAGGGAGATATAGAGACCTTTTTGAGAAGGGATAGAGACGGGAGAAGGAGAAAGACTCTCTTGGTGACCTGGTGATGGGGCAGAGAAAACATACATGGAGAGAAATGAGAGTCAGAGAAGCCCTATTTGGGGAAGGGGGAAGGAAAGAAAAACCCTGTTGAACGTATGGTCAAGAGAGAAGGAAAGGTAGTCTTTTATGGTGGGAGGTGGAGAGAGAGAATCTGTTGAGGGCAGAAGACTGTTCAAGGGAAAAGGAGCGAGACCCTGTTTAGCAGGCAGACAGAGCAAAATGCCCTGTTGAATGGATGAGGAGAAGGGATTGGAAGAGAAACCCTGTTTTATGGTGGGGCAGAAAGAATAGTTGCTATTGGAGCTTAGTGAGCCCAAGTTATAAAACAGCACACCCCCCAATTCACCATGAGCAATGCCATGGAAGCTCTATTAGTGAAGAAGAAGAAAAAAAACAAAGCTTCAACACATGTTCTTTTGGACAGCTCTCCTGCTGTTCCTTTTATCACTTGAAGCACGGTAAAATAAGAGGCAAGAGGAGGAGATTACTGTGGTGTCAATTTGCATCTGTATTCATAACTATGATCAAAAGATGAAGGCACATTACATCCACTAATATTCCAAACGCAACAAGTTACCAGAATGAAAATATGCTCAGACGTCTAGAAATGATGGAATCAATTGAAATATAGCCCATTAACCATCGCAGATCTTTTTATAAATTTTAGATCCAGCAACATGGTTTCCATCACACTGAAAAATTACAGTACAATTTAAATAAATAGAAGTTATAAAGCAGAAGTACAGAAGACAGGCATTTGTGAAAACAAGTGGAAGACACATTTTTTGCTGAAAGAGTCACCAAGAGATGAAATGACTATACTTGTTAAGTTAAGCTAAATCAAATAAATATATTAGACTTCTGTCGTGGGTTTTAGGCTATAAAATTTAAGGACGTAAAAGCAACATTGCCTATGTTGCTAAAGAATTTAATCATTGCTTTTACAGGAAATCATTAGGAAAAGGGAATTTCTCAAAATGTTACACAAATTCTGGATACCAATGCCTCAAGCAACAGGGAGACAGTAATCCAGAGTGTAATAGAGCATGCTAGGCATTGAATACTTATGCAATACTGAAAGTGACTCAATGCTGACTCATTGGTTTCCCAACCAGCCAAAGGATATCCCCCTGCCTTCAACTGTTTTAGACCATCCTATCTTTGCGAAGCCCTGAAGCTAAACCGACATATCTCAAAGCCTTTCATTAATAGGTGGTATAGAAGTTGCTAAACTGTTTGAACAAATCAGTGTCATTTCTCCTCATTCATACTCAGGCATACAAAAATCCAATTAGTCGGAGAAACTTCATAGAGTTTGTTATTCTACTCATTTATGAATACCACTCACTGATTTATTCTGGTGATTTATATTTAAAGCAATAAAACTGTACCATTTCCTTTTAACGGGCACAAATAGTTCTTGATATCAATGAATGGAATGCTTCAAAGGAAAAATCCAACATTACAATAACAACTTGCATTTATATAGCACTTTTAAGGTAGTAAAATGTCCTAAGGCACTTCACAGGAGCATTATCAAACAAAACTTGACACCGAGCCACATAAGGAGGTATTAGGACAGGTGACCAAAAGCTTGGTCAAAGAGGCAGGTTTTAAGGACCATTTTAAAGGAGGAGAGAGAGATAGAGAGGTGGAGAGGTTTAGGGAGAGAATTTCAGAGCTTAGGGCCTAGACAACTGAAGGCACAGCCGCCATTGGTGGACTGATTAAAATCAGGGATGCATAAGATGCAAGAATTGGAGGAATGCAGAGATCTCGGAGGGTTGTAGGCCTGGAGGAGCTTACAGAGATAGGGAGGGGCGAGACCATGGAGGGCTTAGAAAACAAGGATGAGAATTTTAAAGTCAGGGCATTCCTGAACCAATATAGGTCAGCAAGTACAGGAGTGATGGGAGAACGGGACTTGGTGCAAGTTAGGATATGGGCAGCAGAGTTTTGGAGTTTATGTAGGGTGGAAGATAGGAGGCCAGCCAGGAGACCATTAGAATAGTGCAGTCTAGAGCTAATAAAGGCATGGGTGAGGGTTTCAGCAGCAGATGAGCTGAGGCAGGGGCGGAGACCGGCGATGTGGAAGTAGGCGGTCTTGGTGATGGAGGGGATATGTGGTCGGAAGCTCATCTCAAGGTCAATTAGGATGCCAAGGTTGTGAACAGTCTGGTTCAGCCTCAGACAATGGCCAGGGAGAGGGATGGAGTCAGTGGCTAAGGAACGGAGTTTGCAGCAGGGATCAAAGACAATGGGCATCATTTTAGCACTCGCTATCGGGTGCGTTCCTGGCGGGGGGGGGGCCCCGAAAATCGGGAAATCCCGGAGCGGGACCGGAGCCCGGCTCCAACCCGCCCACTTCCGGGTTCCCCACTGACGCCCCGGTGTGCGCGCGCAGCCCCCGCAGGTGGGAATCCCGCAGGCAATTAAAGCCAGCGGGATGCCACTTGAAACTATTTATCCTGCTCGTTCAGGTCGTTTACAGACCTGATTGAGCTGTTTTATTAGGAGGGGTGGGATTTTACAGTGAACTGAGACTGTTTCCCATACTGGGGGAAACACTCCCAGTTCAAACGGAGGTGTTGCAGCCAGCAGCCTGTGGCAGCTGCAAAGGTGCATTCGACAGGTGGGGGTGGGGGAGACCCTTCACCATCGCAGGAGGCCACTCCGTCACATTGGACAAAGGTTGGCCTCCACCACCCTCCTCCTAACAAGAAAATTCACCGACCTGGAACCGCAACCCCGGTGTGAGGACACACTTACCTACCGTGCGGACCCCCTCAGACCTACACCTTCCGGATGGGGGCCGCCGTAGTTGCAGTCATGACCTCCTCGGAGGACGAACAGCATCACCAGCCTCGCCGGCCACGCCGTCCGCCCCTGACACGTGGAGCTCCACAACACAATGCTGTGGCACATCCACCTGCACAGCAGGAGGGAGGGCAACCACAGAGAGAAATGCATCGCAGGAGGCACTACCCTCCGCACAGGGTCTACAGACCGAGGCTCAGCTTCCTGGACCTCTCTGAGAAACAGTGCATACGGAGGCTCAGAGTCAGACGTCAGGTAGTCGCCGACATCTGCAGCGTCCTTAATGACGAGCTGCTCCCTGATGGACCAAGCAGCATCTTCTTACCTGTCGCCGTCAAAGTCACCACTGCCCTCAACTTCTTTGCCTCCGGATCCTTCCAGGGTGCCACCGGGGACATCTGCGGGGTCTGTCAGTCGTCTGCACACAAGTGCATAAGGTAGGTTACCGGCGGCTTGTTTCACAGGGCCTCGCACTACATCAACTTTGCCATGGATGACCGCAGCCAGATGGAGAGGGCGGTTGGATTCCTTGCTGTGGCTGGCTTCCCACGGGTGCAGGGTGTAATCGATTGCACCCACATAGCAATACGGGCACCTCCGCATGAGCCAGGACTGTTCATCAACTGCAAGGGGTATCACTCCATGAACGCCCAGCTCATCTGTGACCACCGCAAGAGATTCCTACGCGTGTGCGCCAGATACCCTGGCAGCTGCCACGATGCCTTCGTCCTCAGGGAGTCCACCATGCCGCCCCTCTTCCATGCACTCAACACCCGCAAGGGCTGGCTCCTCGGTGACAAGGGATATCCCCTGCACACGTGGCTTATGACACCTCTGAGGAACCCCACCACCGAGCCGCAGCGTCGATATAATTACAGCCACATCGCTACCAGGTCTACAATTGAGCAGGCTACAGGGCTGCTCAAGATGCGCTTCAGGTGCCTTGATCGTTCTGGGGGAGCGCTCCAATACTCGCCACGCAGAGTGGGACGCATCATAGTCATCTGTTGTGCCCTGCACAACATGGCACAACAGAGAGGGGTGCCGCTGGAGGAGGCCCCATCAACATCTGCCACCCATATTGACGACGATGAGGAGGAGGAGGAGGAGGAGGAGGAGGCCGAGGAGGAGGAGGAGGAGGAGGAGGAGGAGGAGGAGGAGGAGGAGGCCGAGGAGGAGGAGGCGGAACGACCCATGGGGCGAACATCGGCTCACCTGGCTGCTCATCAGGCCAGGGAGGCACTGATATGTCAACGGTTCTCCTAACATCAGACTGTCCAAAGAGTCCAGACATCAGCACTTGGACAGAGGAGTGGCCATACCAGCCCCCTCCACTGCCCCCTGCACGGAACAGTGGTGCCATTACTCCTGCACCCACTGTAGTGTGACCCAATGGGTGGGACCAGGTGTTCGTCTTCATGCTGAGCCCCACGAAAGGGACCTATTGCACAAGCCGGTCAAGAATGGACAAGTCGTGGCAGTAGTGGTGATAACGATGGGGTTTATTGTGTATGTGCACTAAACAATTATAAATAAAAACATCACAGATAGTCATACACCCTCGTGCATTCCCTTTGTGTTCACAACACCTTTGCCTTACGCTTCTGGGAACCCCTACGTGGTGCTACCCCTGTGGCTCCAGCAGAGGTAGTGGCAGGTTGCTCTTGTTCATGCCCTGACCGGGTAGATGCTTTGGGCCGACGCCCTCTGGGTTTCGGTGAGGGCCCCTCCAAAGACTGCTCCTCCTGCACCTGTGCAGGGGCAGACTCGGCCACCTGGAGAGGAGGCAGCATTGCGGGTACTGGTTGAGAGGGGGGCAACAGGTGAGACGTGGGGGCACTTTGAGTAGTGTCCCCACTTCCATGTCCCCTTTCACCATCATCCCTCTCGTGGCCCAAGCCCACGTCACTCCTTCCACCCTGCTGGACGGCAGTTTGGAGGGCTTGTGTGAGGCCTTGGAAGGCCACCTGTAACGTATCTGTCAGCCTGTTTAAGGCGGCAGAATGTTGCTCACCCTGAATCCGAACAGCCGTTGTCAGGGCCTGGATGGACTCAATGTTGAGCTGTGCATGACGCTCGAGGGAGGCTAGCCTTTCCTCCATCGCAGACGTTCCCGCACCTACCCGCGACACTATCTCGCAGATACCCTCCTGTACTTGTGCCACCATTTCCCTCATGCAGGAGTTGGACTCCTCCATCACCTGCGCGATTGTGGAGAGTGCGCGTGGCACCTGTTCCAGCACCTCAGCAATGTGCTGCTGCCCCTCGATGACTCTCCTTTTCACGGCTGGCCCCCAGGGTTCAGCATCTGGGTCCAGCTGAGCAGAGCCTGGAGAAGAATGCTCCCACCGACGCAGACTCTCCACGGCTGCCCTGCCACCAGGGTCTGCTCATGCTCACATGTGCGTGGTGACTCACCATGTGCAAGCCCAACTAAGTGAGGACGGGGACCCACCGCGGTAGGTGTGTGTATCTGTGCTGGTGGATGCATGGCCCGGATGTGACGATGGACCCTCAGAGACCGGCAGGTCCTCTGAGGAATCGCCCTCCACGGTCACGGCACTCGCAAACGGCCCTGCAAGAGAACAGAAAGCAATATTAGGCTTGTGGACAGATGTTGAGGTGCGGCAGATGCCAAGTGATGCTAAGATCATTCGCTATCATGAGTGCTGAGTGCCAGCTTTCTGTTACCGGCCATTTCTGCAGCCCCAGCCTCGCCATCCGCCACTGACAGGCACTCCAGCGTGTGGCTGAGCTCTAAAGCCTCCTGCTCCGCGTCTGTTAGAAGCACCTCGTGTGGCGGGCCCCCTCCGGTCCGTGCCCTCTCCCGGGCGTTCTTGCATCTCTTCTCCTGTCAAGGCAAAACACAGAAGCGTGATTGAGTGCTGCTTGCATGGTGAGACGCTGCAAGCATTGGTGTGGGTGGGTTGAGCGTGGGGGAGATGGATGGGAGGATGCGTGTGCCACATGGCCATGCCATTGTCTGGGGATTGGGTGTGTGGTAGTGTTCGAATGGGGACAGGGGCGGTGGGTACGTGCAAGCACGGTGAGGATGATAGTTGAGTGGATGTGAGGAGTGATGCGAGAGCGTTGTGGTGGCAGTGCAGAAGGGGTTGTGTGGTGGTGGAGGTGATGTGGAAGACGGAGTGTGGGAGAATGCGTAAGTGTACTCACTTTGCCGGACCTGGTTAGGTCATTAAATCTCTTGCGGCACTGGACCCAGGTCCTTGTGATGTTGCCACTGCTGCTCACCTCTGCTGCCACCTCCGACCATGCCTTCCTGGTGGTAGAGGGAGGGCACTTCCTGCCATCGGACGGGAACAACATCTCCCTCCTCCTCCTCACCCCGTCCAGCAGCAACTGGAGTGAGGAGTCTGAAGACCTTGGGGCAGCCTTCCTCCTGGGGTGCTCCATGTTATCCAAGTCCTTGTTTGCAGCAGGAGGAGCATTGGTGGACTGCCCCTTTAAATAGAGCTCCACCAGCTCTCAGACGTCACTGGGCATGCGCAGTCCGCCGGCGCGCAGCTGAGCAGCGGCAAACCCGGAACCAAAGGTAAGTGGCTTCAATTAGCCCATAATTGTGCGCGGAGCACACTGATTTCACCGGGCGCGTTACCCACGCGCCCGATAGCCCCCCCGCCGCGAACCCGCAGCCCTGGTAACATCAGGCCCAATGGCTTCGGTCTTCCCAATATTTAGTTGGAGGAAATTTTTGTTCATCCAGTACTGGATGTCAGACAAGCAATGTGACAAATGAGAGACAGTGGAGGGTCGAGGGAGGTGGTTGTGAGGTAGAGCTGGGTGTCGTCAGCGTACATGTGGAATCTGACATTGTGTTTTCGGATGATGGTGCCGAGGGGCAGCATGTAGATGAGAAATAGGAGGGGGCTAAGGATAGATCCTTGGGGGACTCCAGAGGTAATAGTTCGGGAGTGGGAAGAGACACCATTGCAGGTTAATTACATTACAGTTAATCATGGATTCACTTATCTTAGAGATGCTATCACACCTGCTGGCCTGGCTTACTTTGGACATAGGAACATCCACCTGCACTAAGCATCTGACAAAGCGAGGTCTGGCCACCTCTGTTTGTAGACGTGGGTCTGCAGGTACCGAAGAATGGGTACAGAGCATCGCTCGTGCAGTCTGAACAGCCTGCCATCCCACCATTGTTTTTTTCTGCCCTATTTGTCAGGTAGGAGGATTTCCATTGGGATATTTTGTTGCTGGGGACAAAATATATAGAATTTGGTGAGCACTGCAGCAACTCACCAAGGCTTCTTCAACAGCACCTCCCAAATCTGCGACCTCTACCACCTAGAAGGACAAGGGCAGCAGGCACATGGGAACAACACCACCTGCACATTCCCCTCCAACTCACACACCATCCTGACTTGGAAATATATCGCCGTTCCTTCATCGTCGCTGGGTCAAAATCCTGGAACTCCCTATCTAACAGCACTGTGGGAGAACCGTCACCACACAGACTGCAGCGGTTCAAGAAGGCGGCTCGCCACCACCTTCTCAAGGGCAATTAGGGATGGGCAATAAATGCTGGTCTTACCTGCAACGCCCACATCCCATGAATAAATAAAAAGAAAAATTACAATAATAATTTACAACCATTAACACAAAGGCTCAAGAGGACCCAAATGCCAACAGGGAAAAAAATAAAGAAAAATTGTTTAAAACAAAATGGCAGAGAAACATTTATGTAAACATTATTGTGCTAGGTGTCAGCGTCGATGAATTGTTGGCGTTTTTACCATTACTTTGGAAAGTCATGGATTTAGACCCCACTTCATAACTTGAGCACTTAATCTAGGCTAACACTTCAGTGCAGCACTGAATGAGCGCTGCATTGTTGGCGATGCCATCTTTCGTTTGAGGCCTTAAACAACGGTCCTGTCTGCCTGTTTAGATGAATATAAAAGGTCTCATTGTGCTATTTGAAGAAGAGTAATGGAATTTTCCCAGTGTTCTGGACAATATTTATCCCTCAACCAACACCACGGAAACAGATTTAGACATTATGACCACATCTCCAGGGTGGTCGCAAAAGGTGGTGGAAACAGGCCAGCCCGAAAAATGTGACCTCCAATGAACCAACAGTGTCCTTTATGGGGGAACTGTGAATAAAACATTCAATGACCTTTTCTTCGGCAGTCCATCCCACCATCCAGGCTTGGACACCCAGGTGGGCCCCACTTGTGTCTCTCCAACAGCTGGTATGCCATCTTTCATCTGGTGTACCAGCTGCTACTCTTCCGCCAGTCTGGGGCCAAGGAAACTTCTGGCCTGGGAGACCCCTCCCCCAGCCATACATGCTCTGACATAAGGAACCAAGTTTAGGGCAGGCAGAGGTTCCATCCCAAATAAAGCCTCTTAGAAATTGGGCACAGAGGTCAGGACCCAGTGTATTCGGATCCCACCCTAATTTGAGACTCTTCCTGTCTGACTTATGACGGGAGTATGTGAGAGAGGTCGCAGATTTTCAGGGCAATTAACTGGCTACTGATCTCATTGTTGTTTGTAGAACTTTGCTGTGCAAACTCGGCTGCCGTGTTTGCCTGCATGACAGCGACAGCACTTCAAAAGTAATTCATTGGTTGTGAAATACTTTGTGATATCTTCTGGATGTGAAAGGTGCTGTATAAATGCAAGCTCTTTCTTTCTTATTGTGTCCTTTTCATAACCTTCCATTTATGTACCACGATTTAGCAACCTTGGATGCCATGCAACATGGGCATAATCTACGTTTGATGTTCTGAAAAATATTGCGGGCAGCTGCCAGCCCAGGCTCGACCATTCTACTTCACCTACCCCCTTTCCCAGGACTTACCAGTGGCCTGGCTTAGCACCGGAGCCGGTTGGAATTCGTCAGACCCTGACCAGTAAGCTGCATTGGGATGCCTAATACTGAATTTCAGTCAAGCCTCAGGCTGGCAGGGACCGGCGCACAAAGCCATCATTTGCCGGCTTGCTGCCCATTTTGGGTCCAACTCCAATTTCTCGACCTATGTTGGAGCAAAGATATTCCAGAATGAAACTCACACCATTTTCCTCTACCGGTTGCCTGATTTTTTCCGGAACAAGAAGTAGCCAGCCGCAGATAATCCAAGCCACTTTGTCACAAAGGATTGCTAAATGAAACAGTGTCCTATCTAACCTTTTCAGAAAGTGACACACCTGCTGAGTACTTCCAAGTTTTTCTGTTTTTATTTAATCCTTTCAGAACAGGCTTGTCAGATCAGTATTGTTTGTTTTCACACAATGGATTATTCTTCCACAGTACCTTCTCTGATTGAAATAAAAACTTGATGCCTCCTACGTCCTTGTATTTAGTTTATACTTGAGATATTTTGCCTGTATGAAGTGATAATAGTTGTTATATTGGCATAATATTGTGAATGTCATTCCCTATCAGTACAACACTGAACATAAAACTTACTGAAGACTCCAGTCTCAAGAATCACGTACTCTGGGAAAGCTTTTACCCCATTCACAAAGCACAGAAAATAGGGATGGAGATTGTTATGGCAAGTCTCCATCCTCTCTTACATTGCTTTAGGATTTACGAGGCTTCCCCAAAGCAGTGTAGATCTGGGGCAGGCCAAGGACAGGCATGGAGTTGAGGTGGGGAATGACATTCCTGGCCTTCCTGCATCATTTTTCTCCATCTTCACTGTTAGAGCACCCAGATACATGGGCACCCAAAGAAGCTTACATTAGGCCCTGCGCCTGGGTTTCCTCAGACCAGAGGATCTGAGAGGGCCAGAGAGCAAGGCAAGGAAGATCTGAAAACGTAAGTGCAACCTTCTTTTACAGCTCCTCAAATGACCTTTGGACCTGGTGGCCTGGGTGCTGGTGCTGCACAGCAGATAATCCTCAAGTTCATTCCTGATAATTCATCCCACTATTTTACATGGAATGGAAGTAAGACTTATGGGTTTGGAGTTGCCTGTGTCTGTTTTGTCCCCTTTTTGAATATGGGCACCAATTGGCCTGTTTCCATTCTACTCACAAGTGTCCAGTGACCCCTTTGTAATGATAGTCAGTACCTCACAAATCTCCTTCCTAGTTTCTTTCAGCATTCTGGGATAAATACTATATATTCCTGGGATTTATTTTGTTTCAGCCCTGTTAGCAAGTCTAGGGCTTCCATCTCATTTCTGCAACAGTCATTCGTATTGCTTAGGTTATCTCTGTTTTGGGAGGACATGTTACTCATGTCTTCCCTTGTGAATACTTGAAGGAAGTAGTCATTCAGAATAGTTACTGTTTTGTGTTCACCTCAGTCTCAAGCTAGTTAGTATCTTTTAAGGTTTTCACCTCTTCTTTGACTGTCCTCTTTTATAGTACTGTAAGAATATTTATTGTTGTGCTTTGCCTGTGCTGCTATACTTTTTTTCTAGGTTCCTCTTTGCTCCTCATTCATTTTGTAGTATGCACCATCCCACAGCATCAACTTCTTTTAACATTCTGCTGCCAGTATCACATTCTTCGGTATCTATGTGTCCTAATGTTTATCGATGCTTTTGAAAGTTCTTGGAAGCTGTTCAGGTGTGCTGCACCCATAGGTTTAAGTGGTACAGGAAAATTGGCCCCAGTGTATATTATTATGCATTTGTGATTAGGATTACAGATTGCATAAAAAATAGTATTCTACCATGGAGACAAAATATTGTGTAAACAGGGACAGGAGAAGAAAAAATGTGATCCAAAGTAGAACATCCCCAGCTCCGCATCTTACAACTAGAATGCCAGTCAGTTCCATAACAGGCAGTTAGTTGTTATGACCATAAACATCACAAGATTTTGACATCGAGCTGGCATGTTTAGGAGCTGGGAACATGCCAGATCAATACTAAGGAAGTCAGTAAGCCATCTCAGGGGCTAGATTTTACATGTCCAATCAAATCCTATCCCTGGATGAGGTATATGCAAAGTTCTAACTGAGGAATGCCTAGATTACACAAGAGGCAATGGGTTGCTCCACAATACACTATTATATAGCTCAGAATGTTTGGCAGAGGATCATGTTTATGAATAATCTATTTTAATTTGTCATATTTTAAATAGAGCTTCAATTGTTGAAAGGGGAATTCAAGCTATTAAAAATGAATGAACTATTTCAAAGACACTTCCGCATTCACTACTGCAGACACAAGTTGGGCATAATTCTCACTGCACTTCTTTATCCCAGGTAGATATCAACGGCGCAATTATTGGCTTTGGAGAGTGGAATATAGTCGGAGATATCACGATGACAGTGTGTGGAATGGATTTGCTTCGGGTATTGAGGAAAAGCTTTGATACACTGCGTCAAATGGTTTCCGACTTAAAAATCTTTCCCAGTCCTTGTAATAGATCAACACATCAGGTTGTTTACAGTTACAAACAGGAGCCAAATAAATACATGATTCAGCTTCTATTTGGCATTGTAAATATTATGTGAAAAGGCTGACTTATGCTGCAGACTTATATTATAGTGCCAGGTCAAGAAGAACTAGTCCTTTAATACTCTTGGCTCCTATTTATCTTTGACTAAAACTTGGTTCATGGCTGGCATCACTTTGCCCCTTACTGAGACTTCCTCGCCTGGGTATACTTTCCACCAACTGCCACGTCCAAGCCGCTGCAGTAGTGATGTGCCCTTATCACCAATTCACACCTTGGTCTCTCTCCCTACTCCTCTGGCACCTTCTCCTCTTTCAAGCGCCTCACTTTGTTCCACCCCTCTCACCTCTCCTTTAAGATGCTTGTTCTCTACTGTCCCTCCAAGTCCATCCTGAGTTCCTCCCTCCTTTCCTCCCTCAACACTGAGCAACACCTCACCCTCAGTGATTTCAATCTCCATATTAACTCACCTTGCCCTTTCCCCTCTGATTTCATTGCCGTCCTGTCCTCCCTAAACCTCTCTCTCCATACAAACTCTCCCTCCATATTCATAGTCACCTCTTTGACTATGCCATCTTCCATGGCCTCACTACTCCAATGGTCTCGATCACAGACAAGGCCATCTCTGACCGCTTCCTTGTATCTCTCACCATCCACGACCTCCTTCTCCCTTCTAAAACCCACTTCCTTCTGCATCTGCCCCTGGAAAAACTCTCTCTCAAGTCACTTACAATTGCACTTTCAAGCTGCCAAGTGTCTAGCCTTTGGTCGTCCATTTACCATTGTACTTCTGCAGCTGTCAATCTACTCAACCACTCCTTTTCCTTCACCTTTTATGTCCTTATCCTCGTAAAACCTTTAACCTTTCCCATCCTGGTTTGATGCTTAGCTTTGCTCCCTCAAATACAAGTGGTGCAGATTTAAGCATAGCTGCTACACAACTGGTTTAACCATCCATTACCAGGTCTGGCTGGACCACATCAAGCGCTATCGGGCCTCACTCTCCTCTGCCAAAACCACCCACCACTCCAGGATCATCCTGAAGAGCACAGATAACCCCCGGCTTCTTTCCTCCACTACCAACAATCTCCTTAAAACCTCTTTCCCTTGTCTTCTCTACCCACTCCTCCAACAACAAGTGTGAGGAGATCATGGATTTCTTTGCCACTAAGATTGAGACTATCCCTTGAACTGCCTCTACTCTTCCCATTGTCAACTAAGCCAAACTTCCTCCAGGCTCTCCCTTCATCTAGATCTAATCCCATGCTTTTCAATAGTTTCTCTCATCTCCCCTTATGCCCACTCTGAGCCACCATTCTTGATCCCATTCCCACTAAACTGCTGACCACCCAACTTCACTTCCTGGTCTCCATGTTAGCTGACATTGTAAATGGTTTCCTCTCCTTTAATGTTATCCCCCTCCCTTTCAAAACCACTGTCATCACCCATCTCAAAAAATACCACCCTCAACCCCTCTGTCCTTGCAAATTACTGCTCCATGTCCAACCTCCTTTTATTCTCCAAAGTCCTTGAATGTCTTGTTGCCTCCCAAATCCATAACCATCTTTCCCTCAACTCCATGTTTGAATCTCCAATCATGTTTTTGTCCCTGCCACAGCACTGAATCAGCTCTAATCAAAGTCATAAATGACATCCTCTGTGACTGTGACCATGGCACTCTATCCCTCCTCATTCTCCTTGACCTCTCTGCAGCCTTTCACACAGTTCACCATGCCTCTCCTCTAATGCCTCTACTTTGTTGTCCGGCTCACTTGGTTCCACTCTTATCTATCCAATCGTAGCCAGAGCATTTCCAGCAATGGCTTCTCTTCCCACCCCCACACCATTAACTCCAGAGTCCCTAAGGATCTATCCTTTGCCTCCTCTTCCTCATCTACATGATGCCCCTTGGTGACATCATCTGCAGACATGGGATCAGGTTTCACATGTACACTGACAATACACAACTCTCCCTCCAAACAAAATCTCTTGACTCTAATAAATGGCAGAACAGGCTCGAGGGGCTGAATGGCCTACTCCTATTCCTGTGTTCCTATGATTCCTTCATTGTCTCTGTGCTGTCGGACTGTTTGACATCCAGCCACAATTTTCTCCAGTTAAAGATTGGGAAGACAAAAGCCAATGTCTTTGGCCTCTGCCACAAACTCTGCATCCTTGCCCCTGATTCCATCCTGCTCCCTGGCCACTGTCTCAGGTTGAACCAGACTGTTCGTAACTTCAGTGTCCTATCTGAACCGGAACTGAGATTCCAACGTCATATCCTCTCTACTACAAAGATTTCCTACTTTCATCATCTGCTCTGCCCCTGCCTAGCCATCTACTGCTGAAACCCTCATGCAGATTCATTATTCCAATGCTCTGCTGGCCAGCCTCTCATCATCCATTTCTGTAAACAGCTCATTTAAAACTCTGCTACCCATATCCCATCCCATACCAAGTCCCGCTCACCTATCACTCCTGTCTGCACTGGCCTACGTTGGGCCCTGATTTCGCAACACCTCTCATTTAAATTTCTCATCCTAATGTTTAAATCCCTTTATGGCCTTACACTTCCCTTTCTCTGTAACCCCTTCCAGCCTTCCAACCCCCTCAGAACTCTCTGTTCCTCTGATTCTGGCCACTGGTGCCTCCTGCCTTCCTTCACCCCATCTCTGACTGCTTTCAGCCATCTGGGCCCCATGCTCTGAAATTCCCTCCCTAAACCAGGTCTATCTCTCCACCACTTTCTCCTCCTTTAAGACCCTTCTTAAAACCCACCTCTTTAACCAAGCTTTTGGTCACCACTCCTCATAACTCCTTTTTTGGCTCAATGCCCATTGTGTCTGAATATGCCTCTGTGATGTGCCTTGGGATGTTTTTCTACATTATAGTTTGACTTGTGCAATTATAATTGCATGCCTTAATTGTGCAAATATACTTCAGCAGGTGTAAACCAGTTATTGTGGTGCCATGTTTTGTCTGTTTAGCAACAAGATGTCTAACTATGTCACATATATTTATCACCAGCCCTTTTGTTTTTTACAGAGACCTTGACCCTAGGAGCAGCAAGCCTTACCTCAGCACTTAGCATCATTATCACAACTTGAAGCAGTCACCAGCCCAGAAACACAAGCCTAATTTTTTTGCTTGGGCAAAAACCTGAGTGGAAATTAATGAAGTACAATTCGTGCCCATTGAACAAGAAGTGGACTAAGCCCGCCAGAGTTTCCTGGGTCAGTAAAATTTACATAATGAGGGTGACTCGCCATTGTGGGGCCAGATACTTGTGTGTTGCTGTAGGATTAAAGGGGCCATGTACCCCAAAATCTGAAATTCCCAGCAGCTCTGAAAGTTCAGGAGAGAGACTGAGAGCCCACAGAGATGAGGACTGGGTGTGCATCTAACTGAAGTTAGTTAGAGGGGGAGTCAGTATTCAGAACTTTGCAACAGCATCCAGCAAGGAGGCAGAAATGACAGGAGGTGGCCGGGGCAGTCAGCACCAACTCCTCGACCCCATGCACAGCAATGCAGTGTCACAAAAAAAATGTAACCCGGAAAGAAAGAACTGCATCTTTCACATTCAAACATGGCAACCAATTTTTGCACAGCAAGGTCCCACAAATAATAAATGAGATAATTGACTAGTTAATCTGATTTAGCATTGTTGGTTGAGGGATAAATGTTGGCCAGCACACCAGGAAAACTCTTCTGCTGTTTAAAAAGTGCCATGGAATCTTTTATATCCACAGTCAAATGGAGCCTTGGTTTAATGTTGCATCTGAAAGGTAGCACCTCCAACAATGCAGTATTTCTTCAGTATTTCATTGAAGTTTCAGCCTAGATTAAGTCCTAGATGGGGCTTGAACCCATACCTTTCTGACTCAGAGGCAAGAGTATTACTACTGAGCCAAACTAACACTGTCAGGTCTGCCAAGCT
Source organism: Heptranchias perlo (assembly GCF_035084215.1). Lineage (NCBI taxonomy): Eukaryota > Metazoa > Chordata > Chondrichthyes > Hexanchiformes > Hexanchidae > Heptranchias > Heptranchias perlo. The sequence continues at coordinate 42,753,344 of NC_090328.1, read as the reverse complement.
AAGAGAAGCCAGCCACACCTTTCAAGATTGCAATGAACTAAGCATGTTTGCAATTTACAACCACCTCTCCCTCTCTGTGTTGAAGTGCTTAAATGGCTCATCCATCAATTCTTAAGAGGTATCATTGCACCCTTTACACCCTAGACTTCCCCTTCAAGCATTCCTTCGCTCACATCCTTGCATATTTTCAAGTCACTGTTATGAATTTGCTTATTTCATGGACCTGTTATCAGCCCCATTAGATTGGACTGCATTTCACACCAACTAGGGGTCCTTCTCACTTTTGTACTTTTTCTTAAAGGAGAAGACAGCTCATCATACCAGAGGGAGCTAGCCACACGTGTAGACCCCTCATCCTCTGCCTGCTTATCCTCTCTTTTGCCATGAAGAGGAAGCTGTGAAGGGAGGCAATGGAGAGAATCAGAGATGGGTAAGTTGGAGGACAGGTGCCAGATGCAGGTTCATCAGGACATTATACATTTCTCTCCCATCTCATCCTATTGCATCCCACATTATCTGTCAGCAATCGTAAAACCCTCCCGTCACCTCTTCTCTTGAAAGTGACATGTGATCTCAGCTCTTCAGCAGCCCACTTTTCCTCTTTTCCTCCTCTAGATGTGCTTCATAAATCATAGGCAACAACAGAGAAAAAGAAGCAGACCCAAGCCTGCCAGCATATCAGAGCAGATACCATCATTCACTCTCTGCCTCTCAAACATCACCCCAGATATACTGATCCAGCAGGAATTAGAGACTAAGACAGAGGTAAGTGTGTAGGGTGATGGACGGAGCATGAGTAGAGCAGGGGGACCAGGGAGTCAAGATGAGAAGGAAGATGTTGCTGACTGGAGGATTCGGAAACTTCACCCCTTGGTTGAAGAGCTTGGGACCCAGATCTGAATGGTCCTGAAAGAAAGACTCATGTGCAGGTGCCTGGGACAGCCTTCAAGTATTTGTAGCAGGTAGTGGGGCAATTAGAGGAGTCCATTACTTGTATCTGTGGCATCATAATGAATGGCTTCACAGCACTGCAGTCCACTCAGAGTATGTGGTAACACCAGTCTGTTCTGCATCAGAGAGCCCAAAGGATAAATTCCAAAATTCCCTAGATTCTAGAATGGTCCCAGCGGATTGGAATGTAGCAAATGTGACCCCGCTATTCAAGAAAGGAGGGAGAGAGAAAACAGGGAACTACAGGTCAGTAAGCCTGACATCATCATCGGGAAATGCTGGAATCCATTATTGAGGAAGTGGTAACAGGGCACTTAGAAAATCATAATATGATTAGGCAGAGTCAACTGGTTTTATGAAAGGGAAATCATGTTTCACAAACCTACTAGAGTTTTTTGAGGATGTAACTAGCAGAGTAGATAAAGGGGAACCAGTGGATGTAGTATATTTGGATTTTCAAAAGGCATTCGATAAGGTACCACATAAAAGGTTGTTACACAAGATAAAGGCTCATGGGGTTGGCGGTAACATGTTAGCATGGATAGAGGATTGGGTAAAGGACAGAAAACAGAGAGTAGGGATAATCGGGTCATTTTCAGATTGGCAGTCTGTAACTAGTGGGATGTTGCAAGGATCGGTGCTTGGGCCTCAGCTATTTACAATCTATATTAATGACTTAGATGAAGGGACCGAGTGTAGTGTATCCAAGTTTGCTGATGATACAAAGCTAGGTAGGAAAGTAAGCTGTGAGGAGGACGCAAAGAGTCTGCAAAGGGATATAGACAGGTTAAGTGAGTGGGTAAGAAGGTGGCAGGTGGAGTATAATGTGGGGAAATGTGAGGTTATTCACTTTGGTAGGAAGAATAGAAAAACAGAATATTTTTTAAATGGTGAGAAACTCTTAAATGCTGTTGTTCAGAGAGACTTGAGTGTCCTCATACAAGAAACACAAAAAGTTAGCATGCAGGTACAGCAAGCAATTAGGAAAGCAAATGGAATGTTGGCCTTTATTGCAAGAGAGTTGGAGTACAAAAGTAAGGAAGTCTTACTATAATTGAACAGGGCTTTGGTGAGACCTCACCTGAAGTACTGTGTACAGTTTTGGTCTCCTTATCTAAGGAAGGATACACTTGCCATAGAGGCGATGCAGTGAAGGTTCACTAGCTTAATTCCTGGGATGAGAGGTTTGTCCAATGAGGCGAGTTTGAGTAGAATGGGCCTATACTCTCTGGAGTTTAGAAGAATGAGAGGTGATCTAATTTAAACATAAAAGATTATGAGGGGGCTTGACAGGGTAGATGCTAAGAGGTTGTTTCCCATGGCTGGAGAGTCTAGAACTAGGGGGCACAATCGCAGGATAAGGGGTCGGTCATTTAAGACTGAGATGAGGAGGAATTTCTTCACTCAGAGGGTTGTGAATCTTTGGAATTCTCTACCCCAGAGGGCTGTGTTGTTGAATATATTCAAGGCTGAGATAGACAGATTTCTGGACTCTAGAGGAAATCAAGGGATAAGGGGATCGGGCAGGAAAGTGGAGTTTAGGTCGAAGATCAGCCATGATCTGATTGAATGGCGGAGCAGGCTTAAGGGGCCGTGTGGCCTACTCCTGCTCCTATTTCTTATGTTCTTATGTTCTGCCATGGATGCTCAGACTGCTGTCATAAAAGCCTCTCCCATCAGAGCAGAAAAGACTTGGCAGATTGAATAGAATGATACGTAGGAAAGTTGAGAAAACACCACATATAATTTTCTAAAAATCTTAGGAAACAGGAATAGTGCCAAAGGACTGGAAGATAGCAAATGTTACATCCAGTCGAAAAAATTATAGGGGATGAAATTGGTCAAAGCCAGTAACCCAAAATGGGCTGATAGCGAATTGGCACCCCATTTTACACCAGGCGATTTTCTTTTCCATGGAAGGGTGTTGCTCCAACTTCTGCCTACTCAGTAGGGTGGGCACCCCCCGTGGCACTGCTACAGACTTGGGCACCTGCCAAAATAGTCTAATGACTCCGCAGCCAGGACTTAGGACAGAAATCCCGCCTGCCGCTCTTCCAGCCCCTTGAGCAGTTCTGTGGGATTTCTATGCTCCAATCACATACCACAATACGGGGGATCAAATTAATTAACATTTAGAAAGGGGTGGACTAATTAGGGACAGGCATCATGAGTTTGTAAAGGCTAAGTTGTAGTTGACTAATTTAATTGAATTTTTTGAGGAAATCACAGGACATATAAAGGAAATGCACTGGATGTTGTATATACTGAATTTCAGAATCAGAGAACTTTACATCACAGAGGGAGGCCATTTGGCTCTTTTCACTTGTGCCAGACCCTTGTAAATTTCTCTTCTTCAAATATTTATCCGACTTCCTTTTTAAAGGCAATCATAGATTCTGCTTCCACCACTGTTTCTGATGGAGTATTCCATGTCCTAACGACTCCCTACATAAAAAAATCTCCTAACAGTTCATTTTATTCTTTTAATGATGATCCTAAAATTCATGCCATCGAATTACTGATTCACTGACTGTGAAAATAGTTTCTTCCTATTTGCGTTAGTAAAACCTTTCATAATTTTGGACACTTCTATCAGATTCCCTGATAACCGTCTCAGCTCAAATAAAAGGCACTCACGTTTCTCTAATCTCTCCTCATAACTAGAGCCCTTCATCCATGGTATCATCTTAGTAAATCTTAAAGTTGAGCATCTTAAAGTGGGCATATAGAATCATAGAATCATGCAGCACAGAAGGAGGTCATTCGTCTCATTGTGCCTGTGCCAGCTTTTTGAAAGAGCTATCCAATTAGTCCCATTTCCCTGCCCTTCCTCCATAGTTGTGCAAATTTTTCCCTTTCAAGTATTTATCCAATTCCCTTTTGAAAGTTATTATTGAATCTGCTTCCACCTCCCTTTCAGGCAGTGCATTCCAGACCATTAGACCATAAGAGATAGGAGCAGTAGGCCATTCGGCCCTTCGAGCCTGCTCTGCCATTTAATGAGATGATGGCTGATCTGATTTTTACCTCAACTCCACTTTCGCGCCCTTTCCCCATAGCCTTTGACTCCCTTGCTGATCAAAAATTTGTCTAACTCAGCCTTGAATGTTTTCAATGACTCAGCCTCCTCAGCTTTTTGGGGTAAAGAAGTCCAAAGATTCACGACCCTCTGGGAGAAGAAATTACTCCTCATTTCCATCTTAAATGAGCGACCCCTTATTGAGACTATGCCCTCTAGTTTTAGATTCCCCCATGAGGGGTAACATCCTCTCAGCATCGAGTCTCCTCAGAATCTTGTATGTTTCAATAAGATCTGCTCTCATTCTTCTAAACTCCAATGAGTATAGACACAACCTGTTCAATCTTTCCTCATAAGACAACCCTCCCATATCCCGAATCAACCTAGTGAACCTTCTCTGAACTGCCTCCAATGCAAGTATTACAACTCGCTGCGTAAAAAAAATTCTCATCTCGCCTCTGGTTCTTTTGCCAATTACCTTAAATCTGTGTCCTCCGGTTACCAATCCTTCTGCCAATGAAAACCTTATTTGCTGTATCAAAACTTTTTATGATTTTGAACACCTCTTATCAAATCTCCCCTTTACTTTCTCTGCTCTAAGGAGAACAACCCCAGATTCTCCAGTCTCTCCATGTAACTGAAGTCCCTCATCCCTAATACCACTCTAGTAAATTTCCTCTGCACTCTCTCTAATGTCTTGACATCCTTCCTAAAGTGTGGTGCCCAGAATTGGACACAATATTCCAGCTGGAGCCTAACCAGTGATTTATAAAGGTTTAGCATAACTTTCTAGCATAATATTCTAACTGCAGCCTAACCAATGGTTTGTATAGGTTTAGCATTACTTCTTTATTTTTGTATTTGATACCTCTATTTATAAAACCTAGAATCCCTGCTTTACCAACTTGTCCTCCCAATTTTGAAGATTTTTGAAGATTTGTGCATCTGAATCTCTAAATCTCTCTACTCCTTCACTCATTTTAAAGTTTTACTATTTACAGTACATTTCCTCCCATTCTTCCTCCCAAAATGTAGCACCTCACATTTCTCCGCATTAAATGACATCTGACATCTATCTACCCTACCTACTAACCTGTCTATATCCTCTTGAAGTTAATCCTCTTCACAATTAATCATGCTCCTTATTTTTGTGTCATCTGTAATTGTTGATATTGTATCCTCTGTATCCAAGTCCAGATTATTTACATATATTGAGAACAGCAATGGTCCTGGGGTCTCCATTGTTTACATCCCCCCAATCTAAAAAAGCATCTATTAACCATTACTTTCTCATTTCTGTGCTTTAACCAGCTTCCTCTCCATGTTGCCATCTTCCCTTTAATACCAAGGCTGGGATTTTCCTTCCTGTGGCACTGTGCCAATGGGGTGGGCCTATCCAACACTGCCGCTACCCAATCCTGCTGCAGCACCAGATGAGTTGAGGCAGTTGAGAGGGTGGAAACCCCTCTAAAGATTGGAGCATCAAGTGCCTTTTAGGCCTCGGCAGAGATGAGGGCCTACCAAGCAAGATAATGGGGGAGGGGAACGCCAGGAAGGATGGAGAGGAGGCCACTACAGGGCACTCTCCCTCTGGGGGGATAGCGGCCGGGGGGAGGGGCGTGGGGAGGGGGGAACTGATGCATGTTACTGCTGCTTCATGGGGTCTATCGCCTTCTTCCCCATGGCAGCCCTGGGCAAGTAGTGGTGACATGAACGGGAGGGATGGAAATCTATCGGAACCCCATCCCCATCTCCCCACTGCCATTTGCACGTGACGTGCAGGGAATTATGAGGAGGATATACTTTCTGCAACCAAGACTTAAGAGTAAATCCATTGCAGAGTTTCACCGAGTGTTAAAGATGATTTGTAATTGATGCTTTAGACAAGATTGAAGTTTGTTTACAAAAGGTTTCAGTGTAAGGCTGCTAATTGACAGACATAATAGCAGAAGACACAGTAAATACAATGCAGATCAACATGATCCATCAGGTCTTCCAATCTCACTCCTGAGGAGTGACAAACACATGTTTAGATTGAAAAATGTAACCTAGTTTGATTTATGTGACTCTAATATGTAAACTTAGCTTCACATCTTTCAATGGATTTGCAGTCAGTGCCATTGTTGATTGTAAATATCACTCATACAATTTCTCTGATGTTGGCAGCTCTGCATAGCATGAATTTCAGCATTTAGACTTTCTTGATTCAATACTGCTGCAATCTTGTAATAACTTTGAATCTTTTGTTTAAAAGTTCAGAAGGCTAACTGCCATGGTGGCATTGATTCTCCAAATGTACCATGTAGTAAGATGCAAGTTCTGGTCTGTAACTATAACAACAGCAGCTTGCATTTATATAGGACCTTTAATATAGAAAAATGTCCCAAAGTGCATCACAGAAGCATTGTTTTTATTGCAACCATTACCCCAAGCTAATCTCATTCAGCTTCTGGCTGTCAATGTTAGAGCAACATTAGCAGAGGCCAAGAAGCAGATTGTAAAACTATGCATAACACAGAGACGTAAAGAGTAAGGGAAGAATAACATTGTTAGTCAAAAAAGGGAAAAATAAATTGTCAAGCTGGGTATTAACTTCACCTTGACAGTGAATAAATATTATAGAATTGGCCCTCTATACATAAAAAGTAAACTTTTCTTTACTTAGTTCTCACTTTAGAGACATCAGATTATCTCCACTGGTGCCTCTGCCATTGATGCAATGGTGTGTATATTAGAACACAATTTTACTGCGTGTGTGTATGTAATCTGCACTGGCTGAGTTCCACTGTTAGCACTGTTAGCACAAGAAGAACTTACATTTGTATCACATCTTTAATGTAGAAGAACATCCCAAGGTGTTTCACAGAGCCATAAGGACATAAAGGACATACAGCCAAAGGAGGAGAAATTAGGATGGGTGATCAAAATCTTGATCAAATAAGTGGGTTTTTATGAGGGAGTTGGAAAACTGAAGGTGTTTGGGAGGAGGTTCGAGAGTGTGGGGCCTTGGTGGCTGAAGGCAAAGGGAAGAGGGGGATGCACAATAGGCCATTGTCAGAGGAACAGAGAAATTGCAGGGGAGGGGTGGAAGTGCTGGTATTGCTAGAGCAAGTTACAGAAATAGGGAGGAGTGAGGCCATGGAGGGATTTAAACTCAAGGATGAGATTTTAAATTTGAGGCACTGGGGACTGGAACCAATGTAGGTCACCGATGACGGGAGTGATGAGCAAGCAGGATAAGATATGAACAGCAGAGTTTTGGATGAGTTGAAGTTTATGGAAGTTGGAGGATGGAAGGCCAACCATTTGAATAGTTGGATCTGGAGGTGATAAAGACATGGATGAAGGTTTCAGCAACAGATGGGTTACAGTAGGGGCAGAGGTCAGCGATGTTACAGAGATGGAAGTAGGCAGTTTTTGTGATGGAGAGGATATAGATTTGGAAGCTCAGCTCTGGATTGAATAGCACACTGAGGTTATAAACAATCTGGGTCAGCCTGAGATAGTAGCCGGGGTGGAGGATAGAGTCAGTGGTGAGGGCAACTCATTTGTTGAGGAGTCGAACATGATGGCTTGAGTCTTCCCAATGTTTAGGTGGAGGAAATTGCGGATCAGCCAAGGCTTGGTGTCAGACAAACAGTCTAACAGCACAGATGTTGTGGAAGGGTCAAAAGAGGTGGTGGAAAAATAGAGCTGGGTGTCAGAACTGGGTGTCTGTCTGTGTTGCCAAGGGGTAGCATGTAGTTGATGAGGAGGAGAGGGCCAAAGATGGATTGTTGGGGGACTCCATAGGTCATGGTGTACATAAAGGACATTGGGCATGATTTTTACTTGGAGCCAGGTACCCCACATGTCCGCATATATTTGCGTGGGGAACCCGGAAGTGAATTGAGTGCGTCGCAATCTATGATCGCATCTCAAGGTGAGTATTTGAGCTTCCTGGTTTCCCGTGCATCAGGCAACCAGATGACAGGCTGGCGTCTGCCGGCAGTGAAAGGAGCTGCAAATCAAAGAGGGGGGCGGGACGGAGAGAGAGATTATTGGCACTGAAAAAAATCGGAGTGGGGGGGAGGTGGGGGGAGGTAGACTACATCGGGGGAGTCTAGCTAGCATTGGGGATCAGGGATTCAGCCAGCGATGACATCGGAGGGGGGGGGTGTCAGCAGCATCGGGGATCAGGGGGGTCAGCCAGCATCGGGGATCGGGTCCAGCATTGGGGGGGGGGGGTCCAGCACAGATTTGGAGGGGGGGGGGGTTGGCCAATCGCGGGGTCCAGTCGGTCAAGTGAGCTTGTTGGGCCTGGATGAAGCACTCCTGCTCCTCCGGGCCCACAAGCAGTGCAATAAAGGCACTCACTTCATGGATCCAGCCCTTCCTGCCTGCTTTCACTGATGTGACTTGGAAGCAATGGGAAACCAGAACATTTAAGTTTTCCAATACACAAAATATTAAGTACCTCAAGTATTTCAATGTGGTACATTGCCCTTTAAGTATCGGCCCACTGGCTTTCAGTGGGGGCGGGACTTCCTGGTATCTGCTAGTCAAACTGCCTGGGATAAACCCAGAAGTGGGCGCGTTGGAGCCAGAATGCGGTCCCGGGATGAGGTTGAGGAAGAGACCATTGCAGCTTTTAAGGGAAAATTGGATTAATATTTGAGACTATGGGGCAGTGTATTGCTCTGACAGACATGATGAGGTGAATTGCCTTCTGTTATGGTGCAAACTTCAATGGTTCTATGATTGTACGGTGCTTTGCTTTTTTCTGACAAAATTATTTTAGCAAATTAATAATTGTACAAATTGTGGATGCCTTGAACTCCATATTACCATTAAAATGGTGATAGAGCTTCATACACATGTGAGTACATTTATCAACAGGAAAAATGATAATGCATTTGTGTGGTCATCAGGCAAACTAGTTCATATACTAACTTTTTCAGATTTTATCAATTATGCTTTGTACGATTGTCTTTGAGTTGGATTTAAACAGTGAGTCAGACTGGCTCTCACATTTACAGACTGGCTTGCACAATTCTGGATAGCAAGATTTTAGTTTGATGATGACAAAATTCATTCTTACATCACTCAGTCAAATACCCCAATCTAGCTTGCAACTCCAGCTAAGTCACCATTGCTTTGTGATGGTCAGCAAGATGCTATAACATTGCACCACTAGGAATTTGTTGGATATTGCAAGATGTACTGTCGATGTTGTTGTGTATGATGTACGTTCTGTTTCTTCCCCTGACAAAGGTCATTTGATCGTAGAACATTTTAGCAAACATTTGTTCAATACCTGGCTACTTATGAGAAAGTGGCTCAATGCACAATAGTAGTATCCAATAAACAGAAATGGCATTGACATGGACTACCTATGAATGTAAAATGGGGCATGCTGCACACTCCTTTACATTTGCTAGCACTCGGGTAACGTCATTCTGACTAAAACAACAACACCAATGTCTCAAGGCACTTCACAGAGGTGTGTTCAGACCAAAATGGGCCTAAGCCAAAGAAGGAGATATTAAATGGGGTTTGAGGGAGGGTCTTAAGGAGGAGAGGGAGGTGGAGATCCAGAAATGTTTAAGAGAGAATTCCAGAGCATGGGGCCTAGACAGCTGATGACACTGAAGACTAAAACAATTAATGACAAGACCAACGCTTCTTTCAGCTAGCAGTTGGTTGTGTCAGTAGACTCTGAGTTGGTTGTCCACATGTGCAGGTTGGCAACAGCCGAGAAATAGGGTCTTCCAAGTGCGCACAGGGGTACTGATGGGGTTTAACCAGCTAAAACCACACATGTTATTAGTACATATCACTGCTCAGCTTCCTGCTGCTAGTTCAGCTAAAACCCAAACAGGATCATAGAACGATAGAAGCTTGCAGCACAGGAGGTAGGCACTTAGCAGCAAATGTTACTGTGCATGCTCTTTGCCATATCAATCCTAATCTAATCCCACTGTGTTGCTCTATTCAGAGAAGACTGGATCTTCCTCTGCTTCATATATTTTATGTAATTTTCCCTCAAAACATACAATGACCTCTGACATGATCACTCTTGGCTGCAAAGTATTCCATGCTCCAACAACTCTCTGCGGAAAAAAAATTCTCCTAACTTTTCTCCTCACTGCCCATGAAAAATTTTAATTGATGGTTCCTCGTCATGGACTTTCCAATCAGAACAAGTAGGCCTAGAAACAATCCCTGCACCGGAATGGATAGGCCCGATGCCCACCTGATATTGGGCCTCTGGCCTCATTAACATCAGACTGGCGGGCTGCAGACATCTGCTAGGCGTCCCCAGGCAGCTCAAATGTGAAGATGTCTGGAATTTCGGGCCATGGCAGCGGCTCGCAGGTAGAGGGAAGCAATCAGGAGCGGGGTGGGGGCAACCTGGAAGGTGGGGCAAACTGGGAGAGGGTCAATCTGGATGGGGGGGTCAATAGGGACAGAGATCGATCAGGGACAGGTGAGGTGAACGGGACATCGGTTGATCAGGTGGGAGGCAAGTGATGATGGGAAGCGGCCCGTGGTTTTAAGGTGGAGCCAGGAGGCACATTCAGATAAGTATTTTTTACAAACTTACCTTTTTGGTGGTGGCTTGCAGTGGTCGCTTTAAGGACCACTGGTTAGGATGCATGTAGCTGACTGTATTCAGGGCAACCCAATTTTGCACAGGGGGTCTCAAACAAGAGTTAGGTCCCTAATTTGCATATGCGCAGGGCCTAACACCTGATTTAGGTACGGGCCCTGGATGCCTATTTGTTTACCGATACAAATATGGCAGGAGGCGCACCTCCGGCCCGCCATATTGGAAGCTTAGGAGTTCCGTTAGCACCTAAAAAAACAGGCATCGCGATATCGAATTTCTAGGCCATAGTCTTTCCATGAGGAAACAATTAAATCTTTAGGCTGGTCCATTTTTTTTTGGGGGGGGGGGGTTCAGTCCAGGACTCAGGCCTAAAGTTTCAGGTGGGCCCCACTTCCACTGGCCAACAGCCAGTACACCTGCTTTCAACTAGTGTACCAGCCCACTGGCAGATCCTAGACCAGGGCTGAGGAACGTCTCAGTCTTCTCCCCATACTACACTCCCTTTAACACGAGGGACCATATTTGAAGATACTCTACAATTTACAGCTGCAGTTTCAATTTTCAGCAGATCGTTTGATGCAAAACTCTGGGCACCAAACAACATCTTGTCATCTACACAGAAGCTTCTTCCTAGCACTAATCCATTTTCATAATTTCAGGTACACAGGAAAAAAGAGCTTTAAAGTGAAACGGTTTATCACTTACTAAGAACAGGGTTTCAGTCACTTTGCACAGATCATTAGCAACCTTTTCTCACTAGATTACATGTCACACTATCTGTTTCTGGTTGAAATTTTTAATCAGACATGTTTGCCTGTAAGCATCAAGGCTTTTAGAAAGTAACTCTGTGCTAATCATGCATGTTTACCACCAAACTGTTAGTACTACAGTAATTTACAAGATGCTATCAAACTTCATCTAAAGAACATGAAGGGCAGGACAGCCAGAAAGCTTTAGAACCAGTAGGTCACAATCTACTGGAATTCATGAGATGAGGTGGCTGAATTAGTTCTGAGGGCTATTTCATGGATATAAGTTACTTGGATTTAAGAAGATATTTGATAAAGTTCTATATCTGAAGCTTTTACAGAGGAAGACCATGGAATTATGGAAAGGAGCTGGTTGAGTTGAACATAAAATTGGTTTGGTAATAGAAAACAAAAAAGTGGTGATAAAAGAATAAGACTCTGAAGGGGAAACTGAAGCATTCAAAATGATCTGGGCTAATTAAGTGGACAGGCTAAGGATTGATGGATGGGTATGACCCCTAGAATTCTGCAGATGAGATAAAGTGTTTCTGATGGTGATTGAACAGCACCATCACCTTTGAAAATAAGGCTTCACTGCTAACTACCACTTGGGACATATCATGAGCCACAGCGCTATTGCTCTTCTCTGAGAAAAAGACTGTAACTCCAAAAAAGACTGGAACTCCCTTGTCAGTCTGTCTTGCACAGACAATGACAACATTGACAGGAAAAGCATTGTTTGTTCTCAAAATTGTGCAGTACTGCTTCTGTGTCTAAGTTCAGCCAAGATTTTGACAGCCAGAATGGGATACACATCAGTATGCACGAAATTTCTGCCTGCAGAGGAAGGAGAGGATTCCATTAGCTTCTCCATTATATACAATGGCTCAAGAATCTCGATTATAAATTTCAATTTTGTCCGTTTTATCAGTTTTATCTGGTTTAATCTAAAAGGCATATTATAACAGATCACATCCTTTAAATAGTCACTACAGGCAAATACAAACTGAACCACCTTGTGGGCACCACAGCTGTCGGAATGCTGCATTTCAGGTGCGTGTCTTTACAGGCATGATAAAACTCATGTCTCATTCTGTTTGCATGTTTGGAGAGAGCAACATTAGAAAAGATAAGCCACCTACAGTAAACATTTCCAGAATAAGTGTTGCATAAGATGGGCTGGACATGAAATGGAAAGCAAATATGGGTTGTCATTTAACTTTACATTGTTGTTGGGAAAACTTTAAACAATTAAGTAGCCAAGTCTGAATTCACAGTTGTAACCAGTTTGTAACCAAATTTGTTACCAATCCCCTAATTCCATTCCCCTTAATCTTCTCCAATATGTTG